>NW_026294436.1:11837813-12275313 GCF_007827085.1 Peromyscus californicus insignis | reverse complement strand
GTGAGCCAAAAATAAAGCTTTTTTTTCCTTTTGTTTAGGTATTTTTTCATAGCAACAGGGAAAGTAACTTAGATAGAGTTCTGATTTCCTTTCTGTTGTTGAGATAAAGACCATGACCCCAAACAACTTCGGGCTTGAAAGGTTTTATTTCACCTTATGGGTCATAGTCCATTAACAAAGGAAGTCAGGATAGGACCATGAGGGACCATGGAGCAAAGTACTGGCTCCTTCACAGGCTCATTCTTAGCTAATGTCTTATACATCCTAGGACCACCTGACCAGGGACGGGTGCTCCCAACAATGGCCTGGGCCCTCCTGCGTTAATAATTGAGACAATCCCCCACAGACAAGCTCACAGGCTAGTCTGACTTGGGCATGCCTCAGTTGAGATTCCTTGTCTGATGACTAGGATATTTCAAGCTGCCATTTAAAGCTAACCAGGACAGACAGAATTCCTTTCTAGTCTGCGTAATTGTTACGCCCGTTCCACAGATGAAGATGATGAGTCACAGTGAGGTTACAACTTTGGTTCAAGTTTCACAGTGGCAGTGGCAGTATTTAACCCTAAGTGGCCTAGCGTTACACAGTCTAAGAAGTACAAGTATTGGAGGAGGGTGTTTTGAAAGCTTAGTTTTATTGAAGTTTGAGAGATATCTCGGTAAAGTGCCTGCCTTGAAAGCATGAGGACCTGGATTTGATTCTAAATAGAAAAAACAAAACCCCACAATTCCAGCACTGTGTGGGCAGAGACAGGTATCTGGAACTCACTGTCCAACCAGCTTAGCCAGATCAGTGGGTTCCAGGTCAATGAGAGACCTGGCATCAAAAGCCAAAACCGAAACCAAAACCAAAATCAAGGCGTATGGTACCTGAGGAACGACAGTTGAGGCTGTCCTTTGGCCTCCACGTGCACCCCCACACCCCCCCAAACATATCCACACACACACATCCACACACACATACATCCACACACACATCTACACACACACACACACACACACATACATACACACACACATCTACACACACACACATCCATACACACACACATTTACACACACACATCCACACACACATCCACACACACACATCCATACACACACACCTACACACACACAGACACACACACAGACACACACCAGGATGTAAACACACTCAGTCACATGCCAAAAAAAAAAAAAGAAAGAAAAAGAACAAGAGATTCATTTTATAGTTGCTTTCTGTTGCTCATAGAGCATCTTTGGTACCAAGCCTGTGTGACTTGGAGTGGGGAATTACAGCAGGTGAATTTACGGTGGGAATTTAATAAAACTCCACTCTTTAACTCTAGATTACAGAGCACAGTTCTGCTTTTGCATGTCTCTTTCTAAGAGAGAAATGGTGTATACCCTTTGGCATTTCTGTCACATGACACAGAGCCTGGAGTTTTGGAGAGCCTCCTGACCCAATTTCACAGCAAAACAAACACTCCCTCCCTCAAGCTGGAGTGCTGTTGTTCTAGTTAGCATGAACTGTCAACTTGGCACAACGTAGAGCCATCTGATAAAAGAGCCTCAGTTGAGTTATGTCTTTATCAGGTTGGTGTGCAGACCTGTTCTCAAGGGATTGTCTTGATTATTAATTGATGCAGGAGAATCCAGCTCGCTCTGGGTGGCACCGTTTCTTGGGCATGTGGCTCTGGCATGTAGAAATCAGCCAGTGAGTGAGTCAGCAGACAAGCCAGCAAACAGCATTCCTCAACGGATTCTGCTTCAAGCTTCTGCCTGAGTTCCTGCCCTGAATTCCCTCAGTGGTTGACTGTGATTTGGAAGTGTAAGCCACATAAACCATTTCCTCCCCTAAGTCGCTCTTTTGGGCTAATGTTTTGTTACAGCAGCAGAAGGAAAATTAGAACAGTTACCAAAGACTGGGAGAAGATGCTGCTCATTATGAAATAACACATGCCCAGCATGCATCAGCTTGCACAATGGTCTGCTGTATCAAGCCAACAGCTTCTCTCTAGGTGGGTTAGGGCATGGCTAGGATACAGTCATGCTAAGCATAATTTAAATCCGAATTTGTTTCTATGATGGGACCCTTCCCATAACTTGGATTTTAGCATGGTAATGTCAAACTGTTCCTCACCTCTACTCCATTATTCTAATTACTACTCTCCTAGACTGGCCCCTCATTATCATTTCGTAGGTTACTACCTGTCTTAACTACTTGTGACGAAATACCCAACCAAACAAGTAAGGGAAAGAGGAGTTCATTTGGTCTCACAGTTTGAGGGTAAAGACCATCATCGTGGGGAAGCCATGGCAACAGGAACCTGAGGCAGGGGGTCACATGGCATCCAGTCAGGAAGCAGAGAGAGATGAGGGCTGGTGTTGAGTTGACATTCTTCTATTTATTCAGTTGGAGATCCCTACCCATAGGATGGCAGGTCTTTCTACCTTAGTTAACCCAGTCAAGAAAATCCCTCACAGGCATGGTCAGAGGCTCCTTCCTTAGATGGTTCTAGGTCTTGCCAAGGTGACCGTGTAAACATCACACGGCCACAGCTTTGATGCTGCTTTCCTATATCCAATCCCCTTCCTCTCTCATTCATTCTCGAAACTAATCATGGAACTTCTGCAGCACAGACCCTAGCCTGTTATCTGCTGCCGAGGGCCCAGCCCCCAGCAGGTCAGAGAAACTGGAGAGGAGATGTGGACTACCGGACAGACACACAGACACACACGGGAACTTTATCTGAGGGCCAAAGCTTAATTCTTCATTTTATTTTTCTCTCTGCTGGTTGTTCTTCCAACTCTGTTCTTTCTCTCTTCCATTGTTTTACCCTGTTGTTTTCCATTTTCTTCCTAGTTTTTTCCCTTTTACGTCTTTCCTGATGTTTTTCCTTCTATTCCTTCCCTGATGTTTCCCTTTATATCTTTCCTCCTTAGTCTACCTCTTATTTTTTCTTATCCCTTTTACAACTCCTAAGACAAAGATTTCTACACAAGAAAAAATTGCTTCACAACCACAAGTCACATATTTTCCAAAAACAAATTGATATCTTTACATAAGAAGAAATCACATTGAGATCACAAGTTAAGCAATGATTCTTTTATGATTGATTAACAAAGTTTTAATCTAAGTACATTTCAACCAGTTCCTTTTGTACTGGCAGACAGCTGTGGTTTCAGTGGAGCAGATTTCTGCTTTCTACTCTAGAGAAACTTTGAACGAGTGGTCAGTCCACCATCTATTTTCCTTTACACACAATAGGGTCATTTAATTTCCTTTCACAACTTTGTTTTTTCAAGGTGCGTACAGGGCCCTGTGGTTAATTCTGTAAGCTACACAACCAAGGAGCTCAGGCCTAACCTTGGGTGTAGGGACATAATTGCTTTCTTTAATCATCAGCCTGTTTTTCCACAGGCAGAATTCATGGGTCTATAATGCATGGAACTTCCTGGTTTCCATTTTTCATCCCCTGCAAATCTCACATCTAACAAAGGGGAAGGTGACTTTTAGCTTATTTTTGCCCTTTTTTTTTGCATCTCTTATTAGAGCAATTGGCAGAATTGTACACCATTTCCCTAATCATCTTTACTGTCTTAACCACCTGTATCTTTTAGGCTCACTTAGAAAGTCCAATTAAACCACAGATCTAACTAATCATCGTTGCTCTTATAAAAATCATCTTCATTATAATCTGCAAGTAAATTACCTAGTGAGGAGTGAGATTTTTCCAAGAAACAATCACACTATACTAGATACAGTGGGAGCCTTTCACACAGTAATCACACTATGCCAGAAATAGTGGGGTCCTTTCACACAGTAATCACACTATACTAAATACAGTGGGATCCTTTCACATAGTAATCACACTACACTAGATGCAGTGGGATCCTTTCACACAGTAATCACACTATATTAGATGCAGTGGGGTCCTTCTACACAGCAATCCCATCATGCCAGATGCAGCAGGGCCATGGCAGCAGCATGCAGGAGAAAGTGATGACTTCTCTAATTGACAATTCTGTTTTGTGTATCTACTCTGTATCACGTGGATAATTGGGTTGCAGAAACAGAAACTAACCTCAGTTAATTTAAACTAAAAGCAGATGACTTGTGTAAGGATGCAAAGGGTGGAGAAACAGCCAGTCAGCAGGGGATAACTGGGAGGCAGAAGTTCTTAGTTTCTTCTCTTCGTGTGTGTTTGTGGGCTGCCATGTTCTCTCTCTTCCTCACAAACTAGTTTCTCCTTAAAAAATAAAAAAAAATATTATTACTGCTGCTGTATGTGATTGGGTGTGATGTGTGACTGTGAGAACACATGCCACAGTGCATGTGTGGTGGTCTGAGAGCAACGTTTAGGAGTTGCTTCTCTCCTTCCACTTTATTAAGGCAGGGCCTCTGTTGCTTCAGCCACGCTAGTACTCCAGGCGAGGCTGCCTGTGTGTTTCTGGATGATTATCCTATCTCCACCTCCCACCTTGCCATAGCAGTGCCGGGATTACAGATGTGTGCCATCACGTCTGTCTTTTGACCTGGGTCCCAGGTCTTGAACTTAGGTCACAAGGCTTGAGCTATGCCTTAGTATTTTTCTGTTGCTGTGGTAAAATAGCCCGATCAAAAGCAATTTACAGAAATGAAGGCTAATTTCAATTTACAGCTCCGGAGGGATGGAGTGCATATGGTGGGGAGGAAAAGCAGGAGGAGCAGGAAGCAGAGAGCTCACATGTCATCTGCATGCAGGAAGCAGAGAGAGAGAGAAAAAGAAGCAGGGAGAGATTATAAACCCTCAAAGTTTGCCCCTAGTGATGTACTTCCTCCAGGAAGGCTCCGCCTCCTAAAGGCTCCATAACCTTCTCAAATAGGGCTACCAACTGAATACCAAATATTTGGATACAGGAGCCCATGGTGGATATGTCTTGTTGAAACCACCTTTACCCACCCACTGAATCATCTTGCTGGCTCAGATTGGCTTTTCCTATATTTCTGTCTATAGGTTTCAGTACAATCCTTGATTCTCAGGAGAATAACACATGTTCATGTTAAGGATGATGTCCACCATCCACACAGCAAGTCCAGGCTAGCCAGTACCACTACCATTCAGAGATGGCTGTTGGAGACCATCTACAGAAGCGAACATCAGCTTCCAGAGAGAGGAAACATCTGGCCATTAGTACAGAGTGGTGTTTCTGAAATTTCTACAACAGTCTCCATTAGCTTGTGAAGAACTTGAGGTTACAAACTGTATGTTTTTCTCTACTTGCTTTATTTTCTCTAAACTTGTATCTTGCCAAAGTTTAACTATAGCAGGTTGTGGTACTTAAAAAAAAAAGACAACTTTGTTAGGACTCATACATATAGAAGAGTCATAAGTTGTTCAATGTCACTCTTGCCCATTTTCAGCAATGATTCCAAAGTCAAAATCAAAGCAAATCCTGCCAAGCATCCAGTCTTAGAAGACAGTGTGCTAGACAAGGCCCCTTGGGAAGGACATGAGAAGAGGCTGTGGAACAGGTTCCTTCTTAGCCCGTCACCACATCCACCATCCATGGAGGAAAGTGTATCTTTGCAGAGGGTGAAGGCTCTATGCATTTTTCTACTCCCATATATCAAAACTTTATTATTGTTATGGTGTGTGCATATGCATGATATGAATGTGCTTGGGAATAGGTGTATGTGAGCCATGGCACATGTAGAAGTCAGAATTGCTTCAAGTCCGTTCTCTCCTTCCACCATGGGTTCTGGGAATCAAACTTGGATTGCCAGACTTGCATGGCAAGTACTTTTACCCGTTGAGCCGTTTCTCTGCCCTTCCTCTCATATTTGAGACCAAACGAAGGGAAGGCGTTTGCAGAAACTACTCAGAAGGTCTAGTCACATCTCTTGGAACCTGAGAAATTCAGCCATGGTTATTTGACCCTTGTCTACAATGAATAAAGACAGGTGGCTGAGATTGTGGCTGACCAGCAGTTCTGAGACAGTAGCACTGAAGAATGGCTATGCTGAGGGAAAGTTGAGACTCTGCTGATAGGGAGACCAAGGAACATATTCTTTTTTAAATTTCAAATACAGTATTTTTTTATTCTTTGAGAATTCTGTATGTGCAATGTATTTTTAATTCACCATCTTCTCCCCCTCCAACTCTTCCAAGATCCTGTCCCCCCTCCTCCCAATTTCATGTCCTCTTAAACACACACACACACACACACACACACACACACACACACACACACACACACACATCACACGACACACACACACACACACACACACACACACACACACACACACACACACACAATGATATAATGACAGGATCTTACTATGTAGCTCTTGCTGGCCCAGAATGTATTATGTACATGAGGCTGGCTTCTAACTCATAGAGATCTACTTGCCTCTGCCTCCCAAGTACTGGGATTAATAGTGTATTCCACTATACCTGGTTTAAAAACATAGTTTATTCTTTGAAAGTTCTATATATTTATGCAATGTATATTGATCATATGCATCCACCATGACCTCCCCCCAACTCCGTCCCCTGCCCCGTGCATCGACTCCTCCTACTTTCAACTTCATGTCCTTTTTTTATTTCATATTATTGTTATTAGTAACCCATTGAGTCCAATTAGTGCTGCCCATATGCACACGAATGTAGGCAGCCTACCAGGGACCACACTCCTAAGGAAACCAGCCCGACTCTCCCTTTCCTAGCCGCCATCCCCTGGCAATACTGAAGGAACACATTGTCTGGAGAGACATAGAGCTATTCTGAAGGGGATGCCTGCGTACATCCTTTGTGGTTCCTGCCCAGCAAAGTCACTTGAGAGCTTATTTAAGTTAACTTGGAAACACATCCTGGAAGCAGAAATAAGATTCAGGTGTGGAAAAGGATTGCATGATTCAATAAACCTGAAGTTCAGAGTTAGTGTTTTTCCAAGAAATTTCCCAGAAGGAGAGACTTCTCCCAGAAAACACCAGGAGAGGAAGACTCTACTTCAAACATCTGTAGTGACCAGAGAGGGCCTTTCAAGCCAAGGTGTTTGCTGAATTTTGGTGACTGAGGGTCTTTAATAAATACAGTAAGGGATTATGATAGAGGTTAGTTTAGTGGGAAAATTGACATATGCAAAAGTAGGATAAAATGTTGCCCCTGCCTCGGATAAAGCAGAGGCTGCAGGGGATAAAAAATAAAACAAGAAAGTATCACACAGCTAGAACACATGGGTTTCTGTTGAGGAGCTGTACAGGCTGTGGCTTAGGTTAATGATTAAGGAAAACAACTGAATCCTAGAAGCCCAGCTAGCTTAAATTCTTTTAAACTTGATGTTGGAAGATGCGTTCACAGGTTTCTGAGTGCATCATAGCAAAAACAAATCTTTGGAAATGACTTAAGGTTTGATTAAGATGTTTTTGTTAATAGCTTTGAGGTGAAAAACCCAAGGAGACAATGTAAAGTTTTAGAAAGGCACGTAGTTGAGTGAGGGTCATAGAGGAGTTAAGCTCAGGGAATAAGAACAAAGCAGCCCAATTATTACTAGCTTATGTGCTTTTCTTGCTAGGATGGGTTGGTGACCAAAGGTGATGGATGATTAATTCCTTGTATCCATTTCTGCCCTCAGCTTTTTGATATAAAAAACCCTAACTGTTGACAAATGGGCATGAACCCTAAAGATTTATAGTAGAGATGACTGTTTTTCATATAAAAAATTTCAGATTTGTGATTCTGCTAAGATTTTTTTATGTGATTATCTTTTGAGATAAATAATAAAGTGATTGGTCCTTTCTTTGTAACTGCAAAATGTAGCTTGCCAGCAAAAGAAATTGCTGATAAAAATACCTTACTTGCGTATACTCTGTTAATCTATAACAAGTTGCTTGGGTGTGAGTGTACATGGGTTCTTGAGACAACTCGTTTTTCACCTGTAATACACACAATGTTTAATCATGTAAAGGATTTAGAAAACATATTTTTTTACTTGTATTCATTGTAATCATTCACTTAAAAAATAGAGTGTAACCACATTGTAATTTTTATATGGCTTGAAAGATTATATGGCAGTATATAAGCTGTAAGGGAAAAACAATAAAAACATGAGAGAAAGAAAACACCAGCAAAGATGTAGAAGGAAAGTTAGAAGGAAGACATCAAGATAGACAGAAGGGAGACATCAGAAGAACAGAGTAGACCAAGCAACAGAAAGAATAATAAAATAAAGAACTAAGCTTTGGTCCCCAGAAAAGTCCTTGTGTGTCTGTTTGTCTGTCCAGTAGTAGCTCTGCATCTCTCCTCTTCAGTTTCTCTGACCTGCTGAAGGCTTGTCAGCACCCTAGGTGAGATCCTGACACATTGGACGTGTGTGTGTGTGTGTGTGTGTGTGTGTGTGTGTGTGTGTGTGTGTGTGTGTGTGCTGTTTCCCTTTTTTGCCAGCCCCAGAGAGTTGAGTTTAACCCCCATTACCCACCCCTGAGAGTTAAGTTTTACTTCCTCAGATAGACAAGTCAAAGGTCCACAGACTCCATAGGCTCCCCCTCAATCCCTGAGCTGCTAGAGACTGGTCCTCATGGCAGCAATGCACTTGGAATCCCAGCAGTGAGGAGGTGGAGACAGAAAGATCTTTGAGGCCTTCTGCCTAGCCAGCCTAGGTAAATTGGTTAACTCCAGACCAATGAGGGTTCTTCACTGTGGACAGCACCTGAGGAACAAAGCCAAGACTTCACCTCTGGCTTTCACATGCACAAGTTCATGTGTTCACGCATATCCACATTCACATGTACCCACTTCCCCCAACCCCAACAACTAGTAGCAATGGATGTGGTCAGGCTTTCTTTCCCTCTTTCTTTTTCTCTTTCTTTTTTTCTTTTTCTCTTTCTTTTTTTCTTTCTCTCTCTCTCTTTCTTTCTTTCTTTCTTTCTTTCTTTCTTTCTTTCTTTCTCTCTCTCTGTCTTTCTTTCTTTCTTTTTTATGCTGTTCTCTATTAAGTCTAATTCATTCACTAAAACATTCCTGGTGTTCATAAAAAAAGCCCACCGTGGATGAAGGCAGCTGGTTAGAGACAGTGTCATGGGACCTGAAGGGTGTGAGCTGTGCCTTAAATGCCTGGGTTGGGCGGTGACAGATGTCTGATTTTGTTCTTTCCTGGGAAGCATTTATAACAAAAACTCGTTTTCTGTACTCCTTGGTGCCAGGAAGTGCTGATCATTCTGACACCAATCACATTGAGTTGTAGCAAAACGGGCTGTGCAGATCTCATGCTATTTACTGGCCACTGAACGGAGGGCTTGGCTTGACAGAGACTTAGCAGCGACAGTCTTCAGTGTCCCTTGGAGGGTTTAGCCTGCTTTGCCAAGTGTGGCATGAGGCAACATTTGGCAGGAACTTTGTGGAGAGACTACCACTCAGGACTTGACCAATATCTAAGTCATAACTCTTCCTCCTTTTCATCTCCAAATGAGCTGATGTCATCCACCATTCTGAGCAGAAATGTAACGTCTTCTTGGCCAGTTTCACTTGTTGAGTCTTTGGATATATTTTTCAGCGATTCTTTCAAAGATGGCATTTAAGAAGTAACTCTGAATTCTTCAGTACTAAAGAATATTCTGGTTTCAAACCCCAGAGTCCGATGTCCATTTGTCTAGATATGTAATTACAAGGTTAAATCTTCCTCTTGCCCAGCTCTTTGGATCTTGGCCCACTTGCCTCTAGCTGGAGTACTTAGATAAGAGAAGTTTATTTTCTTGTAGTGATGGAGGTTGGAAGGTAGAGATCCAAATGCCAGCAGGGTTAGTACTGTTTCAGGTCTCCAGCTTTCTCAAATGGAAGCTGTTTTCTCTTCTTACTTTACATGGTCTTTTGCCTATGTGTCTGTACTTTAATCTACTGTGTGTGTGTGTGTGTGTGTGTGTGTGTGTGTGTTCACGCTTATGAGTCTGGGTGCAAGTACAGATGTATGTATATGTGTGCAGAGGCCAGAGGTCAGCCTTGGGTGTCATTCCTCAGGATGCTGTCCACCTTGTTTTGTTTTTTAAGGCAAGGTCTCTCACTGGTGTGGGACTCACCGATTCAGCTAAGCTCACCCAGCAGTGAGGTTCAGGACTCTGCCAGTGCTGGAATTACAAGTGCACATCACCGTCCTTAGCATCTTACAAGGCTTCTGGGGATCACACCCAGGTCTTTATGCTTGGTGGCAAGTATTCACATCCATGCTACGTTCCTCTCCTGAGCCCCAGGGATTCTTTTTAGACAATGATTTTCCTATGGTCCTTGAAGTACCTATGGCAACCCAGATGAAGGGACAGCATGGGGAGCAGCAGGTTGGTTACTTATAGATTCTCAGAGGATTTTTCATCAGACCAGGTGACTTCCTGTTTCCTGGCTAACAGATGTTGAAACCCTGGAGCTCGGCCATCCCTTATATATACGCTGATTTATTGTGTCAACTAGAGGGATGGACCAACCCTGGGCCCTTTGCTGAGTCAAGCTAAATTCCCATGTCACTCAAGAGAAGGAAATTTCCTAGAGCTCCGTGGGTTCAGGAGCGCTGTTGGTGGCTGAGGGAGAGGAGGCTTGTCTGGAGTCTTGGTTCCTAGATCTTACTGTCCATTTGTTTTTCAGCGGTTTGGCTGACCCAACTCCGTGAGGTTCTTTCAGTGGCTTACCTGTGAAGGAAAACCAAAACTCATGCCAAAATAACTCCTTTCACCTGCAGACTCAGATGTTGCTGTCCATAAAAACAGATCATTTAGACCATTTCTGATCAAAATTGGCTTGCAGAAAAAAAATAACGTTATGTCGAAGGATTTCACTGTGCCTTCCCCTTCCCCTCCCTCCTCTCCCCTCCTTCTTCTCCCTCCTCTTCCTCCTACCCCTCCCTCCCTCTCCTCTCCTTTCTCTTCTCTGACCTTTGCTTCCTCCCTTCCCTTTCAAAGCTCAGTAGGATCAATAAGTAATTCTGACACTCAGGCGTCCTGCACATGGTTTCCTTCTGATATCTCCTGGAAACTACCAACATTTCAATTTCAGCAGGAATTCTTTGAAACCTGCTTAAAGATAATCTGCCCAAAGCCTTTGATTTGGAAAATGGAAAAGGGAAAGAAATCGCTAGGTTTTTAGAAGTTTTTGAGATGAAAGGATTTGGTTAGTCCTTTATGATATTTGCTATAACTTTACAAGCTTGGGTTGGCTGGTTGGCTCCCACACATCATTTCTTGCTGGGATTCTGTCACTATGTGGATGGCTTTCCTGTGTCATGGTTTCATAGAACCCTCATGTTCTCTTGCATTTGATTAAATTCGTGGTTTTTCATCCTGGAGGTGCCCAGTAGAATCACATGGGGAGGCTTAAAACTTACCCAGACTATGAATGTATCTTCACACATGGAATCATAACCCCTGGGAGGTAGCCAGGAACCATTACTTCTTAAATTCTTTTAAAATACTTATTTTATTCTTAATTATAATATACATATGAGATGCCAGTGTGTGAACATGTGAGTGAGTGCAATGCCTGCAGAGGCCAGAAGAGGGCGTCGGATCCCTTGGAGCTGGAGGTACAGATCATTGCGAGCCTCCCAAAGACAGTGCGGGGACCCGAATATGGGTCAGGAATTGTCCTTAACTGCTGAATCATCTCTCCAGCCTCATGCTTTTAAAAGAAGTATGAAGTTAGGGTTATAAACCATTTAGACAATTACATCAAAGAAAACATAAAAACAACTGCCTAATTACTCTAAAAATAAACAAAGCCCTGGAGATACCAGCACAAACATCACATTTCAGGATGATACACACTTTAAATCAGATAATAACATTTAAAGCACTCATAGTGCTGTCATTGAGTCATTGGCAACATTTTTTTTAAGGATCTTCCAGCTGCTGTAATGGCCTTCCTTCATTTCACATGAGATGAGGCACTGAGAGGATGTAGTTACAGGATAACCCAAGTTCTTCCTTCTGATTTCATCCTCAAACAATTTCCCCCCTTTAAACGTGTTGAGGTCATTTCCAACTTTCCCTTATTAAAAAAATGCATTCTTTTTTTACCCTAACAGATGGTAGATTTTGTTGCAAAGAAAGCTGCTTTGGTCTTTGTAGCTGTGGTGTCAGGAGTGAGGGGATTCTGAAGAGACACTGTGCCCCTCTCTTCGACTCTCAGGCTCTGGAAACTATGGAGCCCAAAGAATTGGAATTTCCTCATAAATTTCACACCAAGAGAAGGAAAAGGCTGAAGCCTGGTGTCAGCCAGGGAGGAACCTGTCTCCCAGGAAGAGATTTCACACAGTTCTGACAGCTTGTCAGACATCCTTGCAGGAGAGACTGGAGCTGAGACAGGGATGGGCTGAATCACGCCTGGATGGGGACCGCTTAGCTATGCACACCTCTCGGCCTCTATTCCTGTCAGGGCCCTGAAGATGGACTTGGGAGGTTATTGGCCGTGTTTATTTGTTCCTCTCCCCAGTGTGGCCACAGTGAATAAACGTCCCTTCTATACTTTCTCTGTCACTTGTCTGTTTAGTTGTCTCTTGAGGATGGGGTGGCCCAGCCTGGCTTCTGAGGACTGCTGTGGGAAGTCAGCTTTATCCCTAGTAATTCCAGCAATATTTTGTCCATTTTCTTTATTACACTGTAAGGCCTCAGAAAATATTTCAAGAACTTATGCTTTGAAATACCAAGAAGTCTCATGATCTATCTTAAGAATCAAGATCCCTGCAGGACGTGGGGACCTGTGATTCCACTTGCTTGGAGTTGGAGGCAGGATCATAAATTCCCCAGTAGCTTGAACAATTTAGGAAGATGCCCCCACAAACAAACCAAACCAAACCAAACCAAACCAAATCAAACCAAACCAAACCCAAACCCAAAACCAAAAGAAAAGAATGCTTAGTGGTCTCAGTGGCGTTGGTGCACATGTATTAGAACTTGTACAGGTCATTTGCATAGCAGGTGATTTTGCTCATGCTGTTACATGTTGGCCTTGTTTTGTGTGTGTGTGTGTGTGTGTGTGTGTGTGTGTGTGTGTGCGTGTGTGTGTGCGTAGGGGCTCTTGCCTTCCTCTCTGTGATAATTTGACCTCCTTTCCCACCCTATTCTCTTGTCGCACTAGGGCTCTGCAGGGAGCATGGCTTTGTGTCACATCCTGCTCCCTGTGACGGCACATCTGCACCGTGGATGGATGGGTCAACTGGTACCAGAAGGTGGCCACAGACACCTGAGGAGGCTAGCTGCAGATGGATCCTTTCCCGGTGGGTTCTTCCTTTGCTCACTGCCGTGAAGGCTGAGGGTAGTAGGCTGATCCCTATGTCAAGTGTCTCGAACAGTAAACACACACATGTGGACATGTGTGTGGAAGTTGGAGGAATGAAGCACCGGCTGTCATTTCTCAGCTGCCTTATTTTCTTCTTCGCTTGAGACAGGGTGTGTAGCTTTGCCAAGCTGCTGGTGGAGCAAGCCAGCGAGCTTCCTGGGGTCTCCCCATCTTGGGCTCTCATCTCCCCATTTTCTGGGTTTACAAGCCTGAGCTGCCATGCCTTGGTTCTCATATGGGTTTTGAGAATCTGAACTTGGCTCCTCATGCTTTTGAGGCAAACACTACCTACTGACTTATTTCCCCAACCCCACTAAACCTTTCCTTTTCTAGTACAGTAATGGGTTTCCTGTAGCATAACTATGATGACTTCTTATGCCAATAACCCCCCTTACACACACTCACATATGTACAAACACATTCACTCTCACACTGGATATATACGTACATACTCACACATATACACATAGACTCACTCTCACACATACAATTTCACCTAAATACTCACACACGCTGACACACCTTCTTGAACATTTATTCACACACATAAACACTGTCACACACAGACATATATACACAATCACATACACACTCCCTCACAATACATACTTACATACACACGAATCTCTCTCTCTCTCTCTCTCTCTCTCTCTCTCTCTCTCTCTCTCTCTCTCTCTCACACACACACACACACACACACACACACACACACACACACACACACACACACTCGGGCAGAGGTGGGAGAGAAAGGAAAACAATGCACTCCAAGCTACATCGTCAGTGACCTTCTCCTGGCTGCCATTTCTTTTCTTCTGCACCCAGGCTCCAGTCAGCCCTGGCCAGCAAGGAAGCAAAGCCAGAGGGCTTTCCCCTCACATTTCATCCCCAACCAGATCTCAGATCTACCGAATTTGAATGGGAAGGCAGCAGGTGTCTAATATTGATTATTGTTTTAAGAGAGAATGTATCTCACATAAGTGATGTTTTAGATGATAACAATTCTGGCCAAACAGCCTGGAAAATCACATTTCTTCGGCTGGCGCCTGCAGCTGCCTGTATTAGGAGGCAAAGCCCGCTGCCTGCCATTGCATTCAATCTTCTTTCCGTTTGAAGCCGGGCCCCTTCAGTGTGGGAGGGAGGAGAATCTCCAGGCTCAACATTTACAAAACGTTAAGCCTCCTGCCTCTCTGAGCTCTGTCAGAAATATTCCAGCCTCAACATAAAGCCTTCCTTCCATTTGAGGGCATTGAGTATGTAAGCTCCGTCACTGGCTTCTGCTTGCTTCGTTTCAGGGATGTTTGTTTTAAAAAATTGTAATTTGTTTTTAAGGTGGATCATGTTGAAACCTTTTTTTTTTTTGGTGGAATTTTCTCAGCTTTTCATCGTGTACAACAGAGAATTGAAAACAATGGGTTCAGGATTCTGAGAAGAAAGATTCTTATGGTTGAATGAGAAATGCCCCTGCAGGCTCATGTGTTTGATGAACACTTGGTCTTCTGCTAGGGACCCCATTTGCGAAAGTTGTGAGACCTTTAGGAAGTGGAGTCTCACTGGAGGGGGTGGGTCGTTGGACATGGACCTCGAGGGACTTTAAAAAAGAATTTTATTTACTAGCTTTGAAGATTTACTCACATTATTTTTTAACTATGTGTATGTGTGTGTCTGAGTGTGGGTGCGTGCATGTGCATTTGGTGTCCACAGGGACAGAGGCATCAGATGCCCATGGAGCTGGGGTTGCAGGCAGTACTGAGCTGCCCCATATGGCTGCTGGGAACTGAACTCTGGTCCTTGGCAAGAGTGGCACGTGCTCTTAACCCCCGAGCATCTCTATAGCCCAGGTCTGAGCATTTCTTCAGCCCGGGTTTGAGGTTTTAGAGCACAGTCCCAGCTCCTGACTGCAAGCGCAACAGGTGCAATGTAATGAATACAATGAATGCAAACGTATAAATGGTAGAAATACTTACAAAGAGAACCAAGGGAGAGCAGCAAAGGCTGCGTGGCCTGGCTTCCTGTGCCAAGGGCTGGCGCTGACTCTCTGGGATGACTTGGAATGCTCAAGTGCTGGCGTTTCCCTGGTTCTCTCTACGAGGACTTTCTTTCTTTCTTTCTTTCTTTCTTTCTTTCTTTCTTTCTTTCTTTCTTTCTTTCTTTCTTTCTTTCTTCTTTCCTTCCTTTCTTTCTTTCTTTCTTTCTTCCTTTCTCTCTCTCTCCCTTCCTTCCTCTCTCTCTCTCTCTCCCTTCCTTCCTTCTGTCCTGTCTTTTCTTTTCTTCTTCTTCTTCTAATAATAATAATAATGTAATAAAAATGTATTTTAAATTATAATGTAATTAAATTATTTCCCCTTCTCTTTCCTTCTTTCACCACCTCTGTGTCTTCCCTTGCTCCCTCTCAAATTCATGGCTTCTTTTTATTTAATTATTTATATATATATAGAATATGTATATATATACATACACACATACATACACATGTGTGTATATATGTATGTCTATGTGGTCCTAATTTATCAATACAACCTACTCAGTTTGTATAATGTTACTTGTGCATATATTGTTTCAGGGCTGACCACTTGGTATTGGATAACCAATTGGGAAATGGAATTTCATGGGTGTAGCTTCTCTGACTTCTAGGAGACACAATCTCATAGTAAACTTTCTGTTCCTCTGGCTCTTACCCCGTCATCTAAAGGCGACAGGTGCAGGAATTGTGCTGTGGATGATCTCCTGTTCATTGCACTTCGACTGGGTGTAGTTTTTCTGTAATGTCTCTGTCTGCTGCAAAGAGAAGCTTCTTTGATGATGAGAACCACACTTGTCTGTGGGTGTGAGGATACGTATTTAGAATGCTCAGAGAACCTAAAGTGATTTTAATTTTAATTTTCCAGGTTTGAATGGTGACTCATTATTGCCCATCCTGGTTGAGCACCTTTCTATCACAATGCCCTGTTTATGGTGCTTAACTTTTTTTTTTTGTACAGCTTTTATTTCAGTTTTAAAAATTAACATAGGAAGTATTAACCTTCATCGTGGCATTTTCATACATAATTCGTTTGGGGGGTTGGGGAGATGGCTCAGTTGATAAAGTTCATGTCTTGTAAGTTTGAAGACCTAAGTTTGATCTCCAGAACCCATGTGAAAACAACAACAACAACAACAAACAAACAAACAAAAGACAAAAACAAGCGTGGTGAGGTGCACCTGTCATCCAGTATGGGGGAAGTGGCAACCGCAGCTCCCTGGAGCATCTGGCCAGCCAGCCTAGGCTCCTTGGACAATTCCAGACCACTGATAGACACTGCCTAAAAAATAAATTAATTAATTAATGCATACATACGTACTAAATTAAAGGTGGGTGGCACCTGAAGACTGACATCCAAGGTTGTCCTCTGGCTTTCACATGCATGGTTTTTCATGCATACACTTGTGCATGTGCACCCATATGCGTGTGAACATACACACACTCCACAAACAGTAAAAAAGCCCACTATAATATTTTTTTGGCTGATGCTTCTCTCTGTTCTCCCCAACTCCTTGTTCCTTTCCACCCCGGTACCCTCCTTTTCACTCTCATGTCACACATGCTCTGTTGCCCCCCACTTCCTCAACACCCCTTTCCTCCTTTTTCTAGTTCTTTGACTGATACCCACACTCACACCCATATATGTGATGGCTTTGAATGTAACCAGTGGTTTCTGAAGGTAGAAAAATACTAGTGCCTGAGTCGGAATTCCTTTTGTTTTGACTTTCAAAGTTCAATCTCCTTAATTAATTAATTTATGTATTTTATGTATGAGTGCTCTGTGTACATGTATGCTTGCTTTCTGGAAGAGGACATCAGATCCGAGTAGAGAGGGTGGTGAGCCACCATGTGGTTGCTGAGAATTGAACTTGGGACATCTTGAAGAACAGCCAGTGCTCTTAATCACAGAGCCATCTCTCCAACTCTCTAAATCAGAATTCTTAAGAAATGGGAAGAGTGTTTCCGATGTATTTCATTTAGAAATCCCACTGGAAGTGCCTGAGCATTCATCCAGTTCCAATTCTATGAAATGTGAGGTCGCATCTACACCATGACAGACCTAGAACGACACTTTTCTGGAAGGTAGCTCAGTTGATGGAGTGCTTAACTAGTTAGAATGAAGCCCTGGGTTTGCTCTGCAGCACCACATACATGGACCGTGGTGGTGCATGCCTGCAGTACCAGCCCTGGGAGGTGAAGGCAGGAGGATCAGGGGTTCGAGGTCATCCTTGGCTATACAGTGAGTTGGAGGCCAGGCTGAAACCTTGTCTCAAAAGAAAATTTAAAGGAATTACAAAGAATTTCCAGTTCTTCTCAAAGCATGTGATTTGATTGATGGCCATTTCTTCCTTACCCCAAGTAAGACACTGTTCCCATAAAGTCTTCCATTGCCTCAAGTTCTTCTCTGGACTTTATGAAACAATACAATCAACCTTCCACCTGACAACCCTTTCAATCTTTGCAGAGAGTTAATTGATACTACTTGTGTGCTCATGTGGGGGTGCTCACACATGTGTGGGTATTGTTCAAGCACATGTATGGACACATGCATGTGAGTGTCAGAGGACAACATTGGGTGGAATTCCTCAAGCATATTCTATGTTTTGCTTAAGACAGCATCTCTCACTGGCCTGGAACTTTGGCCAGTAGGCTAGACTAGCTGGCTGCTGAGCTCCAACAATCCATCTCCCCATCCCCCCATCTCTGGGATTGTAACAACACGCTCTGTGCTTGGATTTGAAAAACTGTTTTCATTAATTCTTGGGGAATGTCACACAATGTAGTTTTCTCATGTTCACTCCTGACTTCTCCCTCTAATTCTTCCCAAATCCACCTCACCTCCTACACCTTGACTTTGAGTCCTTAGTTTTTCAGGTTGGAGGGACAGGGAGTCTTTGAATGCTCCTCCACTGGGTGCTCTGAACTGGGCCACCTCTCACTGTGATGCTCCAGTTCTCTATGTCCATTTTTTAAATTTACCTCTTTCTTTCTTTCTTTCTCTCTCTCTTTCTTTCTTTCTTTCTTTCTTTCTTTCTTTCTTTCTTTCTTTCTTTCTTTCTTTCATTGTCTACAACAAAATACAAAAACACAAAGAGTGTTTTAGGAATTTGTGCACCACCCTGTATGTACAGAGGCCGTAGTAATCTCCTCTGTATTGCTCCTTGTCCTTTAGAGTATGTGTGCTGAAGCAAGCACACATACCATTGTTGTACATGTGTATAATGTGTACAGAAGATGGAGGGGCTCAGGAGGCACCCTCCCTTCCGTTAGGATTTACAGGCAGCTAATGGTAACCATGGAGGAGAGGCTTATGGGACCCCACTCCTTCCTAAGGTGTATAGGCAGTTAATGGTAACTAACGGGAGAGGGGAGACATGCTATTCAGTGGTGTAGCCACTGGCAAGGTGCCAACACTCCTGTAGATAATACTTCACCCATGCTCCGATAAGCAGCCACAAATTAACCCATTAGTTCATTAGAAAAAAGTACATGAAAATAGAAGGGGGCTATGTGAGAAGAGAAAGCGGATCAGTGAGAGGTGGGGAGAGACAAGAGGAAAGGGGGTGAATGTGCTCAAAATACATCACAAGCTCACATTCACTTTCCAACTCACATTCTTTTGTGCCTATAACAAACACAGGGGATGGCTGTAGCTCCTGAAACTTTTTTTTTCCAGTGGGAAGTTTCTAGAAAATATTGTATGATTTTTGAGCATGCTTTTAGGTTAGTTTTACTTCTGTTGGACACACATTCCCTAAGCTATACTTCAGTCAAACTTTGGAAAAATAATACTCACTTGGCGGGATATTGAATCAGAGGGAAATGGATATGCTAAATTCTTAACAGAGATGACAGCTCTCTTTCTCTCTTTGAGTTCAGAATTAATCCAGGAAGCACACAGATTAAGAAGTTGAAGTGGTGGGGCTGGACAGATGGCTCAGGGGTTAAAAACATTTCCTGCTCCTCGAGAGAACCCAAATTTGGTTCTCAGCATATACATTGCAAGGCTCACAGCTGCCTGTTATCTCCAGGTTTAGGGTATTTGATGCCCTCTTCTGGTCTTTATAGGCACTGCACTCACATGTTACACATTTTATATTATTTTATTTTGAATGCCGAATGCTGTTTATTGAAGGAGGGAGGAGGTCTTAAATACTCTTTTTTTTTTAAGTGAAGGCTGAATATGGCAGCACCCAGGACTGCAGGGCAAGCATGGTAGGCTCTACCTCACCTAGTCAATTTGGTTAGCTCCAGGTTCAGGGAGAGATTCTGTCTCAAAAACTGCAATGAGGAGCAATAGAAGAAAATATCCAGTGTTGACCTCAAGTGCCTACATGCATGCATACACGTGTGCACCTACACACACACACACACACACACACACACACACACACACACACACACACACATCAAAGTACCACATAATCTTCCATCTTTTTTCCCTATAGATAACAACCAGAATGAGTTTGGACAACTTCTTCTTTCCTCATTCAAGGAACTGGTGAAGCTAATTGCCTGTATTTTAAGGAAAATGGGCAGAAAGTTAGAATGTGAATGAAGTCCCAGTTTTTGTTTTCCAAGGATGAAAGGTCCCAGAAGGAAACAGCTTCAGGAGTCAGATACAAAAGACAGTGAGCCGGGAGGAGCATCCTCTGCCTCCAGCTACTGAGGTTGCTAGATGATGACTCAGACAACTAGGCCAGTGGTGGCTGTGGAGCTGGTGTGGACAGGAGACTGAGGACTAACCACACCACTATGTCCCTGGACTAAGACCTCAGGTCTACCACACAGCTGGCAAGGAGGAAGCACTACAGGAAGTCTCATGGAAGGCACACCCTGTTCTGGAGTGTGTGTTTTTTTCTGCACATTTCTATTATTCCCTAGACACTTACTTACATTCTGTCTGAGCCTACTAAAACAAAGCAGAACAGCACATGCTCTGTTAGAACTTGCAGACAGGTGAAACCAGACTAACAGATCTCCTGACGACTTGCATTTTATCTTCACAATCCTCCAGTTTCTGAGACTCAAGTTAAATAACTTTTATTTACCTTTTTCTTCTTTTGTGATTTCACAGTATTTCTTAGTACCAGTGACACTGGATGTTATAGCTTTTCTTATGTGAATTATTTCTTTTTTTATTAGCCTATGTTAATTACATAATAATGGACTTCCTCCATACTAATAGATAATATTATCATGACATTTTCAAGGTGCATATGCTTTATTTAGACTGTACTCACCCAATACCTTCTTTTGTCCCCTCTTACTCATCCCATTCATCTGCCCAACTAGTCATTCTACATTGAAAAATTAAAATTTTTATTTAATATTCCTATGTGAGTGCAATGTGTTTGGATCAAATATGCCCCCATTCCATCCCCTCAAGTTCTTCCCCATCACCTTTTCTTCCAAATTGATGTATCTTTTTTTTCCTTAAATACTCACTGTGTCTGTTTAGTGCTATTTGTATGCGCATGGGAGTAGGGTTATGCTCTGGAGGGTGGGAAGCCTATCAGGGTTGAAAAACTGAAGGGAACTGACTCCAGTTCCCTTCTCCAAAAGTCATCAATTGTCCAGAGAGAGAGAGAGAGAGAGAGAGAGAGAGAGAGAGAGAGAGAGAGAGAGAGAGAGAGAGAGAGAGCTAATTAGTTTTAGTTAGGGTTGCTTTTGGGAACATGGGTGATGAGTTACTTATAAGAGCATGGGCAACTCTCTAGTTAATACATTGCTGAAGAAAATGTCTCTCCTTCCCCCCATAGCAACCACTAACTATGTATACATCCTTGGGGAGGGGTAGAGTAAGAGGTTTATAGGTAGGATAAATGGTGAGCACTAGGTCCCAGAGATCTGTCTTGATTCCTTGTAGGTCTCATCAATGACTTCAGGACATTTTCCAACCAGCCCAGCTCTTCTCAGTCACTGCTATGGGTTTCTCCCACAAATTTTTCCATCCATGGTTTAGAAACAGATGGAGAGAGGGAACACTGCAGATCCCTCACCGTGTACCCATCTACTTGGCATAGGGCACAGGGTTGAAATAGCACATCCTTCCCGACTCCCTGGCTCTGCAGTTTTAGGTTTTGTTTGTGATTAATGTCCAGTGTAAAGGTGAGTAATGGAGCAATTCATTGTAGTAATTCGAGCTACCAAGAATATATGGACTCCTTCGCTCAGCATCCTTTCCTCCAACTCCTTGTCACATAAAAAGAATCATTACATCAGGGAACATGTGGCCATCACCCGTGGGAACCACGCAGAGATACAGCTCATGGTCCTGAGTGTCTCCATTCCCAGAGCCCTTTGTTGTAAGCCTGGAGGATGACAGTGGCAGAATGGTAGTTAGCAGACCTCCTGTTAGGATCTGAAGACTGTGACCCACCTCCAAATTCATGTGTTGACACCCTAACCCTTAAATGATGATGTTTGAAGGCAAGGACTTTGGGAGATGAGTAGGTTATGAGGGTGGGACCCTCATGAGGGGATTAGTGTCTAGGTCCAAGGCTGGAGATGTCACTCAGGGATGGAACGTGTGATTAAGATGAACAAGACCTGGGGCCCTGGGTTTAGCCAGTGGAAGGGAGGGAAGGTGGGACAGATGACCAGACAGAGGGAGGGAAGGAGAGAAGGAGAGAGAGAGAGAGAGAGAGAGAGAGAGAGAGAGAGAGAGAGAGAGAGAGAGAGAATAGGGCACAGTGAATATACAGCCACCAAGGAAGTAAGTTGCATCACACACCCAACCTGCTGAAACTTTGGCTCTGGCCTTCTCAACTTCAGGGATTATGAGAAACAATTTATTGTTCTTTATAAGTCACACAGTTTAACATATTTTATTATTGCATACCCAATGGACCAAGAGATCTCCTAATGCCTTGCTTCTTCTCTCTGGCTCTATGTCTTGTGTGTGTGTGTGTGTGTGTGTGTGTGTGTGTGTGTGTGTGTGTGTGTGTGTGTGTGTATCTGAGTGGGCACACACATATGTGTCCACACGTGTGGAGGTCAGAGGTTGACATTAAATGTCTCTCTCAATTGCTCCCCATTTATTTCCTGAGACAGGGTCTCTTGCTAAACCCAGAGATCACCAGTTCTGTTACTCTAGGCAGCCAGTTGCCCTGGCAATACTCTAGCTCCACCTTCCAAATGCCAGGATTACCTGCTCAATGTATATGTGGGTTCTGGGGATCTGAGCTCTGGTTCTCACAATTATGGGGCAAATACTTACCATTGAACCATCTTTAGCCTGTTCAATGTCTTTTGCTTCCTTTTAAAAATGATTGATTGAACATAAATGATCTATATCTACTTCTAATTAGTTTCCTCCCCCTCCCCTCCTCTTCCTCCTCCTCCTCCTCCTCCTCCTCCTCCTCCTCCTCCTCCTCCTCCTCCTTCTTCTTCTTCCTTATAAAAATAATTTTGAGCCCCTGGGATCAATCTGGGAGGTGAGCCAGGGGAAGACACCTAGTCCAGGTGAGTGTGGCTTCTTGGGCTTTCACAGGATGGATGAGCAGAGCAACAGGTGATTGCACATGGGGAACTTGACACTGCCTTGATTCTAGGAAGGAGGCAGAATGTCTGAAGACCTACTAGGTCTCAGGGCTGAGAGGCCCTAGTGCCTCCAGCTGTGGACTTGAGTGACAACACCACCTTACCGGCAAAGGGAAGGATATTCTCAGTTTTGATTTCCTGTTCCAGTCTGTGGACTACAGTGGTGTGACTTAGGGGGTACTGATGATGTAAGAAATGGTTCTGTCTTCATTAGCTTGTGGCTTCCAAGACCTTGGGATCATCTTTTACTTATTTAGTATAATATTTGTATCAAACTCTGCTATACTAAAATAAGTGAAGTTGGGCTCTTGTAAAGGAAAGAGGCCTATTGAGCTAATGGCTTTAGAGGCCTGAGAGCATAGTATCTATATCTGGCTATATCACCTACAGTAAAGGCATCACGACAGGAGGTAATTGAGATATGTGTGGGTGCTGGCTAGTCTTTACTGTCAACTTCACATAACTTAGAGTCACTATGGATGAGGAAACTGATACGTTTTAGGCCTTCTGAAGGCCTCTCTGCCGTTGCAACAAGCCAAATCAGACCAAATTGGAAAGCCCAGATTTAATGGGCAAAGTGCTGCCGGGGAATCACCAGACCGGAAGAACCACAAGTCTATTTTGGGGGATGCCGTTTATATGTCCCCTATGGCAGTTGTCCTGAGCCTCTCTGGGGGAGGAGCTGTGTTTGGCGGGCTCTGAAGGAGCAGGTTTGGGGAGGAGCTGTGTGAGGTGGAGCTCCCTCCCAAACATTCCTGAGGGATGCCAGGGCACCAAGTTGGGTGCCAGGGATTGAGGTGGAGCTCCCATCCAAACATTAGCACTGTAGGAGGCACCATCCCTAGGCATGTGGGTCTGGATTGGTGAGTGAGCCTGTAAGCCTCATTCCTCCTGGATTTCTGCTTTAGTTCCTGCCCTGACTTCCCTCAGTGAGGGACCGTGACTTCCCTCAGTGAGGGACCGTGACTTATAAGATTAAGCTGAAATAGAACCCTTCCTCCCTGAGTTGCATTTAGTCAGTGTTTTATCATGGTACCAAAATAAAATTAGGAGAGGAGAGATCACAGGATGGGAAGTAACAAAGCCTGGAGGAACCAATCGTGATTTTAAAAAAAAATTTAAAAAATATGTGTTTGTGTGTGTGTGTGTGTGTGTGTGTGTGTGTGTGTGTGTGTATGTGTATATATGTATGAGTGTATATATGTATGAGTGTGTACATGTATGAGTGTGTGTATTTGTGAGTGTGTGTGTGTGTGTGTGTGTGTGTGTGTGTGTGTGTGTGTGCGTGCACATGCACATCACAACACTAATATGGTCAAGGCACAGCTGGTGGGAGTCAGTTCTCCCTTTCTATCATGTAGGTCTGTGGGATGGAACTTGGCTTGTCAGTCTTCACAACAAACATCTTTACCCACTGAGCCATCTTGCCAACCCCAGTCTTGATCTTTTACAGTAACTCATTCTGTGGGCAGCTCATTGCTGGGGAGCCCTATGAGAACTGTGTTAATTTCTTCCAAGGGCAGAATCTCCACTAAAATAATTATTTGGAGCTAAGCAAACCTCTAGAAGGTTCTTCTGTCTCTACTGTCATGCACCATACTGTGGACCAATCTTTCCAACACTTGAGCCCTTGGCAGACATATCATATCTAAACCATGAAAGCATCCTGAAGTTTGAAAAAAAAGAAACCCCTCCAGGTGTGCAGTTCAACCCTTACTGTGTGGGGGTGCATGTACATGAACAGATACGTAATTCTTCACTGATGAAGACAGTATTTACAGATAAGAGAAGAGAGAAGCAGAGAAACCATCTCAGCCTGCGTGTTAAGGTGCAGTTTTCTACAAAGTACTGTATCAACATGTCCAAAACACAGCCTAGAATTAACTGGGAAGAAAAATCTTAAGGAATTATACGGATCAGGTTATTTTGTAGGTATGTCTATGGAAGATTGTTTTGATAATTGATGTAAAAGACCCAGCTCATTGTGGGTGGCACCATTCCCTAGGCACAGGTTTGAGCCATATAAGAATAGAAAAGGCTAGCTGAAAGCAAGCTAGCCAACCAAAGACCCATGCACTCATTCTCTGATCTTGACTGTGGATGATGGCTTAAGTGCCTGCCTTGACGTCCTCATAAGAATGGATTGTAATCTGGAATTGAAAGTCAAATAAACCCTTTTTTCCCTAAGTAGTTTTCTGTCAGGTCATTTTGTCACAGGAACAGAACTGAAACTGGAACACCTCATGGGTTTGTGCGTGAACAAAGAGTTCAACAGAGAAGCAGATACACTGATTTGATGGACAGCACCAGGTCTCTGGGAGATTTTTTTTTTCCCCACTAGAGGAAGGCATCCTGTCTAGTCAGAAGAGCTCCAAGGAGGAAGAGGTTAATGCTGTCATGAGAAGGGAAGCCAGATCTCTCTCTCTCCTTCATTTCTCCAAGAGCCAGTGTGGCCTTTTAAAAAGACGCAACACCTTGTATCCCAAGCCTGGGTCATTATTCCTAGAAATGCATAAACAACATTATCCATGTCTGAGTCAAATCAGCATATGCTATCCTGATGAAGTCCCTTTCAGGTTTTTCAGCACCTAAACTTCAGAAAGAAACTTTACGTACGATCTCTCGCTTCTCCACGCGCTGCACCCCTAGCTATACCAGGGCTCTCTCCATCTAGCGTCTGTCTGATTGAAAATTCAATTCAACTCACTTCAAATATGTATTGAGTACCTTCATGTTGGCAGCAAAGTCGTAAAAGCCACAGGGGATACAAAATAAGTATAAAGCACAGTCTCAATCTTCAGAAAGTCTGCCACACTTCTGGGACCAACGCAGAGAATCAAGAGACTCACATGAGACAGAATACATTTCCTCATCAGAATGTGTTGTTCTGACATTAAGTGCATTGCGTGTTGCAGAGGAGGACTTCTGGGCAAGGGCCAGCCTTGTCAAAGAACACAGGCTTCTTAGGGGGGCTGAAGGCTGACATGGGGCTTTGAAGAAGTGTGAGCATTCCAGTATGTAGCAGGATCACACACAAAGATTTTCTTGTTGTTCCATATTCTCTGCAGAAGTCAGAAGGATGAAAATAGCGTGACCTAATTATTGCAGGCTAAAGAGCGCACCCAGAGGGCCGCGGTCCTAGTCAGGCTTGCGATTTCCACTGCTCGCTTCCCTTTTCTGTGACACCCTCTGTTGGTTTATGAAAACAGGTGATCATAAATGCAAGAAGGGATTCTTGTCAGCAGTTTTAGTAGTAGGGTGTCTGCTTAAAAAAAGTAAAGGGCGTTTCCTCTCTCTTCCCTTTGTCCCATCTCTTGTAAGTCAAGAGGGAAGAGAGACTAGCAGCCCATGTCACGACTCAAATGCTTGCTGAACAGTTGAAACTGGAGTGTTGCTCTGAGGGAGCCCCCAGCAAGGGATGGTGGCAGGGAAGGCAAGCTATGCAAACTGAGTACAGAGACTGGGCATGGTTTGCAAAGATCATTTTTTTTTTATTCCTTGAAAATTTCATATATGTTTACAATGTATCTTGAGAATATCCACCCCCTACTCCCTCCTTCCAAACCCACCTGAACTCCCCTTAAAATATTCCTCCAAAATCCATATCCTCATTTTTAATAACCCAGAAACTCTTTATTGCTACCCATATGCGCTTGTAGTTGGGATCATCCACTGGGACACGGGAAACCTACATTTGGGTGCTCCCTTCCTCAGCAGCTGTCAACTGTCAGAATCTCTTCAGTTCGGAGTGGGCACTGGGAGCTTGTCCCTACTCCATGCTGCAAGTTTTCATTGTCTTGACCTTGTGCAGGTCTTGTGCAGGTAACCACAGCTGCTGGGAGTTCATGTGTGTAACATGCATGTCATGTCCAAGAGACAGCACGTCACAGCCATCCTCCTCATCCTCTAGCACTTACATACCTTCTGTCCCCTCTTCCGCAATGTTCCGTGAAAGTTGGAAGGGCAGAGTTGATAAAGATGTTCCATTGATAGCTAAGCACTCAATCATTTAATCTAGCACTGTGAATAACTATGAGTCTCTGCAGAGGTAATCTCTCTCTCTCTCTCTCTCTCTCTTTCTCTCTCTCTCTCAGTGTGTGTGTGTATGTGTGTGTGTGTGTGTGTGTGTGTGTGTGTATGTGTGTGTGTGTGTGTGTGCGTGCGTGTGTGTACACCAAAGACTTTAATTATGGCTACTTATAGAAGCATGAGAAATTTACCAGTGACTATACCATTGAAGAAAACGTGTCTCTCTCCCCCAGCAACCACTAATTACTTAAAAATACTCAGAAAGGGGCAGGGCCTCATGAGCTCCTTGAATCTCCATGATGGGCACCATCATGTGCAGGTCTTGTTCAAGTTATCACAGTTGTTGAGGTTCTGACAATTCAAGACTCACACCACGCTGGGAATGTAGAGTTTCTCAACACTCCACATCTCCTTCTGGCTCTGACATTCTTTCCACCTTCTCTTCCATGTTACCTGAGCTTTGGAGGGGGTGGCATAGACTACACTGTTTAGGGATGGCCATTCAATGGCCACTTATTCTCAGAACTTTGATGTATGAGAGATAATTTTTAAGGTTGAAGCTAGTAAGAGTAGCCTGGCTGTCTTCACTGGTTGGCTTGATAAGAATAGTTTTCTGTGGTCACATGGCTGCTGTAGGACACAGGTAGTCCTGGGTTACTCTGGTAGTAGACAAAGAGGGAAAAATACCAAAGGAAAACTCAGCTTATGTCACTCCTTGTGGGGTACATGACAAAATACGTGGGGGGGGGCAAAAAGACACAGAAAGTAATGGAATTTCTCTCTTGTTCAGGTACTACATAGCTTGGAGTTTCCCATGGGCTCACCCTAACACTCATGTACATCCCTATGTGAAATATCCATCACATAAAGGGTATTGTGGGTGGAGGAGTATGGCACAGAATACCTGAGTGCCCACCTTCCCCTTTGTCTCCTCTGACTCTTGAAAAGGCAGAGAGACCAGGCTGGGAGTGAAACACAGCACCCCCCCCCACACATCCCGGCCTCCTGAGCCACAGCACAGGTGCAGACGTGGACGGGAAAGTCTTCATATTTCACATGAGGCTGGGTTTTGATTGGTGCAGGGCAGGAATTTTCAGTTCCTGAGACTATTTGTCAGAGAGGGATGAGATGGTGTGGTCCAAAGGTATTGCTTGGTGCATGGAAGAGAGATGCTCAGATCTCCCTGCCCCTGTCCACCTTGCGTAAACTTTTTACTGAAGAGAGGTGAACAAAGACACCATTACACCTAGATGTGGCATTACTGACCCAGTGAGTTTGTTTAGATTTGCTTACAAAAGTATGTGAAACTTATGGGTGGTTACACCACTCAAGAAAAAAAAGTTAGTTTCCTGGTAACTATTAACTGTTTATAAAACCTTGGGGAGGGATGGGGACTTGGAAGCCCCTTTCTGCCTCCATTACAGAACATTAATGGGCTCAGTCTTGTGTTGCCCCTACCAGTAAACACAGGTGGGGTATGGTGGGCCTGAGGTCTTTTTGAGAGTGTCCCTGACTCAGTTTGATGGGAGAGGAGGGAATGCTGGGGACAAGTGTATGCAGAAGATACCAGCAATCTGCCATGAAAGCCTTGAGACAAGAGTTTCTATCTGCCAGGATAAGCAGCCCAGAGAGACTGAATCCAACTACAAAAGAGTGACTCAGAACTGGAGCAGGTGTCTGTGGAAGAGGCTCATTCTTTGCAAAGCAACCCTTTCCTCTTCCCAGCCTTTGGTGGTTCTCCCCAATGTAGTAATAGTTGCTCTGATGCTGCTGTTGATTTGAGAATCTATCTTTTCATAACATTCTCTCTCAGCAGTTTGGAAACAAAGACCCAGCTGAAGGCTTTTTGGAAGAAAGAAAACTCTGTTCCTCTCCCACTCAACATAGGGAGGAGATAGACCAGCTGATGCCTTCCTTGTCCACCTGGGAAAAGTCATCTTGGATCTGGAGATGGTATTTAAATTTCCTATTCACAGGGCTCATGAGGAACAAGTGGAGTAGAAGGAAGTAGGAATTCACTGAGGTTCTTCTGAGGGACTGCTAGAGGGTTGTTATGATGGCTCTGGGCTTGGGGCCTGGAAGATACATGCTGCTCACTCTGTCATGTTTATATACTATTTCCTGTTGGCCTCATATCTGCCTCTAACTCTGAAAAGTTTTATCTGGGGCTGGGGACATGGCTCAGTTGGTAAAGTGCTTGCCTTGCAAACTTGAGAGCCTGAGTTCCATCCCCAGAACCCACGTAAAAAATCCAGCCTGTGCTTGTGTTCCAGTACATGGAAGATAGAGATAGTCCAATCTCTGGGCCTCTTTGTCCAGTTTGTTTGCTTACTGGGTGAGTTCCAGGCTAGTTATAGACCCAATCTCAAGTAAACAAGGTGGATGACACCTGAGAAATATTACCAAGATTGACTTCTGGTCTCCACATGCATGCATAATCACACACACACACACACACACACACACACACACACACACACACACACACACACGACGAGAGAGAGAGAGAGAGAGAGAGAGAGAGAGAGAGAGAGAGAGAGAGAGAGAGAGTTGTATTTGTATAAGTCGATTTTATTCTGACTTTGATCTTCAGCAGAGGATGAGGAATCAGATCTTCACCTTGTTCAGGCCACTCTATTTCCATGCTGGGACATGAGGGTAGGAGGAGTGGGATGACAGGTCAGCTGCTGCTCTGTGGACCATCACTGCAATGACTAAGATGATCCTGATTCAGGAGTGGGATGACAGGTCAGCTGCTGCTCTGTGGACCATCACTGCAATGACTAAGATGATCCTGATTCAGGAGTGGGATGACAGGTCAGCTGCTGATCTGTGGACCATCACTGCAATGACTAAGATGATCCTGATTCAGGAGTGGGATGACAGGTCAGCTGCTGCTCTGTGGACCATCACTGCAATGACTAAGATGATCCTGATTCAGGAGTGGGATGACAGGTCAGCTGCTGCTCTGTGGACCATCACTGCAATGACTAAGATGATCCTGATTCAGGAGTGGGATGACAGGTCAGCTGCTGCTCTGTGGACCATCATTGCAATGACTAAGATGATCTGGATTCTGTGTGAACCAGTGGCTTTCCTTTATCACTCTCGAGCACTGAGCCCATGGTGGCCTTCATGCTCAGTCTCTCTAACATCCCTGAGCCACCTCTGGTAGCTGAGAATCTATGGAACCCTGTGTCCTATACAGCATCTCTTGGGAAGACTCATATGGTTGCCTCCAATAGTCCTACCTGACCCCACTCCATCATTCTGGGACCATGGAATGCCATCATTCCTATGAGCCGTGAATTCTAGATACAAAAGTCTGGTTAAAAGAAAGGAGCACTGTTTTTTTTTGTGTGCCTGTCCATGTCTCAACACTGAAAGACACAAGACATCCACCAGAGACCTCATTCTCTTTTTTCCCCATGGAATGAGAGGGAAGGGAAATTTCCTACATTAGAAGGGAAAAAACCTAATTGTCTCCTTGAATTGCATCTCTTTTGTGTTTTGAACACTAACAGTAAATAAGCTGAGACAGTTCTGGCAAGGGATGCAAGTGGTGTTTTCAACAAGAAGATGAGGATGCAGAACATGTAGAGGAGGTGTGAGTGCAGTGTCCATGAAGGGGATGGATGCCCATGCATTGTCCATGAAGGGAGTGGGAGTGCAGTGACCATGAAAAGGCTCTAGCTAAGCATGCCAGTATCCATGATAACTGCTGTAGTATAGTGTGGTGTGGTATGGTGTGTAGTGTGGTGTGGTATGCTGTGGTATGGTATGTGATGTGTGGTATGGTGTGGTATGGTGTGGTATGATATGGTGTGTGGTTGTGGTATAGTATGGTGTGTGATATGTGGTAAGATATGGTATGGTGTGGTGGATTGTGATCTAATGTAGTGCGGGGTAGTGTGGTATGGTATGGTGTGTTGTATGATATGGTATGGTGTATGATGTGATGTTGTATGGTATGGTATGGTGTATGGTGTGGTGTTGTATGGTATGGTATGGTGTATGGTGTGGTGTTGTATGGTATGGTATGGTGTATGGTGTGGTGTGGTATGGTATGGTATAGTGTGTATGATACATGCTATGATACAGTGTGGTATGATATGGTGCGGTGTAGTATCATGTGTGATATATGGTATGATATGGTTTGGTGAGTTACAGTGTATGGTGTGATATGATAAAAATAGTATATATAATAAGCATTATATAATATCTCTATACTATGCTACACTATTAATCCTTCATGCTGTTGCCTACTTTTGGATTGTTACTCCGAAATCCATGTGGGAACCCAGAGGTGGCACTGTACCCAACTGGAGAGGAACAGTAGGTAGAACAAAAGAGGAGACCGAGGTATCCAGATCCTAAGATCATAGCATTCCCACAGGGTGATTTGCGCCTCTGACTTTTGTAAGAATGAGGGATGGTTATTTTTGTAAGAAGTTGGGACTGTTTTCCAGATAGGGAAATGTGCTTAATTTTCTGTACATAAAGCTCCCCCCCCTGAAACAGTTATTATTTTCAGAAGCATGGAGCTCTAATCTCATCAGTGATACAGAATATGTATTTGGAGAGCTTTCGGTTGACTGGCGTCTCCCCTTCCAAGATAGATTGACATTCTAAGTCTCTTAGCACCTGTGCATGTGACCTGATTTGGAAATAGGAGTTTTGAGATTAATAGAGAAAAGGTGAGGTGACTGTAGTGTGTACTAATCCAATTGAAGAACCATGAGGACTTTGGCAAAACCAGAGCATAACAGAAAGGCACAGGGTAGGGCATAGCTCAGTTGATAGAGGGTTTGCCTCATAAGGTGTGAAGACCTGTGTTCCATCCTCAGAACACACATTAAAAAAGGAAAGCATGGGAGCACATGCTTGTAATCTGGGTACTGGGGATGTGGATATAGGAAGATCCCCGGGACTTGCTGGTCAGCAAGCCTAGTCTACTCAGCAAGCCCCAGGCTGGTGAGAGACACAGTTTCAAGAAACAAAGAGGGGAGGGTGAAATGGCTCATCAGGTAAAGGTACTTGTGGCTAAACCTGAAGTTCTTGGTTCCTTCCCTGGAGTAACATGCTATAAGGAGAGAACCCATTCCTACAAGTTGTCCCATGACCTCCATTCACATGCCATTGTCATGAGCGTCTTCCTTCAACAACAACAAAATAAATATACACAACAACAAAACAATCAAGATGGATAGGACCTGAGGAGTGATAGCCAAGATTGTGACCTCCACATGGACTCGGACACATGTGCATGTACATGTACACATGTACACATGTACACATGTACACACACACACACACACACATGAAAGAGAAGGAAAAGGAGGAGGAGGAGAAGAAGAAAGGCATGGATGGTGGTAAAAATTCCCCCTGAAAAACAAAGGAGAAAGGGTTTATTTTAGCTCATGGTTCCAGAAGGACAGAGTCCATTATGGCAGGGAAGGCAGGATGGTGGGAGCTGGAAGCTGCTGTGTAAACTGAGGCAGAACATTTCTGTCCCGACCATGCGGTCCCAAAGAAACACATAGACACTTATATTAATTATAAATGCTTGGCCGATAGCTCAGGCTTATTACTAACTAGCTCTTACATTTGAATTGTATTGCCATGTGGCTTTACCGTTTTTCTGGCATGTTGGTTCTTGTGTGGCTGGCTCAAGTCCCCCCCCCCCCCCCCCCACTGACTGGGCCCTTCTTCCTCCTAGCCCTCAGTTTGATTGCTCCATCTAACCTTATCTTGCCTTGCATAGGTCATACAGCTTTGTTATCAACCAAGGGAGCAACACACATCCCCAGCGTACATAAGGACCGTCCCACAGCACTGCTGATCATGTTTCATCTGCGCTCAGGAAGCAGTGCAAGAACAGGAAGTGGGGTGAGGCCATAAAACCCCACAGCCTGTCCTTGATGATGTACTTCCTATACCCAAACTTCACACCTAAAAGTTTCACAACCTTTCCAAACAGCAGCACCAGCTGGGGACAAGAGTTCAGACACCTGAGCCTGTGGGGAGATTCACATTCCCCATTTTCTGCCTCCCTCATCTTAGGTATGCAGGGGGTATTGGCATCCTTGAGTCTTGTGGAGTCGCAGGAAGAGGGCAGTGGGTTTTGCTGTGTCGCAAGGGTGGTTTCCTCGGAGAGCTATTTCAGGGGCACAGTGGATGGCTATTATCTGGGACCCTGAGGCTCAACCTTATCAATTCACTTAAACTCCGTGTCAGGTGTGAAATCTGGGAAGACGTGAAACCCAGGACTAGGCCTCCAGTCTCCTCAGTGGTTCCTATCCTGCTTATCCTTTGCCTGCACCCCTGGAGACATGTTGCATCAACCTACACATTGCTGCTTCTGTGTGTTTGCTAGTGACATTTTTTTTTTTTCTGTCTGGAGCACCATTTTAAAATTTTATTTGTTCTTTTTATTTATTTGCTTTTAATTTTTGTTTGTTGTTTGTGTGTGTGTGTTCCTGTACGTGTGGGTGCTTATGCATGTTGTACACACATGTGGAGGCCAGAAGACCAGCTCAGATATTGTCCCTGAGGTGCTAGCCACCTTTACCTTCTGAGGCATGGTCTCTCACTGTCCTGGAATGTGTCAAGTGTGTCTGGCTAGTGAGGCCCAGGGATACCCAGTCTCTGCCTCCTCAGTGTCGGGGTTGCATAGGGGTGCCACCACGTCTAACTTTTTTTTTTTTTTAGTACACAAAACAATTCTGGTGATAAACTCAGGTCTTCATGTTTGTAGACAGACATTTTACAGACTGAGCCATTTCCCCAGCATCTACTTATCCCTTTACACCATTTTGTGAGGATTCTGGTCTCACAGACCCCCTTTATATCTTTTCTATCTTGATCACTTTGCTGTGAGGCTCAAGGCTCAGTACAGAGCAGGTGATAAGTAAGCACTCATTCCGCTGAACTAAACCTCTTCTCTAATCCACTTCTCCTTGACTATGAGAAATGCTTCTTCAGACACTGGGAACGCAGCTCTGTGGGTGGGGTGCTTTCCCAGCATGCATAGAGCCCCAGGTTCCATCCCCTGCACTGCATGGTACAGGCTTTGTGCCTCAGGCTGTCAGCCCAACACTTGGCATGTAGAGGTCGGAAGATGAGAAGTTCGAGGTCATCCTTGGCCACACAGTGAGTTTGAGGCCAGCCTGGACTACTTGAGACCTCATCTCAAAAAACAAGCCAAACAGGACTTGTTTCCTCTTCAGCATTTCATTTTATCAGTTTCTTCCCACATAGCCCCTCCACTGTTTTCTGTCTAGGGTCCTTGTCCCCAGGCGTCATGGTTTCTCAGATATGGGTATTCTATTTATTCAATTGGTTTGAATAAATTGGTTTAAGAATTCCAGCCAAAGTCAGGAAACAATGTCTTTTTTTTTCTGTGCACAAACTTAAAAATACATTTTCTCATTTAAAAAAAAATCAACCATTTATTGCAAAAAACTTTGAAAATATAGAAAAGAAAAATTACACTCCAAGTCTGTGTAATTTGTAATTCTCTCGTCAACTACATATTGGTTATAGATCTGTGTGTAGTGAGTTCTATGTTCATAGACGACCTTGGCATCTGAGCTCTCTCAAAAACTTTAATTTCACCATAAAAATTTCATGTTAATAACCCCTCATTTGAAACAGCACACAAACGCTTTTCATGACAGTTTTTGGAGCAATAACACGACTCGGTGGGTAAAGTGCTTGCTGCCAAGCCTGACATCCTGAGTTCAGTTCCCAGGAGGACCTACATAGTGGAGGGGGAGAACTGACTTCCGGAAGTTGTCCTCTGACCTCCACACGTGTGCTGTGCTGCGCACAAATGCAGGTGATGAACATTTGAAACGAGTGAGTGTCTCAGCACAGAGAAGGCTTTAATCGTCTGATTGAGAACATTCACCTTGCCCTGCCACCACCTGAAGACAAAAGGGATGAACATGCATGAGCCTGGAGAAAAGAAGAGCACCTCTCATGAAAGGCCCTGTGGAGACTGGGGCCGGAAGTAGTCAGTACACTCAAAAGCAAAAGGTCGAAATTCTACACGGAAGTTCGTCTTCCTTCCCAGTTATAGGGACTGTCTCCTTCAGGTGTGGGGCACAGACTGGTGACAGGTGAGGACGTTCCTGTCACCTTTACCCCCATCACTGCTTGTGAACCACCACGACCTCTGCAGCTCCCCCTCCTCCCTTGTCCTCTTCCTCCTCCTCTTCCTCCCTTCTCCTCTTCCTCCCTTCTCCTCCCTCCTCTTCTTCCTCCTCCTTCCTTTGCCTGCTCTTCAGTCTTCCCTTCCTCCTATTTCCTTCTCTCATTTCCCCCTTCTCTTCTTTCTACCCTCCTCCTCTTCTTTTTTTCTGTCATCATTTAATCATTATTAACATAATCCCCGTTTCCATCAGATTTGGAGATATAGGAGGCATATGAATGTTGAGGTGTACAAGTGTAGTTGGTGGGTCGTGGGAATCACTCCACTGTAAAGTGCTTGCTGCACAAGCGTGGTATCTTGAATTTAGATTTCCACCACCTGTATAAAAATCAGACCTGGCTGTGCCCACCTGTGACCTCAGTGCTGGGGATGCAGAAGTGAGAGGATCCTGGGGCTTTTGGGCCAGCTGTGCTAGCCAATCAGAGCTCAAAGGTCAATGAGACGCTGTTCCAAAAAACAAGGTAGAGAGCCTTTGAGGAAGTCACCTGATGTCTACCTCTGACCACCACACATATCTGTACACACCCTCCCCCATGCACCTCACCCACATGTATACTTTGTCGCAACACACACACACACACAGACACACTCGACAGACACATATACAGAGACACACACACAGACATACATAGGCAGACAGACACACACACACAAAAACACAAACACACACAGAGACTCATAGACACACAGGCATGCACACACAGATACACACCCACAGAGAGAAAGAGAGAGATACACACACACACACACACACACACATACAGGCACACAGACACACACATACCACACAGACACACAGACACACACATAGACACACACATACAGAGACACACAGTCACAGACACTCACAGACATACACACACATACAGAGGCACATAAACACAGACACAGATGCAGATACACACCACACAGAGGGACACACAGACACACACCCACATACACAAACTACCACACCACTAACTAAAATACAATAGCTGCAAGGTTTATTTTTTAAAATGTGGGATACATTTTGACTCCTTTTCAAACTATTCTGGTTTCTAGGGCTGATTATGATCTCTGATGTGGACTATTGACAGGAAAGTCTGATTACACTTTTTTTAAACTTTCTAAAATAGTATTAATAAGGACAGGTCAATGTGAGCATATTTTACTAGCTTACATTTATCTATTAAAGTCATATTCTTGCTTAATTCTTAGAGGTCAGGCTTTTAGACAAAAATCTAATGACGACTTCTCTGAATCACACTGAAGCTTATCTGGCTGCATGATACATAGGTTTGTTTTTGTTTTGTTTTTTAAACATCAGTAGTAGAGAATGCATTTCGGATCATAAGGTACAAATGGATGTTTGTATTTTCTTTTTCACAGAGGGGAGTAACCAGAGAGGAAAGCAGGCTAGCACATCGTAGACCCTGAGTGAAACACCTGGCATCTCTCGTGATTGAAATGCTGTATTAATGAGTTCTCATCTGCAGTGACATTTTACCAGGAACCAATTAACCACTGTAATTACACCTCCTCTGTTGCGCGCTCTGAGACGTGGAGTGACTGGGTATTGGGTTGCTGTGTTTATTGGTTTTGGTTTTTTATTTTTCAAACGACAACATTTTAAACTCTAAAACTTTGAGTCATTTACTATGTTTGCCTTGCCTTCTGGGTGTCTCAGTATGAAGGAAAATTTTGCGGTAGATGATTTTTTATAAACGTAGAAATGGGCCCATGCAAACTCAAATCGTTGAGGGCAATGGTAATGTGCGATGCAGCTGTTGTGGCAGTTTAAAGGTTTCGGAAGACACTCGGAGGAGGGTGGTAAAGAAGGACAGAAAGAGTTAACTCTTCATATAAGGCACAGGCTGCCCAGGAGGTGGGAGTCTGCATAAGAGACTGTTGGTTCAGTGGCTGTTGTAGATAACCGACTGTTGCTAAATAGAAAACATGGTTGTTATCATCACTTCCGAACGCATAAATCTTCCCCAAACACACCATTTTAGTGTATTCTTTGACAATTTCAGGCATGTACATGACTCACTTGTTGATACTCATCCCCCCCTCCCCCATTACCCTCCATTACCCTCCACTCTCTCTGAACCTCATCTTTCCAATAAGGTCCTTCCTGTTTTTATGTTTTTGATGATCTACTGAAGTTAACCAACGTTGCTGACATGTGCATGGGTGAGGAGTTCTGTGCTGGAGGAAAACACTTTATCAGTGGCTACCCCACTGAAGAAAATGTCTCCCTGTTCTCCAGCAGCCATAACTGCCGGAAGTTCCTCAGCTAGGGTTGGGGCCTCACAAGCTCCTTCTGCATTGATGCTGGCATGTCGCTTGGTCTTGTACTGGTAACCACAGCTGCTGAGGTCATGAGTGCAAAGGTCATGTCCAGAAGACAGTGTTTCATAGCCTCTTCCCCATACTCTGACTCTTAATTTCCTTCTGTCTCCTTTCCCAATACTCCGTGAAGCTTGGGTGGGTGTGATACATAGATATCCAGCTTCAGGTCGATTACTCAGTGGTCACTTTCTCAATGTTATACTAGTTGTGGGTGTCTGCATTAATTGCAGCCCACAGAGCAATTTTCCAAGTCAAACTTTCTGTGTTTCAATTCCCTCCTGGTCAAACATTATCTGCCTCCTGCATTAATTGTGAGGGAGTGTGTGTATATGTGTGTGTGTGTGTGTGTGTGTGTGTGTGTGTGTGTGTGTGTGTGTGTGTTTAGTTCTTGGTCAGAATATTTTATCACAGCAACAGAATGAAAACCAGAACATTTGGTGTGTCACATATCCTCACTGAGTGCTAAGTTTTTTATTGTTTTATTAATATAATTTGACATTATACAGTTTGACATTCCAGAAACATATACTCTTTGCTTTAGTGAAGTTTAAGGTATCATTGATAAAAATCAAACTCAGTAAACATCTTAGTTGGTTGTGGCTAACAAGTGCTATGGACCACATAGTGTTGGGAGCCGTGCATAGTTTTGCACCAGTATATGAGTGCTTGTCCAACGGGTCTCCAGATGAGGAAAGCCCAAGGGGACAGTCTCACTGGGCAAGGACCAGTGGACTTTGGGACAGAGCACAGTACTGCTGGGACCGTGCGACCTGCACACTCTCTTCTCTCTGGTAATACTGATGATTCTCTTCATGGTTTTTGGTATCACTTTGTCAGTCACACATGGGGCAGATGCGATCTTTCTCAGAAACCTCCCCCCCCTTTTTTTCAAATATTTTCCCCCTAAAATTCTTTGGGAGCTGATGCTTCTCAGGTTTCTTCTCTGGGGATGCCAGCTGTCACTTCAGACCCCGGGAGCTGTTCTCATTCAGTGCTGACAGAATGGGAGGAAGATCACCCCTATTTCTGTAAATATGCTTTGTTAAGTTTTGAACGATATTGTTGTTCTTGAAAATGTGTGCCTGTGTCAATCACCTTTTAGTTTTGTAAAGACAGGATGTAGCTGGCCCCATATTTGGCCAAGCTAGCAAAATGATAAGTGTTGTTTTTGGTTTAAAAGATGTTTTGATGTAAAAGTTGAGAAAAAACATATTTGACATATTTGTTGGATGTTAACATTGGAGGATGGGAAAAACATGTTGTTAGTATGGAAAAACATGCTTGCTTTTGATGTATAAATAAAGATGGCTTGAGCTATTCAGGATCAGCCACTTGTGTGAAACTCATCTGGTGGTCGGTCACTACTTCATTTCTTAGCACCGATGACCCTTCCATGTCTCAGGACCTGAACTCAGGTTTTAGTGGGACCACAGCAAGGTAGCTATAAAACAGAAGTCTCCAAATTGAGGAAGCCAGCAAGATTCTTACAGGATTGGATTTCTTGAGGACCTGGGACCCAACTCACAGATGGTGCTGCCTCACATGGTAAGGCAGTTTATCTGGTTCCCCCCATCCCTTCTTCTTCCCCCTCCCTTCCTTCCTTCTTTTCTTTTCTTCTTATCACAGGCTTGTGTGAAGACTGGTGGAGGATTTGCAGGAGTCAGTTCTCGCCTGCCACCATATGGGTTCTGAGGATTGAACTGAGATCTCCAAGCTTGATGAGTGCCCTTATACACTGAGCATCTCTCCAGCCCCTGCACAATTTCCTGAAGCTTGTTTTTCACTCCAAAATGTCTCAAGGACACCCCTTCCTAACTGATACCCATGTTTTCAAAGATGTGGTGTGGGTGGGTGAATCCTAACACATTCTGTCTGTCCACTGTGCCTGGCCATCTGCTTTCTTTTGCACCAGGCTTTTAGGATAGTGGACAGTGTGCTAACAGTCAGACCACAGTTCTGGGGTTTTATTAATTTCTGGGGATACACTTCCAGTCTCCTGTTTGCCGTTTTGAATTTTAATCTGCAGTTTAATCAGTGTTGTGAAATTGCTTTCCGAACAGCCACAAACTTTTTCACATTTTCTTGCAAAGTACAGCTTTTTCCACATCCTGACCTGCAGTTGGGACTGAACTTCTAAATTTATGCCAGGTTGACAGGCACAGTGAACATTCAATTTGCATTCTGTTGGTTGACGGTGACGTGAAGAAGTGAGCATATGTTTGTGGTTCTTTTGGATTCACTGTTCTGTGGGTTAGAAAAAATGTCTGTTTTACTTTGCCAGTTAGCACATTTAAAAATTATTTTATTTTAATACATTTTAAAGATTTATTTCATTTACATGTGTGAATGAGTGTATGTCCCACATGTGAGGGTCTCTGCCATGTCACATGTTGTGAGCCAATCAATGTGGGTGTTGGGAACCAAATTTGGGTTCTCTGCAGAAGCAGTATGTGTTCTGAGCTGCTGAGCCATTCCTCTGGCTGATGAACTATTTTGTTTTAAAGCTGAGTATGGTGATATATGCTTGTAATCCGAGCACTGGGGGTGGGGTGGGGGACAGAGACAGGTGGATCCCTGGGGCTCATTGGTTGGCTTGCCTAGATTCATACATGAGTTTCAGGTCCTAGTGAGAGACCTTGTCTCAAAAATCAAGATGGAAAGTTCCTGAGGAGCAACACTTAGGGTTAATACCAGTCTGGACACACACACACACACACACACACACACACACACACACACACACACACACACACACATGAGTGCCTTCATAGACCTACACCTACATAAATATATGCTGTCTTTAGTATCATATTGCTGTGAAGAGACAGCATGACTACAGCAACTCTTATAAAAGAAAAAACTTAAGTGGGGCTGGCTTACAGTTTCAGATGTTTAGTCCATTGTCCTCATGGTGGGAAGCATGGTGGCACACAGGCAGACATGGTGCTGGAGAGGTAGCTGAGAGTTCTACATTTGGGTCAGCAGGCAGCAGGAAGAGAGAGAGAGAGAGTCCTGGGCCTGACTTAAGCACTTGAGACCTCAAAGCCCACCTCTAGTGACACACTTCTTTCAACAAGGCCACACCTCCTGATCCCTCTCAAGTAGTACCACTCCCTAATGATCAAACATTCAAATCTATGAGCCAATGGCGGCCATTCTTATTCAATCCACCACAGGTACACAGAGGAATGAGTATATTTTGTCTTTAAAATAAACAAAGTATTCCAGTGACATTTATAATGGCACACAAATCCATATGAGTTCACGTGAACAGAAAATGGTTTACAGAATTTCTATGTCTGTCTGAGCCTGGGTAAGAAGGCTGAGAGTGATGCCTTGGCCAGGGATGATGGCTTGTGTCTTTATTCTCCACTTCCCCATGACTGTCTGATTTGCTAAGAACCTTTCTTAAATTGCTTCATATTTTTCAGCAGACCACTTTTATTGTTGTTTAGTTTTCTTGAGACAAGGTCTTGCTATGTAGCCCAACCTGGCCTCAAATGTGATTTTTCTGCCTAAACCTCTGGTTTTGGGATTACAGGTGTTGCACAATCATGCCCAACTAGAAGATAAATTTTTCTTTTAAAAATTTTTTATTGGCATATATTATGTATAATGGGCTTCATCATGACATTTTCATTTATATGCATAATATATTTTATGATATTCACTCTCCTTACCCTTTCTTGACCCCTTCCACTCCTGTCAATGCTGGGAGCTGCAGAAATAGGAAGTAGGAATTGAGCTGACTATGACAAAGCTATACCTGGAAGAAGTCAAAGGCCTTTCCAGAGGGTAAAGGAGCCTTGGTGATATTGGCTTTTGAATATTAGCTGTTTGCTGCTATGAATTTCTTGTGTGCTATTGCAGCTTTTCCATTCCTAAAAACAGTGTGTTTGATCATTCATTGGGCACAATTTACCCATTACTATTGGAATATTTGGCAACATTATGGTGGTATTTTATTTGTACTGAAATGTGATTTTAATTGTATGTTAATAAATAAAGTTGCCCGGGGGTCAGAGCTATTAGAGCCATAGCAAAAGCTGGGCGTTGGTGGTGCACGCCTTTAATCCCAGAACTTGGTAGGCAGAGCTAGGTAGATCTCTGTGTGGTCAAGGATACAGCCAGCATTGGAGACACATGCCTTTAATCTTAATACCAACCATAGAAAATCTGGAGGTCTGTACACACAGGCAGTGACGAGGCGGTCATGTGGTTGGGTTTACAACCAATGAGAAGGTAGAACAGAAAGTCTATATAAAGACAAACAGACAGGAAGTAGGTCTCTTTCGGAGAGGTCTCTTGGCTGAAGAGGCTAGCTGCAGCAGGCGGGTAAGGCTCTTAGCTCTGATCTCTTGGCTTTCGTCTTTGCATTGGCTCTGTGTTTCTTATTTAATAAGACGGTTGGTTACACCTACACAACCTTCTTCTAACTGTGCTGCGGCAGACACAGTCAAGACCCCTATTTTCAGACCTTTCCATAATTATTGTCATCAGCAACATCCAGCCAGGACCTTCTCCAGAGGAAAGTATCTTATCTGAGATTCTCCCCAGACTTTCTAAGAACAGACTTAAACATCCAGATTATCTGTTTGAGAAGGCCTAGCAGATAAGCTAATTAAGCTTAACCTTTCTTCCAATTGCTATCTCTGCTCTAGGTCAATTAACTAAGGACTAAAGTGTTTTTACTTACCAGGTACATCAAACTGTGACTCAATTTGCCTAGCCACCGAGTGCACTCCCCGGCCCTGCCAGAAAACGGTGGCAGCCAAGATAGCTTGGACAGATAAGGAGCCAAAGGAAAATAAGGCAATTCTATTTTCACTCATCACTGATAGACTCCTAACACTTTACCTAACCACTTCTAAGAATGTAGTTTGAGCACATAAATTCCCTTTCTCGGATCTATTAACTGAATTTAGCCCTCAGTTGATTAATTTCCCCATTAGCCTCTTCCCTTTTGGGTTGCAGATGATGGCTGTCAATTACTACTCTTTTGTATGGATCTTATTGCCCCTCCTTTTTACCCTGAGAGAATTCAAGCCTGGTGACCTTGCCTTAGTCAGAGTGCTGATATTGCATGGGTATATAACTGTAAACCTCAGAGACTTAAGGGAGGACTAGATTGGAGGAGAACTAGATTGAAGAACTAGAAGAGAGAACTAGAAGAACGAGATGGAAGATGAAGAAGAGCCAGGTGGGGAAGAACAAGATGAGGAAGAACCTTCTTCTCTTTAAGGCCACTGTGGTAGTTCCTTCTCAAGCATATAGTACTCTTTGTCTATTGCTCAACCTCAAGGCCCAGTCATGACTGTCAGGCCTAGTCATTCTAATAAGCCTCATCCTTGAAGGGAATTATGTGTTAGCATCCTATCTGAACCAACCATAGTTGTTGTTATTATTATTGTATTACATCCCTCCTCATGCTTCTTCTTTTTTTTTTTTTTCCTGAGACAGGGTTTCTCTGTGTAGTTTTGGTGCCTGTCCTGGAACTCACTCTGTAGCCCAGGCTGGCCTTGAACTCACAGAGATCTGCCTGGCTCTGCCTCCCAAGTGCTGGGATTAAAGGCGTGTGTCACCACCGCCTGGCCCCTCCTCATGCTTCTTGCTAAACTTTTGAATGGCTATGAACATGTCCATCAGGTGAGGGTCACATTTCTGTTCTTGTGTTGGCATGAGTTAATTTTTTCTCTGTTCTTAGTTGTGTTTCCTGCTGCAATGATAAAGCACCCTGACAACAGCAACATAGGAGAGAAAATGTTTGGCTCCCAGTTCTAGGTTACAGCCCATCAGCTAAAGCAGGATCACATCACATCCACAGACAGGGCAGAGATCAATGAATTAATACGTGCATGCCTGCATCTCTCTCTTCTCCACATGTGTGCAGTCCAGGAGCCCAAGCCCAGGGAAGAGGGCTAGCCATAATGGGCGGGTCCTCCCACATCAATTAACCTAATTAAGATAATCCCTCCCTGGCTTTCTCAGAGGCCCTTACCCCAGGTGATTCTAGGCTGGGACAAGTTTAGGAAGTCTGAGGAAGACCTAGCAGCTTTCCCCATGCTTCTGAGTCAGCAGGGCTGATGAAGACACCGGGTTACAAAGTGCTTCACCAAGTCCCATTGGTTTAAAGTCACAGCTGTCAAATGGGGCCCATTAGCCATCATTCTCCTGGCTCTCCCTCAGCCGCCTTGAAGCCTCACCCCAGTCAGTCTTGGGCATTTTTGAGACAGTTGGCAGAATTTAGTGCAGCCTCAGCAAACTGTGCAGAAGTGAATTTTTCCCCCTCCCCGCACAGAAAGATAACCCAAGTGAAACAGCAACCTTGGCCTCATAAGCTTCGGTCTTCAGTCCAGAGACTGGCCATGCATTCCTTCTGGTGCAGACACCCGCCAAGTGCTGTCTTGCTCTAGTTCCCAGACGTGGCGCTGTAACCGTGCAGCAAGAACAAACATCATTTTCCTCCAGGAATCTTTGGAAAAGTAATGGAAGGCTGGGCGGGCTGTGTGGGAACTGGTACTCCAGAGCCGTGATGGCGGGTCATGGCCCGTGACAGCTGCAGGCAGTGACCTGATTTTCTTGGAAAGGCTCATTGCTTGATTACTGATCTTAGCCCTCACACTCTAAGTTCCAAGACTTTTCTGGGTTTCACGGAAATGAATTGTCTTGGTTTCTTTTCCATTTGCCCCAATAAAATGTCTCTGACAAGAGTAGAGGGGCATGGACACACACACACACACACACACACACACACACACACACACACACACACACAGAGAGAACAGTAAGTATTAAGAAAAAACTTTATTTAAATTAAAAAAAATTTTCATACAATATATTTTAATCATATCCCCCCACCACAAGACCACCCAGATCCTGTCTACCTCCCTATCCTTCCAACTTTGTGCTCTTTCTCTCTCTGAAGAAACCAAAACCAAAGTCAATAAATAAATAAATAAACAAACAAACAAATAAATAATAGACAGACACTCACACACACACACACATACACACACACAAACAGAGAGAGAGAGAGAGAGAGAGAGAGAGAGAGAGAGAGAGAGAGAGAGAGAGAGAGTCTGTTTTGTGTTGGCTAACTACTGAGTTTGAGGTCTGTCCTGGAGTGTGGTTGATAAACTCAATGTCAGTCCATTGAAGAAAACTGGATTTTTATTTCCCAGCAGCTTTTGATGGTGGTGATGTATTGTGTCCCCCACTATACTGTGTCCCCCAGTAAAATTTACCTGAGAGATGAAGGAAATAGGAAAAGCTACAAGCTAATCTCACCTCACTGACACCTCAGTCTCCAAACGCAAGCCACTTCCTGTCTACCCATGCCTCTATGCCCTTCTGTTCTGTTCCCTCATTTGCTCTCTCAGCCCAGCTACGTCACTTCCTCTTCCTGCCAGCTTTGTCACTTCCTGTCTGTTGGTACAGACCTCCAGACCTCTATGGTTAGTGCTGGAATTAAAGGCATGAGTCACCACGCTTGGTTCTGGGGGCTCTGTTCCCAGTTGGCCTTGAACTCACAGAGATCCAGACAGATCCCTGCCTCCCAAGTGATAGGATTAAAGGCATGTGCTGCGATTGTCTGACTTCTACATTTACTATAGTGGCTGGCTTTTTCCTCTGATCCTCAGATAAATTTTATTGGGGGACACAGTATATTGGGGGACACAATACATCGCCACAATCGATTACAAGTAGCTTTTCGGTTAGGGTAGAACTTTACTCACATTTCCCCTTCTCTGTACTGGAATTTCTGTGTGGCTTGAACTTGCGCTGGTCTCGTGCATGCTGCCCTGGCCTCTGGGAGTTCATATGAGCATCCACCCTGGTGTGTCCAGAAGATGCTGCTTTCTTGGAGTTGTCTTCCACCTCTGGTCTTACATCTTTCCCCCTTCTTTTTCAAATAGATCTGAGTCTTTAGGGGAGGGCCTTGATAAAGACATCCCACCCCATTAAAGGCTGGGTGCTGCAAAGTTTCTCACTCTCTGCACATTGTTTAGTTGTGGGTCATTATTATCATCTATTACAAGAAGCATCTCAGACAGGGGTTGGATGATGCATTGATGTATGGTTATAGCAGTATGTCATCCGGGGTCATTTTACTGCTATGTTCATTTATCAGAAAAGTAGCAGTAGGTTTGTTTCCCCCTTGGATCCATGACTTGTCTGGTCTCAGGGTCGTATATGGGTTTCGTCTCATGGAGTGGGCCTTGAACTCAACAGTGAAGGGGTTGGTCACTCCTGCAGTGTTTGTGTCACTTGCTGTCACACCACTGAATCTGTCTTGGAGGCAGTTTGTCATTGTGGCTTGCAGGGTTCATAGTTATGTGTGATTGACAATTACCTTTCCAGTAGTGCGTGTAGCACCTTCTAGCACCATGAACATCAGTCAGTAAGGACAAAACTTCTAACTGAGTGTCTCCCTGATTTCTCGGTGTTTGCTGACTGTTGCATTCAGTAACAGGGCCTAGCCATTTTCAGTTGCTGAGAATAGCCAACAGCATTGGTAATATCCTGTAGTGTTTGACCAATGACTAAAAAAAAAAAAAAAATGTAACCAATTTCTGGTACCGGGTGTTTTATTTGGTGGCATAGGATGTCTAGTTGGGGCATTGTCTTTCCCATTGTGAAGTGACTCCCTGTAGATTCCTTTTGTACATATTTATATTCTAGGAAGCTTCTACAGTAACAGGTTTTCATACGGCTTTTCAAAAGTAAAGGAAAACTCACTGTCAATCTCATCCTCTAAAGCTAAGCATATTGATATTTCCTCATTATTTTTATAGACAATGATGGAGCAATTGTTCACTTAGCAAATGAAGTCTTGGTGTGCTCTAAATTTTTTTGATTTAAAAATATTTTAAAAATATTTATTTTGTTTTTGATTATATGTATGTCTATGTGTGGGTATGTGTACTTGAATGCAGGTACCCATGGAGGCCAGAAGAGGGCATCAGATCCTCTGGAGCTGGAGTTAGAGGTGGTGGGAAGTCCCCCTATGTGGGTGCTGGGAACTGAATCTGGGTACAGTGCAACAGTGGCAAACACTCTTAACTGCTGAGCCATCTCTCATGCATTTTTCACTTAATATTATTCATCCTGAGCCAGGGATTTCTTCTTTCAGCAGGTACTGGAAGGAACCACAGGCTTTGCATGTATATCCTGTAGTACTGGGCACAAAGCAGGTTGGAGTGGTGGTGGGCTGGTAAAGCAGGGCCGGCAGAATGTATGTGTGCTTTGCAAATCTTAGCAACTCTAGAAAGTAATTGCTTAAGCCGGGTGGTGGTGGTGGTGGTGGCGGCGGCGGCGGCGGCGGCGGCGGCGGCGGCGGCGGCGGCGGCGGCGCACGCCTTTAATCCCAGCACTCGGGAGGCAGAGCCAGGTTGATCTTTGTGAGTTCAAGGCCAGTCTGGTCTACAGAGTGAGATCCAGGACAGGCACCAAAACAACAGAGAAACCCTGTCTCGAAAAAAACAGAACAAAACAAACAAACAAACAAGCAAAAGTAACTGCTTTTGTGTTTCAAGTTGGCATGTTTATATCTCATCTATGAGATGTAGTATCATGCTTTACTGCCTGGATTTCATCCTTGACTGACAGAAGTGAAATTAAGGAAGCAGATATGAGCCTTTACTCACCAGACATGTTCCTGCCTCATCCCTCTTCTATCTTGTGTGGAGAACCCGGGGCTTTGATTTATGTAAGCAACTTGCAGCTTCTGTGAGATGCATGTCCCAGATGCTGTTTTTCATTACGACACCATCCTGCCCACTGTAGGAACTGGATAAGGGCCCAGAGACTCTGGGCAACAGTGTCCAAGAGCAGTCATTAGACATCCCGTTCAGAGATAATGGTCCCCTAGAGAGTCCATAATGGAACCAAGAAAGTTGTTTGTTGATCATCCAAAATTCTTTGTTCATCTATATTTTTAGGAAAAGGGTCCAAAATTTTGTAAGATTTATAAAGGCACCTCTGAACTCTTCCTAATTATTAAGAACTATTGATCTCAATGAAGGGATAGAGTTCATATTCTTTAGGCAGTCATCCAGGAAAAATGATTTCTAATCATTGAAAGCTCTATAAGGATCAAAAAGTAGACATTTGATATTATGTTCTTTGGCAAGAATCTGAAATGCAAATATTCAAATAATATTTAAATTCATCAAATAATGGATGATCCTTGTGCTGTATGTCTATGATCATTATATTTACCCCTCCCCCTTCTTCCTTCCCTCCAGTTTTCTCTCCATCTCTCCCTAACTTCCTTCTCTCTCTCCTCTCCTCCCTCATTCCTTCCTTCCTTCCCTACTTCCTTTCCCCTCCTTCCAAAGCTTCCTTAGTTCTCTCCTTCTTCTCTCCTTCTCCCTTTCCTTCCCTCCCTAAATTTCTCCCCTCCTGCACCCCCCAACTTCCTTCCTGGCAACCAGCAGCTAGCACATCTTTGTTTTGTCTTCTCTATCACTTAAGTGGAATCGGAATACCCTTTTACCTCATAGGAGTAAATGCGGCCCATATTTTGATGGAAAGTACTTAGCACAGTGCTAAATATATAGTCAATCCTCATTAAACATATACACTTATTCTAATAATAATTATTCATTAAAACAATATAAGGTTTGGCAAGCCATGGGCTGAGCCTTATCTATATGACCTTAGTTATCATTGGACACTGTAGTGACTTAAGAGAAGAAATTGTTACTAAATAAGAGAGAGTGGGATACAAGGGGAGGAGCCAAATAGGACAGGAAAGAGAGGAGTCAAGGAATAAAGAAAGAGAAAAGGAGAAAGGAAGGAGAGCAAGAGAACAGAGGGACAGGCTACCTTGTCAGTGTTAGTGCCTGTTCAGAGCTGGCCTGGACACCAGAGTGTTTGGATGTCACAGTCGGCTCTACTCTGATGGGGTAGACAGATGCCTGTGTGGTGTTAGCTTCAGCTAACACATTTCAATAGTTTCTCCCATCAACCACAAAAAGTGTATGTGGGGAGTCTTCACTGGTCTTTCAAAGATGGACCCTCTCTCTAGTCCCCTTTCAGATTAAGAAGTGTAATGCCTCCTTTGAGTGTGTGCATATGTGTGTATGTGTGTGTGTGTGTGTGTGTACATGTATGTAGTATATGTCTGTGCACATGTGTATGTATGTACATGCATGTGGAGTTCAGAAGCCAGTGCAAGGTATCTTCCTCAATCACTCACTATCCTAATTTTTGAGACAGGATCACTCTTGGAGCTTACCAATTCGGTTAAAGCAGCTGGCCAGCAAGCCCCACATCTTCCAGTCTCTGTTCCCGCTCCCCATTGCTGAAATCACAAGCCGGCACCATGGCACCTGACTTTTTATGTGGCTGCTGGGGAGCTGGGGATCAAACCCAGGTACCCATGTTTGTGTAGCAAGCCCTTTACCGACTGAGTGGTCTTTGAGGGCCTCCATGCCTTCTTTGAAATATGTTCCTGTTTGGGTAGGATCCCACACTTAACCTTTTATTTTTCTGATTAGCCTGTTGCACAGCTGCGTGGCTGGAAAGTAGGGGGAAGGTATGTAAAGCATTTTTCGGTTTTTCCTTTTGAAAAGAGCAGACCCACTGTAGCATCCTTGGCTGCTCTGGGATGATGGCTGGGGCAGAGCATCTGAGAGAATCCGGTTTCAGGCAGCCATGGTCTCTGGCTCCCGTGCAGGGCTCTGATGTGAATCTGGACTCTCTGACTTTGCCCTTCTGGATTTTGAAGGTTCATTAGTCTGCAAGGTAATAAGGACTATATATTACTAGGATCCAAGGCCCATGGAGAGTTTCTTGTGTGTGCGCGCGTTAATCTCGACAGAGCAAAGCAGTCCAAGCTTAAAACTCATCTGCATTAATGAACAACCTTCTCCATTTCCATTTTTATGATGTGCAAGGCCTGGTGATTTGTTTCTCTGCCGCTCACGATGGGATAGCTGACTGATGAATCACCTCCTCTGAGGAGCTTGTCTGCGAGTGGTAACGTGGCAAATGGACGCAAGCCAAAATGTCTGTTCTTATTTCATTAAAACGATGACATCGGCTCTCGGTTTCCAAAATCATCCTTTTCCTTCCACGGCCGCCTGAGGTGTCTGCTGCGCCGCGGGGGTGGGTGTTGAGTCCCGCTCGGTGCCGCTGAGGCTCCTCTAAGGATGCCGTTCCATGGGACAACTTGGAGACACTCTCTCTGTAAGCCAAGTGGGAAAGAAGGCTCTAGAAGATTGCGTGTAAATGCTGATACTTGAAGTGAACTATCTAAAATTTGGGAACAGTGGGGGAGATGGGGAGGCAAGGTTGAGGGAAAAGAAAAATGTAAGCCAGATGGATCATATTTGGACTAGAAATTAAGGCTTTAAACATGTGGGTGCATTATGATACTGCCGTTTTACCATAACCTTAGACGCCACCACATCACTCTCACCATCACTAAGACCTTCAGTAATCAAATGTTTTGCCTTTTTAATTTTATTTTCAGTCATCAGTGCAATATTTTGAAGCCAATGACACAATTCTTGCTCTTTCTTTTCTGTCATTAAAAAATGAGATAGCCGGGCGGTGGTGGCGCACGCCTTTAATCCCAGCACTCGGGAGGCAGAGCCAGGCAGATCTCTGTGAGTTCGAGGCCAGCCTGGTCTCCAAAGCGAGTTCCAGGAAAGGCGTAAAGCTACACAGAGAAACCCTATCTCGAAAAACCAAAAAAAAAAAAAAGAGATATATTTCAGAGATGCTAAAATTCACCATTTACTTGTCTAGTCCTCAGCTGGTTCTTGAGACAGGCTTTTCTTGTATCCCTAACTGGTCTTGAACCAACTGTGTAGCTGAGGATGGCGTTACACTTCTGGTCCTCCTAACTCCATCTCCTGAGCGAGCACACCCATATATGCTGTGCTGAGAATGGGACCGACGGCCTGTGCGTGTTAGGCAAGCATTTGATTGCTGGGGTCTTTGTCACATGTGGTTGCTGACATCTCTCCTTGGTTTATTTAGTGATCTGCTAATCACTGGTGAGAAATTTCTTTAAAAAATTTCTATACACACACACACACACACACACACATATATGTATTTAAGTAAAATATACTACATCATTTCCCTCCTTCTCTTTCTTCCTTCCTGCCCCTCCAAACACCCCTCCCTCCAGCTCTTTCCATGTCCCCCTCACTCTTTCAGGCTGATAACCTCTTTTTCCATGATTATTATTGCTATGCATGTATGCTTATGTTGTTATGAATATATTATAATGGGTGTATACGTGCATATGTGTGCACTAGTATGTAAATACAACCTGCTGAGTCCATTTTTGTTGTTTGTGGGCATATGTCTTCAGGACTGCTTTCTCTTGGACAACCAATTGGAGGCTCATCCCTGGAGGAGGTTCACTTGCCCTCTCTCAGTAGCCATCAGTTGCCTGTAGCTCTTTGTCCAGGGACGTGACCCTGTGAGACTTTCCCACTTCTGTATTAGTGTATTTATTGATATGACCATTGTTCAGATATTCTTTGTGGGGTCATTTCTATGTCTGTTAAGTGAGGAGAGCTACTCATCCTCCAGTCTCTGCAGAAAGATTTGATGTTCACATGTGTACATGCCTCCAGCTTCTACCCACTTTGTACCTTTCCTCAAGCTTCCACAGACCCTTAGGTCTATCCCTAGATGAGGTAGCACTCCTCAGGCCTGTCTTGACTATGTGCCCAGCTCTGCTTGTGCAAGCTTAGCCGCTCCAAATGCTGTCCTTTTAATCTTGACGGTTCCCCAAAGGCCTGTTAAAGACTTGGCTCCCAGTGTACTGATACTGGGAAATGGAAAAAGCTCTAAGGTGTGGGGCCTAAAGGGAAGTCTTTAGGTCAAGGGGAGCATGTCCTTGAAAGGAATAGCAGGGTCCCGGTTCATTCTTTTTTTTTAAATCTCTTTTAAAAGATTTAAAAAATTTTAAATTTATTTATTATGTGTTTGTGTATTTGTGTGAGATATGGCACATGTGTGGAGACTAGGAGACAACTTGAAGGAGTCAGTTCTCTCCTTCAGTCATGTGAGTTCCAGAAAGTGAACTTAGGTCATCAGAGTTGATGGCAAGTGCCTACGTCCACAGTTATCTTGCTGCCCACGAGAATGCTTTTCTCAGGAAGCATGCTTCTATTTTTTAGTAAGGATGAGAAAGGATTTCTTGTAGCTTCAACTGGCTAATGATAAACCTTACAACTTAAGGCTGGGGTTTGGGAAGATGATGACTGGGGATTGGGTTTATCTTTCTCTTACACACACACACACACACACACACACACACACACACACACACACACCAGATATAGCTTTGACACTTAGCTGCATTGTATCACAAATACATGTATGCACTATCTGCCTTTTATATAACATCTTCCTTCTGTGGAATCTGTTCTGGAACATGGGGGTTGGTCTCAGCTGACTTTGTTAAGTCTTTTTGTATCCTCTAATGCAGGAGAAGCTTCAAAGAGCTATTCTTTGACTTGAGAATATGCATGACAAGAACAGGAGTCTCTTGTGAGATTTGTCCTCAAACTGGGAGACTTCTAAGAGTGAAATGGGAACTTATCAATGATTAAGAAAGGGAGATTCCTGAAAAAAAAAACACACTAAAAATAGACTTTCTATATGAGCCAGCTGTACCATACCTGTGTGTTTATCAGATAGACTACAAGTCCACACAAGGACTTGTACATACAGGGATTCTTGCACATCGATGTTTGTGCAATAGTTCTATGTTGGCCAGGTAATATCAAAATTCTCCAAATAGGATCAGAGGTACCTAGTAATCTATATTACTATATAGTCTATATAGTAATCTACTCTTACATTACTTGTAGCCAGGTGCTCCCCCAAGCTCCTACAACCAGGATGAGAGGTGGCCAAGAGCTTAAATGACTTTTTTTTTTTTTTTTTTTTGGTTTTTCGAGACAGAGTTTCCCTGTGTAGCTTTGCGCCTTTCCTGGATCTCGCTTTGTAGACCAGGCTGGCCTCAAATTCACAAAGATCCACCTGGCTCTGCCTTCTGAGTGCTGGGATTAAAGGCATGCACCACCACTGTCCAGCAGCTTCTACACTATCTGTATGACTAAGACTAAGTCAGATCCTTTCCTAGGCCCCAACAGAGGCTAACATAGGCAGCCTATTTCCAGAATTCATTTTCTTGGAAGAAATGACATGTACTCTGAGTTGAGTTTTGATATAATTATGCTTCCTTGTGTACCAGGTATTGTATTACACCAGGGAAAATATTTCTAAATTACACTGTGTTTAAATTTGTTGGCAATAAACTGCCTGGCATCAGAATCTTTAGTAGTTTTGTTCCAGATTGATCAAGTCACTCTGAACCAAGCTTTTATTCTCACCTTTTCATTTCCCTGCCTGCACGTGCAGGGACCTCCTCATGTACACACACAATCCTAAGTATAACCTGCTCAGTCTGTTATGTGTATGTATGTTTTCAGGGCTGACCACTTGGTAATGGACAATCGATTGATGTGTCTTTCCCTGGGGAAGACCATTTTTTCCCACTTTTATCATTCCTTTGCCTATAGTTCTTTGTTTTGAGGCTCCATGAACTTCCCCTCTGTGTTAACTTGTCTGCTGGTGTCAACCCTGTTCAGCTCATGTTTAGGAAGTCATATTGGGGAGACTTTATGGGTATATTTTCTGACATCACCAGGAGACGGTCTCACAGCAAACCCCCGGGTCCTCTGGCTCTTACAATGTTTCTGCCTCCTCTTCTGCAATGTTCCCTGAGCCTTTTGTGTGGGAGGCTTTGTAGTTGTATCCACTGAGACTGGGCTCCACAACTCTGCATACTGATTGGTTGGGGTTTTCTGTAGTGGTTTCTGTCAGCTGCAAAGAGAAATTTCCTTGGTGAGGACTACACTTACCTGTTGTATAAGGACAAATGTTTAGAGTGTAGTTGGGTTTACATTGAGTTAGGAAATGGTTATTGTAGGTTCTCCTCCAAAAACCCATGACTTCACTAACCCTATGTACTTGGCTAGGTTCCCAGTGCCAGGCATGGTATACCAGTTTTTGAACATATCTTAAGTCTAATTAGAGAGCTGATGGTTACTGCCAAGGTATGTGTGCCAATACTACACTCCTAGGGTTATTGTGACATGCTGGTCATGGTTGTGGTTCTTAGGTGTCATAGCTAGGTAGGACTGTTAGTTACTGTCTTCCTTTAGAAGCTTGCGTGGTACCTCCTGGTGCCTCTCACCATGAATGAGAGCTAGTCCTTAGAGAGGGGGCATTCAGGTCATGGCCTCCTCCAGCCCTGTGCCTAAAGTGCTTGGCACATTCAACAATAGGGACTTACCTTCCAACTCTGGGGAGCAGACAAGGGTAGTAAGTACGGCCTGTGATTATGTAGGAATGTCTTGGACAATTCTGACCGACAGCTCAAAAGAGGGCTTCTCATGCCTAATGCTGGGGTTTTGTTTGGTGGCCTTTGGCTCTTAGAGGAAGCTGTCAGCCTGCATGAGGAAATTCCATTTAAGCTATATATGTATATTTATACACCGACTTATACATGTCATAGTTTTTTTTTAGGGTATATCATATAAACACTTGTATAATTCCTTATGACTTTTCAGACATCCTTATTGTTATCTTACCCTCCTTCTGTGTTTTTCCTCCCTCTCCTTCCTGATTAGAGTCTCTCCCTGGCTTTTTTTTTTCCATTTCCCCAATCATGTCACTTGTACCCTGCTGCATTTCTTTTAGCCTCCAAGAGTGAAGTGATGTTGTTTGCAGAGAAATGGATGCTGCTTGAGGTCATCACGTTAAGTGAGTTGAGCCAGTCTCAGACAGACAAGTATCACATGTTCTCCTTCATTTCTGGTTCCTAGACTTTATAGGCCGATGAAAACTATCCATGTGCAGATGATATGAAAGCAGAAGCAAGAAGAACGAAGGTGACTCACGGGAAGTGGGAGGGGGAGGAAGAGGAGAATCAAGGGACCTATGGGAAATATGCCCAACGGAGATTATATGACTGCAGAAAATGGTTTTGTGTAACTCTGCATAAGAAAATAAAGAGGACAATAGTGAAAGGTGGCACTGGCTGGGGAAGATCAAGACATATTATCATGCTGCTTATCAGAGAAGATAATAAAATACATTTTAATATCAACCACACAATTTGGAGATGAACTATTCTTAGTGTGGCATGTATCAGACCTCTGCCTAATGGCACGTGTGTGACATTAGCTATAGATATCTTACATCTTGCTGAGGGAGAAATTCTAGGTCAACTTTGCATTGTAAAGCAGTCTTAGATGTCTGTTTTTCTTTTTTCTTTTCTTTTCTTTTCTTTTTGGTGGAGGGTTTGGGGAGGACAGTGTCTCATGTATCCCAGGCTGGCCTTGAACTCACTACATCGGCAAGGATGTCCCTGAACTTCTGATTCTCCTGCCTCCTGGCCAGAGATACAGGTGTGTGCCACCAAGTCAGGTTTATGTGGTGTTGATTGTTGAATCCAGGGCTTTTTGTGTGTTAGGCAAGCATGTGCCTAACAGAACCACATCCCCAGTCCAGATGTCTGTTTTTTTTTTTTTTTTCAGCAGGATGACTATTGACTGAGGTTCTCCAGTAATGTCTTTGGGGCTGCACTTTCTGAGCTTTTTATGGATGGACCACACTGCTGTGCCCGGTGGTTCACGTCATACATAGGACTCTGCTGAAGCAGGCTGTTTTTCCAGGTCAGACCACCAGTTAGAATTTCAAACTGTTGAGAATGAAAAATAGATTGTCTTCCCCATGACTAGACTTGGAACAAGTGGCTCACATTTAACAATCGGCACAGATCATAGACAGTATGCAATTTACCAAAATGAGGAGTTCCGGATACTCATTGGAAAGTTGGCTGTTGGGCACCAGAGTTTATTTTCTTGTGGTAACAGGAGCCCTTAGCTTTCCAGGCTTGCCAATAGAGCTTTTAAAAACCACAAATAAGCTGTGTTATGGACTCCTCAGGGCTCTGCCAGCTCCATCTGGATGGCAGTATTTTCCTGTGAAATGTGAGTATAGGTATCCTCTAGCTCTGAGCCGCTGACTATAAGGCTCATGGCTTGGGGCTGAAGGTTCTGGAGAGATGTGTTCATATCTCATTGCTGTTGTTGAAAATGACCAAAAAATTAGTGGCTTAAGGCCACAACAGATTTACTATTACAGTCCCGAAGGTCAGAAAGTCTAAATTGGCCTACTTGGTAAAAATGAAAGGTTCAGGGGCTGGCAAGATGGTTTAGTTGATAAAATTCTCGCTGTACTAGCAGGACTGGGCAGATCCCCAGTAGTCACACCAAAAGCTGGACCTGGTGAGTGTGGCAGCAATGCTCGTGCTGGGGAAGTGGAGACAGGAGGATCCCTAGGGTTTTCTGGTGAGTTCCAGGTTCAGTGAGAGATCCTGTCTCAAAAGATAAGAAGAGCCATAGAGAAAGATAGTTTATGTTGACCTATGGCTTCCACACGTGTGCACATCTGCACAGGAACATGTACACATACTTGTATATATCTCTCCCTCCCTCCTTACCTCCCTTCTTCCATCCCTCATTGACAAGGATTCAGGAAAAATCTGCTTTTCCTGGGCAGATGGGTATCCTGCCCTTCTGTAGCCTGAGAAGTTGCCTGAATTTCTTGACTCCTTGCCTCATCCTCCACTGTCAGGGCACAACAGCAGGGATCATCCTCAGCTGCCACCTGCCTGGATCTTTATCTTCAGTTTTCCCCTTCTGCTTATAAAATCTCTGATGACTTTGGATCCACTGGGATAACCCAGGCTCACCTTCCCACTTCACACCAGCTGGTCAGCAGCCTTCATCCCACCTCAACTCTAATCACCCTGTGATGCTCAATATTGATTCTCAGCTTTACAGGCTCTAGTAGCACAGAGGAGACAGGCCTCTAGGCATGGTGGGAAGACCAACCTTGACTATGGGCAACACCATCGCAGGAGGTCTCAACTGACTACAAATGAGAAAGCAAGCTGAGACTTTGACTTCTCTGCTTCCTGACTGTGGATGCAGTGTGAGCAACTCCTCAGCCTGCTGCCTCCGTACCTTCCCTATTGTGATGAACTGTGGTATTAAACTGTGAGCCAAAATGAAACCTTCCTTTCCTAAGTTGCTTCTTGCCAGTCACTAACGTGTGCCCTTTTACCATATAAAGTAACATGTTCACAGGTTCCAGAGATGAAGACATGGGCAGATATCTTTATCTATTCATTAAGATTTATTTTTAGCTGGGGGCATCCTTGTGAGTCCCCAGCTAAGACTCATAGCAATGGTGGAGAGGGTGCTTGAACTAGCCTTCTTCCCCTGCACTCAGATTGGTGTCTACCCTAATTGTCATCATAGAACCTGTATCCAGTGACTGGTGGAAGCAGATGCAGAGACCCACAGTCAAGCACTTGGCCAGCTCCTGAAGTTTAGTTGAAGAGAGGCAGGAGGGATTATAGGAGCAAGGGGTGGGGGTGTCAGGACCATGATGGGAAAAAAAACCACAGAGATAGCTAATCCAAGCTGGTGGAAGCTCCCGGGACTCTGGGCTGACAGCTGGGGTGCCTGCATTGGACTGCACTAGGCCATCTGAATATGCGTGAGAGTTGCATGGTTTGATGTGTTTGTGGGTCCCCTGGCAATGGTACCAAGACTTATCCTGGGTACACGAACTGCCTTTTTAGAGTCCATTCCCTATGGTGCGATGCCTTACTCAGCTGTGATGCAGGGGGGAGGGGCTAGGTCCAGCCCCAACTTGGTATGTCAGCCTGTGTTGACTACCCAAGGGAGGCCTTATCCCCTATGAGGAGGGGATAGATGTGTGATTCGGGGGGTGGGTGGGAGGGATCGGGAGGAGAGGGAGGGGGAACAAGGGTTGGTATATAAAATAAAAAAATTTAAATAAAAATTTAAAATAAAAAAGATATATTTTTATTTATGAGTATGTGTGGGGATGTGCAAATGAGTGTAGGTGTCTTCACAGGATCTCCCGGAGCTGGAGTTACAAGTGCCTGTGATCATCTCGATGTGAGTGTTAGGAATTAAACTTTCGTCCTCTGGAAGAGTAGCGAGCACTCCTCTTAACTGCTGAGACACCTCTCCAGCCCCAGGACATTATTCTGCCTCGGGTTCCTGGGCAAGGAGGTCCTGCCTGAGTCTAACATGCAATGACACTTCTTGAGAGCTGTACTGTTTATGGAACCATCTCCGCCATTTACACCTCTCTGCCTGCTCTCCAGCCTGCCTCTCCCCAAACACACTATAGTTTCAAAAGGCTAATAACTGAATGAACCATACAGAAAGGTAATCAGCTCAGCAGGTTTTAGAAGGAGTGAACCTTACCGTGAAGTGCCAGGTATGGTAGTGCACGTCTGTAATCCAAGCACTGGGGAGGACTGGGAGTTCAGTGTTACTCTCAGCTACAAAGGGAATTTGAGGGAAGCCTGGGATGAATGAGACCACGTCTCATATGTGTGTGTGTGTGTGTGTATCTATGTCTATATACACATGTATACACATATGTGTATATATACACACACATACACATATACATATATGTAGTGAACCATTTCCTTTCAAACTGGGAAGATCCTGTGAAGGAGGCAGGCTTTAAGGAAGGATGATGGATGTTAAGGGAATTTTAAAGAGGTAACGGCTTAGGATAAATAACCAAGACTTGGCTGGCTAGGAACAGGCATGAAGAGGGCTTAGGAAAGAGGAAGGTTCCTGTGAGGGGAATGGTGTGAAACAATGTGATAATTCTGGAAGGTCCCGAGTTCCCATCTACTGATGTTGAATTTGGTGTGAGAGCAATGAGCACACTGTTCTTGGGAGGAGTGACCTGCTAGGTTCAGTCCGCCCTGGAAGAAGAGCTGCAAGTCCCGAATACCACTGTGCTCTGGTCTCATTGTGCAGCCCACCCCGAGCCCAAGACGCAGGCTGTGTCTTCTCAGACCCCTCTTCATTCAGGGATACGCCAGAGTCTGCTGATCCTCGGAAAGCCATGGTGACGTTCACTGCAGTCTTGTGTGTGTGCATGCGTCTTGCATGCGTGCATGCTCACACTAGAGGACGCTCTCAGCTGCCAATCCTCAGGTGCTGTCGTCCTATTTTCTCTTACATTGACTGATGGATGGGTGGGTTTGTGTATCTGTGCATATGTGTGCTACCTACACATGCCGGTACGGAGGTCAGAGGACAACATGCTGGAGCTGGTTCTCTCCTTCTACTGTGTGGGTCCTGGGGATTGAACTCAGATTGTCAGGCTTGGCTGCAAGTGCCCTTATCCACTTCGCCATGTCCTCAGCCCTGGAATAAACTTTCCAAAGCCTCTCTCTTTCAGACTTATACATCCAGACTCCTCCTTTCTCTCCTCCTCCCCACTAAAATACATCTTTTAGGTCACACAGATGTCCTTCCTTTCTCCATCACCATCTTCATGTCTCTGTTTAATTTGGTGAAACTACATGAGACTCTTGCTTCTTGATCCATGAAAGCAAAGCCAGGTTCTTCTTAGTGAGCCACAGGGAAAAGACTGTTCACGCATTAATACGTGTTTCCCTCCACATTTCATTCTTCCAACGGAGACGAGCGGGGAGGCCAGGACCAGAGGGCATTGCAAGGCCACTGGAGGGCAGTCCCCAGCTCACAGTGGCCTCCTAGCTAATGGAATCAGTGTTGTGGAGCAGCTGGGCTCTATGGGACTGAAACTGAAGTCGTCACTGGTAGGGCTAGGAGGGGCTACAGAACTGCATGGGGGGGTTCATTGAAATGGATGTGTTTTACAAACACTGGACTTTAGCTCACTCGAGAAATAATTAGGCCTTGACTCTGGTTGTACATATTAAATTATGGCAGTGGAGAGGAAAAGGAAGAAATGCTTAGTAGATTTAAGTGAAGAATTAATGGTGCAGAGGTTGGCATTGGGAACGGGGGGCAGTGCCGAGCTGAGCTAACTGTGCGTGACCCAGCCTGGAACAGAAATGGCGGCTACAATGTGTGTCTGCCCCATGTCATCCAGTGGCTGAAAGTCTTAAAGTACTTTACAAATTTACTCCTAGAAAGTAATTAGATCTCTGTCAGGGTAGGGGGTGGGGAAAATTCGTCTGTAAAATAAAAGGCAAGGGCTTTCTTCTTCCCTTTTATGGTGTTGACAGAAAGGCTCTCTCTCTCTCTCTCTCTCTCTCTCTCTCTCTCTCTCTCTCTCTCTCTCTCTCTCTCTCTCTCTGTCTCTCTCTGTCTGTCCTCATGTGCAGCCTTGCAGAACTGATACTTCACCGATAGCATCTGGCTGGTCTACTGTGGACCTGCATAAATAAACTCCATCTATCTATGGTCTTTCCCCACATTTCTTCTGGAAACAGCTAACTTTTCTTTCCCCTTCTCTCTCTCTCATTTCCTCTCTCATTCCCTCCTCTTCCCTTTCTTCCTCTCCCCTCCTCCCCCACCTCACCTCCCTCCTCTTCCCTTTTTCCTTCCTTTTTTTCCCGTGTGTGTACGGTATATGCATGTTCACATATGTGTGCTTGTGGAAAGCGTTGATGTTGGGAATCTTCCTTGCTAACTCTCTTTTGAGGCAGGGTCTCTCACTTGTCTCCAGAGTTGGCTGATTTGGCTAATCGAGTTTGCCAGCTTGTTGTAGGCATCCCCACTCTGTCTCCCAAGTGCTGGGGTTTAGGCAGGCTGCCGCACCTATCCAGCACTCACAGGGTGATGGGTACCCTCTGCACCACCTCTGCAGTCCAAGCAATCATCTCTTCTCACATCATGGAAAACTAATGAGAAGTGCTGTGTGTTATTATAGTCTTAGCTCCTTGGTCAGGTTCCTATTTCTTTGGGAATAGGGCCATGTTTCATATGTCTTTGTGTGAACATGTGTGAACAAAGGCGTGTTTCATGTTCTAAGTGGGATGGGGCAAGATGGAGTGAAATATCTTCATGCTTCTTAGAACAATGGAAAATTAAAATTTTATGCACCATTTATTTCTATAATATTTCATTTAATATTTTTGGATCACAGTTAATTGGGGTAACTGAATTCACAGACCCCAAAACTCATTAAGGAAAAACTATTAAAAATATTCATATTTATATCATCATTCAAAACTTTTCAACTTAGTAGAGAGGACCACATCCTAGGATCCAGTGATGGGCTTTGCAGAGAGTCTGTGAATGCCCATAAGGGTGTGAGCTTCTATGGGCTGGGAGTCTCAGCTTTCATCAGATTTTCAAATAATTTGTCATCTAGAAGAACTTAATCACGCCTTCACGGCATGTCAATAAACAGTGGTTTAGGATTACTGCTGGAATTTGAAACTCAGAATGTTACATGCTTAAATATTGCATTAACCTATACATGTTTCATGACTTAATAAAACATTATCGTTACTTCACAGCGCCTCCCTGTGACTTTCTCTTTCTTTTCTGCTTTTTTAGCGTTTTAAAATTCTTTAACTATTTCATGCACGTATGGAATGAATGATGATCCCTTTCACCCCCCATTCCTTTCTCTCACCCCCCCCCCTCTCCCACCGAACCCTTCCACTTCCCAACAGGTCCCTTCACACCTTCACATCTGGTTTAGGGTCCGCTGAGTTTAATTATGGCTGCCTGCATGGGCATGGGTGGGAGGCTGTTTACTGGAGCATGGCTCACACACCATTAGCTACAGCTCTGGAGAGAGACTCTCCTCCATACAGCCTCCATGTTGCTCTTCCCACTTCCTCATTCTCCTTTGCCCATGGCCTTAGCTTTACAGTCTTCCACACACCTGTGACTTCCTCTTATTCCTGGGGTACCCACAGAGCTCCAGAGATGCACTGGAGCAGAAGCACATGGTCTTCCCTGAGTCTCTCCCCACCAGGCAAACACCACCTTCCAGGTCCTCTGATTCTCAAGTAGTATTTCCTTTCCACATTATGCCCAAAAGGAGAATTTTTAAAAACAATTTCTATATTATCTAAGCCATCAATTTACCTAAATGATCACCTTATTGGCGACAGTAGCGTATCGATTGGCTTAGCTTTCAAGTAGGAAGTAGTAAAGGTTAATAGCCCATATTTGATTAGGGCTCCTTAGTCACCAAAGCTGTGGAGATCATGGAAAAGACTGGAAATGGGGGCATTTGGGTTTCGTTCCAGCTCTACCACAAGCTCTGAGAGTGCTGTTTAACCTCTCTTCACCTCAATCGTAAAAGGTCCTTTCTGAAATACCACGGTATGAGTCTTTAATAGGCCACCTAGGCAGAGAGACCATCATTTCAGAGAGATGCCCAGCAAATCAGCGCTATTTCAGTTTCCAAAACGCTTGCTTCATTTATTGCTTAATCAGTGGTTCGCAAGAAATCCCTGTGATTATCAAAGCTCAGGTCTCTGTTTTTACAGCTTCCATTAAGGAGCAGAACTGGGCTGTGGCTGGCCGGGCTCAATATATCATTCGTATTGGGAATATATTTGTCAATTTTCTTGCAGATTGTGTAATTATCACCTCATTTTATTTCCAAGGCTCCAAAGCGGGGATCAGAGCTGATGCTTGGTAATTGAAAGAGTGTTTCGCCTTTCACAGAGCAGTTTGCTGCGGTGGTTAAGAACTGCATTTCTCTCTGAAGGTTTATTCTGCGAGCATCCTCAGAGTCTGGACTGGGTGGGCTCTTCTGGATACTAAGACAAGCACCAACCAGTTAGTGCCACCTTCTCAGGAGGATCAGGCTGTGCTTGCCTCTGAGAGTTTTCTTGGGTAGTTTCATAGATGCTCAGCATTCAGAGCATAAGAATTTTGATTAGGAGTTATTGGTATCTTCTTTCCTGGGGTCTGAGATGACAAGGGGCTTGTCCTTTTCTTCTCTGGCTTCTGGGCCCCCAGTACATCCAGAGTTGGCATTCATTCTGTGGCTTCCCAGATATTTATGGCGTGTGTGTGTGTGTGTGTGTGTGTGTGTGTGTGTGTGTGTGTATGCAGATGCATGTGTTTATAAAGGTTAGAGGTTAACATTCAATGTCTTCCTCCATTGCTCATTGTTTTTTGAGACAGGGTCTCTCATCAAACCTGGAGCACCCTTCCTCCCCAACTCAACCTGCTAGCAAACCCCAGGAGATCCTCCTGTCTCTACATACATTCTTCCCAAGAAGCAAGAGCGGACAAATGAGAATATACAGTCTCTTGGCTGCACGAGGCTAGGAGGTTGAGGAAGGAGACACTGTGGAACCTTGAAAAGATCCTTACCCTCTTTGAGCTTGTTTAGGCAGCTGATCTATAAAATGGGGACAATGCCTCTGCATGAGCTAGAGAGCATGAAAAACTGACAGAAGTATCAACTCAAGAGCAGGGTATATAGGAAGCATTTCAAGTGGTTTCTAGACAGATGACCAGAGATCGTAGCGAAGTCCATGAAGCAGAGAATCTGAATGAGTAAATGGGTAACATTTGGTTCTGCTGGGCCTTAGAAAGCATTTGCTTTTAAACTTTCCTGCTTGAGGAAGGGCTCGTCTATATTTTAATTGAGTGGTGTGTGTGTGTGTGTGTGTGTGTGTGTGTGTGTGTGTGTGTGTGTGTGCGCGCAGGGGATCAGAGGAGAATGTCAAGTGTCCTCATCAGCCTCCTCCATCTTATTATCTTGACACAGAGTCTCCCTTAACCTGGAGCTAGGCTGACAGCCGGCAGGCCACAGGACCCCCCATCTTACCCTACTCTGACAGGCTGATAGACCCTTAAGTGGGTGCTGGGGATTCAAACTTAGGTCTTTGTGCTTGTGTGGCAGATGTTCTTACCAGTTGATCTATCTCTCTGGTCCCTTGCAAGAGGCTTTGTCAAAGATGGCCCTTTACAGCTCGTAAGAAATTGGGGTCATCGTTTGTCAGTTTAAGGAGAAAAAAACAGATGGATTAAACAACACCACCCTTCATAAACTGACATTTCCTTAAAAAATTTAGAAGTCACATTTGTTCTCTCTCTCTCTCTCTCTCTCTCTCTCTCTCTCTCTCTCTCTCTCTCTCTCTCTCTCTCTCTCTCTCTCTCTCTATGTGTGACAACTTGTGGGACTCAGTTCTCACCTTCCACCATTTGGATCCCAAGGACTTGAACTCAAGTCATCAGGCTGGGCGGCAATCACTTTTCTCGGCTGAGCCATCTCAACTGCCCAACATTTTCTTTTTACAACCAAGATGAGTTGGAGTTGCTTGTGCTGTTTTCCAGAGGAAACAGCAGTGGGCTTCGGCCCGATCCTGCCGGCAAAACCTGCCCGGCTGTCAGATCCACTCAGCAGAAGGTCAGAGAAGAGAGTGCAGCAGGCGGGCTGGGGCCCTCTCTGTGTCCTCTGTGGGGTCCTGATGCAGATGGAGATGCCAGCTGGTGACTTGCTTTCCCTTTCTGTCTGTCCTTTCCTCTTCTCCCTTCTTTCATCTTTTTCTCCCATCCTTCCCTCTTCCCTTTTTACTCTTTGTTCTGTTTTTTTTTTTTTTTTTTTTTTCAAACTCCCTTGTATGTCGGTAGCCAGCTTAGCATCTCACCCATTCAAGAGACTTCCAGACAGGCTAAACGGCAGAAGTAGCCCATGCATCCTTCTGTCTTTGGCATTCAGAGGGAATTGCTCAGGGATTGGAAAGGAGGTAGAAGGAGAAAAGAACAGTTTTGGATGTAGGGATGAGAATCCTGGAGAAGCAAGATTAATCAGAGGACCCTTTCTGTTGGCTTTCACCCCATGAGGCTGGAACAGCAGGGGGTGAACGCTGTTGGAGAGGATGATAGGTTTCTGGATGTTGGTTGCTCTGCAGACTTATTTCATATTCCCCGAGTGCCCACGTCTGTGTCGGCACTACCCTGTCTCCAGGCCAGTGACATTTTTTTTTTTAAACCTATGCATGACTTCATTCCTCTGTTTCTGATAGATGCTTCTTTTCTTTTATGGTCAACTTTTTGTGTTACCGAGTGTGTGATTGATACCATTTGTCAATGGGACAGGATCGAGACTCACTAAAGAGACTGGCCTCTGGGCGTGTTTGTGAGGGAGTTACTGGTTAGGATAACTGAGGTGAGAAGACCCACCCTGAATGTGGGCAGCAGAGTCTCATGGGCTTGGAATGAATCAAAAGGAGAAAGTGAGCTGAGCCCCAGCGTCCATCTCTCTCCTTCCTGATGGTGGATGCTGTGTGATCGGCTGCCCCCTGCTGCCCCGCCTTCCTCACCATCGTGGACTGTCCCCTCAAATGATGAGCCAGAACAAATCCTCCAGTCCTTAAGTTCCTTTTGTTAAAGCAACGAGAAAGGTAACCAATACACCAAAGGAAATCCTCATTTTCTGGAGGAGCCGTGGGTGTCCCACAGCACAGGGTACGGCTTGGAGATCAAAACGGAAAAGGTGCTTTCAGGTCTCTTTGAAGCAGGATTTGACTCAAGGTGGAACAAACAGCAAGGGTGTGCGATGCTTCCGTCAGGCGCTGGCTTTTCACTCTTGTTACCCTCGGCGTGGGTGTCCGATGAAAGAATATGGCACTCTCTCACACATTGTTCTGTGCAGCCAGCACAAGCACCATGGACTGACCCCAAGCTTTGCATTTTCCCCGGATCGTGCATGTCCTGAGAGCATGGCAGAAGCAGCCTGGGTTCTAATTACAGCTCAGTAATTTCACTTGCATATTGTACTACAGTCTACAGTTCACCATACTGTACTACAGTCTGCAGTTCAGCCCTTTTGATTCAGAATGTTCGAGAACTTGAACTGATGCCTTGATAAACTTACTAAAGATAGCTGAGATTTCCCCACTTTTTTTTTTTGGTATGTGTGCCTTCTACCTAATGTTTCTACCAATATATATAAAAACTATTGTTTTGTCAGTATAAAAATTTCATGGAACTGTTACCACATTGGAACATGGTATTTGGGAAAACTCAAGTTTGCGTTCCTGAGCCCTGGCTCCAGAATAAAACATCTTCTTTTGTGTTTCTGAGATGAGAACTGTTTCTTTCATTGACGCCACTTTCACCTTCAGTGATTTGTGTGTGTGTGTGTGTGTGTGTGTGTGTGTGTGTGTGTGTGTGTTCCGGGGAGTGGTGTGGGTGCTCATGTTCATGCGTGTGAATATGCACACATGGAAGTCAGAGAACAGCCTTGGTTGCTGCTCCTCACCTTGATTGAGAAAAGATCTCGTGTAATCCACTCTGTGTGCCAAGCTAATTGGCCCATGAGCTTTGGGGACTCTGCTGTTTCTGCCTTCCATCTAGCCACAGGAGTGCTGGCATTACAGGTCCATGCTGTGCTAGTGCACTTTCATGTGGGTTCTGGGAGTTCAAAGTCAGGTCCTCATGCATGCATGGCAAGCCCTTGACTCGCCGAGCCATCTCCCAGCCTTCATTGTCAATGATTTTTGCATTCTGCTGGGCAGGGTCAGATTCAACTCACTCTACTGATCCTTCATCAGTTCTATGGTGACGATGCGGTTTGGCAGAGGAGACTTCCTCAAAGGGAGGAGTTCCCAAAGGAATGAGTGAAGAGGAAAAGGGGTAGTGATAGCATGGTCAGAGGTTGGCAGGGGTCAACTGGACAGGATCATTTGACTCAAGTACACTTTCTTAATTCAAAACCTAAATCCAGGTGGGGGAAGCAGCTCAGTAAAGTGCCTGCCCTGAAAACAGGAAGACCCAAGTTCACTCTCTCAGGGGGAATGAAAGAAGCTAAGCATGGTGGTATGCACTTGTAATCCCAGCACTGGGGAGGTGGAGACAGGTGGATCTCTCTGCTCAGGGGCCAGCAAGCCTAGCCTACTTGGTGAGTTCCAGGCTAACGAGAGAAAAAACCCAAGTTGAATAGCACCCAAGGAACAATGCTGAGGTCATCTTCCGGCACTCACACTTATACACACACACACACACACACACACACACACACACACACACACACACACACAAACGAGCACACAGAAACACATATAAACATAAATACACACACAAGTGCACAAATATACTGAAGTTAGAGGCACATATAGCCATGATGAACTTAATTTTCTGGTTTAAAATTTTTTTTAGATTTATTTATTATATAAAAGACGTATTTATATATAAATAAATATCTACATATAAAAATTATGAAAACTAATTTATAACATTAATATGTATAGAAATTGATTTATATAAATAAATATATGACATATATAAAAATACATATTTATATATAAGGTATATATAAATAAACAGATATGAGTGTTTTGCCAGCATGTATGTTTGGGCACCACCTGTGTCCAGTGCTTAAGGAGGCTAGAAGAGGATATTGGATCCCTTGGAACTAGAGTTATAGATGTTGTGAGTTTCCATGTGCATGCTGGGAGCCCAACCCAGGTCTTCTGCAAGAGCAGCAAGTGCTTCTAATTACTGAGACATCTCTCCAGCCCCATGCATGCTGAACTTTTAATTTGTGCTAGGGATCTAGACTCAAGCGCCTATGATGGCACACAAGCACCTTACAGACTGAGCCATCCCTGCAGAGGCCACCTTGTTTTTTGACACAGACTCTCATTGGCCTGGGCTTCACAGATTCAGCTAGGCTGCTCACTAGGGATCCCTAGGGACACACACAAACAGGAACTCGTAACGCTTCCCTTACTAGTTTACGCAACAGACAACTCTATTCCAACATGGTGCTCTCTCCCAAGCTTGTAGTCAAGATTCTTTCCACAAAATTGTGTTTCTTTTTTACAGAGGAAATGAAAGTGCCTGAAAAAGGCCTGCAAAGTGGTGTGCATACATGTGGTACTTTGTGTTTTCAATCAATGGTGTTTTTGACCTTTTGGCTTTTGGGGCAATTACACAACTTGCCAGAGTCAGCGATGTACTCAGGGTGACTGGGCTGTGATACTGGACTCACCCTCTGCTTGCCCCCTTTGCAGCTGTCCTGCTGGGCTGCGGGAGCTGCAAGTTATCCTTGCCCTCCAGCCAGGCCGAAGGGCAGCTCCAGTCTCCTGCCAGCACTTTCTCTTTCCTTGAATCACCAAATTCCCAAGAGCAAGAATCGTGAATGAGTCTTTTCAAGGCACCAGAGGTGCCAAGGAGGACCCACATGCCCCTTGGGTTTGGCAGTTAGGAGGCCATTAGAGAGCTTGGCTCACCCAGATTCGGAAGAGTCAAGTTAGGTGGGCTGATGAGTGAACTAGAGCTGAAATATTGAAATCCCATGTTTAATCTTCCCAATCAGAACCTGATTTGATGTTGGGCAGATGAGAGAGGGTGGCTGCAGGGTCAGACAAGGCTAAGGAGAAGGCTCTGCAAATATTGCTGTCCATTGTACCACTTCGTATTCTTCTGTGTGTAGGCATGCATGTATGTGTCTTGTGTGTATGTGTAGAGGATGACCTCAAGTATCATTCCCTAGGTGCTGTCGTACGTCCTAGAGTAGTTGACTGCTATGCTCACTGAAACATGGTGATTGTGAACCACTTTTTTTGTCCACTTTGTCTTGTGTGCCTTTGTGTGTGTGTGTGTGTGTGTGTGTGTGTGTGTGTGTGTGTGTGTGTGTGTGTTGCATGTGTGCATTCACCTGTTTGTGTACATACATGTGGAAGCCAGAGGAGGATGTCTATTGTGTTCCTGTCACTCTCCACCTTGTCGCCTTGAGACAGGGTCTCTTACTAAACCTGGACTCACAATTTTTCGGCTAGGCTGGCAGTCAGCCCCCCTACTATTGGTTTTCCATCTCTGAGTGTGCTGGGGTTGCAGAACACACAGTCGTGCTGATCTTTCCACGTGGGTTCTGGAGATTCGAACTCAGGCCCTCACAATTGTGCAGTAAGCACTTTACTGACTGTGCCATCTCCTCAGCCTACCACCTAGTTTCCTCGTACTGGGTCTCTCATTGGTCTGCGGCTCATTTATTCAGCTAGTCTGGCTGATCAGGAAGTCTCGGGGACAGCTTGTGCCTGCCTCCCAGTGCTGGGATGATGAGAACATGCCTCTTCACCTGGCACATATGATCAAATATGTCTTTATGCTTGTAAGGCAAGCACTGGACCAACTGAGCCCCCTTCTCTGCTCTGACCTCTGAAAGTCAAGACAAAATAAAAGCCATCAGACAGACAGATTTCAGTTCTTCCCAACAAGTATCCACTACTTATCCAACAGAAAAACTTTCCCACACTCCCTGTCCTGGGAAGATTTAATTGTTAACCCTGACACAGCCTGGATTCATTGGAGAGGAAAGCATGGATTGAGGAATTACCTAGATCAGATTGGCCTGTGGGAATGTCTGTGGGGGATTGTCTTGATAATTCCATAAGCAGGTGTAGAGGAAAGCTAGCTAAGCCTGAGTCTGTGAAGCCTTTCTCCATGGTTTCTGCTTCAAATTCCTTGAATTTCTTTCTGATGTCCCTCAGTGATGACTATGACCCAGAAGTACAAGCCAAATAAGCACCTTCCTCCCCTAAGTTGCTTTGATTAGTCTTTTATCATGGCAATACATAGGCTACTGAAACATTCCCCTATCTTTAGCAACCAGAAAAAAGATGGGTTCTATTTTTTTTTCTTCAAAACTATGAAGAGCAACACAGGGAAGCTTGTGGTGCTGTGAGCTTGCAGAAGGAGGAGGCTGTGACTCTGCAAATGGACTCCTTGTGGTTCTGTGTGTCCAAGCTGTTGGTCACCATGCAGAGGCCCCGAGATTCCTATTTGCAAAGTCTGTCTGTCATCTCTTGTGGGACCTTCACACCTCGGTGGCACTGATTATCTCGTGTCACAGCCCATCAGCTGGCTTAACTCCAGAAAGATGTGAAATTGCTTAACAAGCCTTCCAGTGTCCCACATTGCCCTAACCGCATGCCTTGCTTGCTGGTCTCATCTGTTCCCACGGAACAGATGCATCTCTCGCCTGTTAGACAAAGGTTAGAGGGCAGCGGAGATGGCTTAGTTGGGCATGTGCCTGCTGTGCGAGAATGAGGATCGGAATTTGGATCCCTCGAGTCTCTGCAAAAAGTTGGCTGTGGGAGGCGGAACTGGAGAAAGGACTCAGTGGCTAAGAGCTTGTACCACTCTTCCAGAGGACCTAAATTCTGTTTCTAACACCTACAACAATCTTCTTAAAACCTGTTTATCTAGCTCCAGTGTATATGGCACTCTGTTTTGTCTTCCTTGAACATCTATACTCACACATATACCCCCTACACACACACACAAAAAAACCCCACAAAAACCAGACACACATACATCCACAATAAAAAAACAAAACTGTGAAGATAATATGAAGGCCTAGACTTAATTTTGCAGACTCTACCTTAGGGAAGGGCCACCATCTTAGAGCACCTGGTGACCAGAGGCTGTACTCAGTTCCAGGAAGAACTTTAGGCATGTGCCATGATAACTCAAACAGATACCCTAGAAGCAGCCAATTAAGAAATAAGACAGTAAAGTTTAACAAGATCCAGATGATCCTGCAGACATCCTGTCCGTGGTTTACAGCCCTTGCATATATCCAGATATCTTGTCAGCAAGTTGTGGTTCCACACTAGAAGTCTAACCCAATAAGTTTCAAATGTGGTTTCATGCCAAAAGTCTAGACCAATAGTTTCAAAAAAATCACCTTGCCCCATATCCCTTTTTCCCAATCCCCAAAGCACCAAGGCATGTAATTCCCAGCTTGTGTTTTTTTTTCTTAAAAACCCTCCTACCCCTGAGCTGCTGTGGCCACCACATTTCCCTCCATCTGCTGAGTGGTGGTCCAGTTCAGACCTGACAATAAAAAGACCCTTGTGTGCTTGCATCGGAAACCGGCTCCTTGGTGGTCTCTGGGGTTTTGCGACATGGGTACAACACAAACAAATTTTTTAAAGGTGGGTGTGGCAGAGTGGGTCTGTAAACCCAATCCTGGGAGCTCAGAGACAAATGGATCCCCGGAGCTCATTGGCCAGCCAGCCCAGGGGAATGGACAAGCTTCAGGTTTAATGTGAGTCCCTGTTTCAAAAAAAACCAGGTAGAGAATGATGGCAGAGGATTCTTTTCCTTTGGCCTCTGCACAAAAGCACACACTTCTGCATACACACAGATGTGTGCACACAGATATGCTACACACACACACACACACACACACACACACACACACATACACACACACACACACACTAAATACATCAAAGTATTTCTTTGGTTCTTAGCTCATTATTCCAGTTGAGTATTCCAATTGAGAGAGGTTTTCATGTCTTTCCTCCACTTCTCAGGCTGAATGTCCTTCAGGGTTGACTACATCCCATCCATCCTCCCCTTCAAGATGGAATCGGACCATCATTCCACTGCTAGTGAGTTTAAACTGTCAACTTCACACAATCTGGAGAGAGAGTCTCAAATGAGGAATTGTGTACATTAGGTTGGTCTGTGGGCATGTCTGTGGGGGGTTGTCTTGATTGTAAATGAATGTATAAGGACTCAGTATTATTCTCTAGTCAAGGGCTGTTAATTGATGTAGAAGGACTCAGCATCACTCCCTAATCAGGGGGCCCTGAAAAGTATAAGAGAGCTGAGAGCTAGTTAGCAAGCAAGCGAGCGAGCAAGGAGCCTCACATTTATTCTGTCTCTGCTTCTGGTTTGCAGGCTGTTCTTGCAAGAGACTTGGATAATCTCCCTTCAATCAGTAGGAATGTTGGTGGTCAAAGCTGACCTTTTGAAAAGGTGCGCATCACATGAAGTGGCTGTGTGGAAGCAGAGTAGGGAATGGAGACAGATGAAATCAAGATTAAGGTATGAAAGAAGGCAATTGACTGAAAAGACTGGAAACCCTTCCTCACCTAAACTACAGGCAACAAACTCAAGAAGAACCAGAAGCTGGGTAAATGATGTTTAAAGGGTCAGGAGTCTTGTGGCTCCTAATGAACTTATGCCTTTCCCAGCTCACTAGCCATCTTCCATCCTCCGGGGAGTTTTTTCCTTAAACTGTCTGTATTCCTAGTTGTTATTTATTAAACGGCGCTGTTTACTGTGTGAGAAAAGCCACGAGGCACAGCAAAACCCAGTATAAGAGTTTATTAAAGGAATGAAATAGAGAGGGTATGCATAGGCCTATGGAATAACTATGCAGGAAGAAGAGGGAAGGAATAGATGGAACCTGCCTTTATATGCACACATGTGCATATGGGCTTATGTAGCTACGCCATGCATGCACATAGATTGTGTGATCACTCTGCATGCAAATTACATGATCATGCAGTGCACGGATTACATAGGACATAAGGCCCTGGGATGACTAAACATCTTTCCTGGCTACTGGATGGTCCATGCATGGTCATGTAGCTGGGGGAGCGGCTAGGAATTCTAACACTAGTACCTTCCTGTGTGTTTCTGATGCAATTCTTTGTTTTGAGATACAAGAACCTTGGGGCTTCAGCAGGTGATCCTAACATTCAAATCCATGCCCTTCCCACCTACATTGATGTAGCAGAAAGAGGAGTGAAGTGAGGATTCCACCCTCCAGTATGGAAACAGTAAGCCAGAGGCTATAAACTGTACCACACTCACGGCTGAGGCAGACAAGCATAGGCAATAGTTTAGCAACTGTGCACACCCTCATCTGATAGTGCACTTGGCAGCCTGAGACCTTACCGGCATCTACTACATGACCCCTCCTTCAGATAATGCACCTAGTAACCTGTTAGCAACCTAAGACCCCTACCTGCATTGAGCTGCACACACATCCCTCTCAAACAATGAAATAGGTTTCTGCACTTAATGACAATAAAACAGATCAAGTCACTTTCTAGCTATGTTTAGGTAGGAAGGCAGTGATCCAGGGCTGATTCAGTGTAGACCAGCTTTGGGGGAATTCATAATAAGACAAAAATGTGCCTTCAAAGTGAATTTATAGGAGGTATGTCCTATCAGCAATCTTGTACCTATTCACAATTGAACATGCATATATTAAAATCAGAGACATTGTGGAAGGGTGCATGTGCTGTAGAGAAATGGTTATATAATTTGAAAGCTGTCAATCAAAGCAAAAACGCACACTTCTATGCCCCTTAGCAACCAAACTCTTCCCTTGCTTGAACCCCACATAAAGAAGCCCAGAAAAATAATCAGGACCCCTGAGATCCTACTTGTGATGATGTATCTGACCCATTCTACCACTTTGCTTTTAATAAAATTACCTTGCTACTTATGCAAATCTTGTGAGTCTTTATTTCAATTGGTTGAATAAGATGCTAAGAACTTGGAAACACTGGGCCCAGATTCTGACCACCAGTAACACATCCATATGCATATATTATGTTAAAGATTGGGGACAGGGTCACAAAGGAGGCCAGTAGATTTATCTGGCAGCTTTCTTAGCCAAAGGAGACATATATGCCCAAGTTTGAATATGAAATGTCCCTTACTGGCTCATGCATTTTAAAATTTGGTCCCCAATTATTTGAGGAAGTTGTGGCATCTTTAGGAGGTAAAGTCTTGCTGGAGGAAGTACATCCTTGGGAACAACCTTTGAGGTATAGCTGGGCCTCACTGTTTTCTTTCTGCTTACTGGTGCATTGCAATGGGCCAGCCTCATGCTCACAGGAGTATGCCTTCCTTGCCTATTTTGATATCTTCCCTTACAGGATGGACTGTATCCTCTCTGGAACTGTAAACCCAAATAAACCCCCTTTCCTAAAACTGTTTTTTGTTGAAGTATCTTTTCACAGAAACAGAAAGTGGTCCAGAGTCTTCTAGAGCAGCCACATTTTCACTGTGGAGAGAATGAAGTCCTGAGTCAAAGTGTATTGTGGACATGGGCACCTCCATATCAAGGATTCCAGTGCCTCAGACACATAAGAATGGCAAGCCCTCAGGGGAATGGAAAGGTTTCTCTCTGGCCCTAGTACGGATATTGGCAGTGTGTGTAGGAAGTATCAAGTACATCTTCCTCCTCAGATGACTACAGAAAGAAACCACTCTCCTACAGAGAACCCCTACTTGTTAGCTAACCCGAGTCCTTGTTCAGCAATGGATAATAAACTTGTCTCCTCTGGCTGGGTTTCCTGGGTCACTGGCATATCTCCACTGAAGCATAGGCTCACTGGGTCTCAGCTTTTAGGTACCTGCCTGTCATTTCTTTGTTCCAAAGCTGTGCAGGTCAAGAAACTTCACAGAGGTTTTATCTGTCTATTATTTGTTTTCTGTCTCCTAGATCCTCCAGCTATGAATAAGAATTCCTGGAAAGAAGCTGTGTCTGTGAAGGTTGATTGACTGATTAAAATTTTAATGGTGTGGAGATGTTGGAATGTTGCAGGTCCAGAACCTCATTACAATTTATCTTGTTCTATCTTTAGTTTACTTACCCTGTGACTAACAGATGAACCTGGACCTAACATTCTGACAAACAGTTAAAAAAACCTTTGGAATGCATTAACTTAACAAAACCCTAGTTTTTCAACAATCAAAGGTATAGAGTATTGTCCAATAATACGCAAGGCCTTTAGCAGAGTTCTCCTCATCTTGCTGTAACCTATGGACCCAATGTTCCCACCAGTGTATTTGAAAGGTGTCTTGATTTATGGCTTTCTTTGTTCTGTTACTAATGAAAATACCAGGAAGTCGTCTGAGAGACTGCCTTTCTTAGAAATGGCTGCATAAACAAGATCAAAGCAATGACAATATAAATAGACATACAAATGAAGAGGGAGAGAAATCTCACAGGTCTCTCCCACCTCTAGAAAGAACTACAGGTAACTACTGGCTGTGGAGAAAGGAAGAATTAGTCTTTTCCAGGAATTAACCCTCTGATTGGTTATCTAATACAATGTGATGAACCAGCCTACCTCCATCTTGGGCTTGAAAACTATCTTACAGTCAAGGCAAACTGGGCTCATTCCTGTTTGTGCTTAAACCTCTGTTTCTCAAGGATTGGGCTTTGCCCACCTGTAACCTTAACTGCAAATGATTCTGTACTGTCTGTTTCAGGAAACGGCAACCATGTCTTTGTTTCAAAGAGTTATTATGACCATCCTACAACACTACCTTAGATTGTTATGACCGCCTTGTTATGACCACCTTATTGTGTTCTGCTTCTGTAATCCTGCCTATTTGCCCACTAAATCCCCCATTTGGGAAAACCCCTTACCCCTGAGCCATAAAAACCTTATCTTCCCCATGTCCAATAATGACCTCTTAGACTCTACCTTATGTGAAGGGAGCCCACGTACATGAATAAAAAAGCTTGCTTTAATTAATTTATTGCTTTAATTAGTTTGGCCATGATGATTTGGATCAGTGATCTTTCTGCTCGAATCTCTGGGATTAATACAAAGTGATCAGCCTTGAAATCTATACACATAAACAACAAAAATGGACCCAGTAGGTTGTATTTATGTATTTGTACACACACACACACACACACACACACACACACACACACACACACACACCAATTACAATATAAGAAAAAGGGGCTATTAATTGGAGAGTGACAGGCAACATGGGAGGGCCTGGAGGGAAGAAATGGAAGGGAAGAAGTGATATAATTATATTTTAAGTAAAAAGTAAAAAAAAACCTTTTTTTTTGAAATTCATAAAATTCATACCTCATTGGAAAATGAAATTTGAGGTAACCTAAACCTGCATGCCTGGGCCATGGTCATTCACATTTGGCTCCACAGTAAATGATCCCTCATCCCTTCTGAGGTGAGGGCTGTGTTTTTGAACAGACAAGGCATTTGTTGCCTGGGAAAAGAGGCTTTTTTTTAAAAGAACAGTAAATTTTTTGAATCGTCAAAGGATTTGGCCCATAGGATCCCCTTTTATATGCAAAATAACCACTGCAGAGGCCCTACTCCTCTGCCTTAAGCAGCTAGGTCTAGGTTTTAGACAATTAGGTAAAAAATTTCAAGCAACAAAACTTGAAATTCATTTCTACCTATAGAAATCAATATATTTAGAGTAGATGCATAAGTATTATACATTACATGTATGCAATTATTTGATGTGTATATATTGTTTTACTTAAGAAATTTAGAATATTCCTTTTTGAAGGGACTCTGGTCAGCTTGAGAATGGCAAACAAGGCTTTGGTAGGCCTTGCCCTTCTCTCCCATTCCCTCTTTCTTACTAAAATTCATTAGATTACATTCCTGAATGCTGTGGGATGTTCTCTATGCTATGAATGTGTTGTTCTGATTGATTTATAAACAAAACATTGATTGGCCAGTAGCCAGGAAGGAAGTATAGTATAGGCAGGCTAAGGAGAGAAGAGAATTCTGGGAAGTGGAAGGCTGAGTCAGGAGATGCTGCCAGCCACCGCTGCCATGAGAAGTAAGATGTAAAGATACCAGTAAGCCACAAGCCACGTGGCAAGGTATAGATTTATAGAAATGGGTTAATTTAAGATATAAGAACTAGATAGCAAGAAGCCTGCCATGGCCATACAGTCTATAAGTAATATAAGTCTCTGTGTGTTTATTTGGGTCTAAGCGGCTGTGGGCCTGGGTGGGACTGGAGAAAACTCCAGCTACACCTGAAGCTAGACCCCAAGGTCTATTCCTTTATTTGGCCACTTCTTCCTCCTGAGACTGACTACCAAGGTCCAGCTTTCGAAGTATTGAAGTCTAGCAATCAAAAGCTCACTCTGGCTCCCCTAATTAACATGCTCAATTAAATTGAAACACCTCATCCTAACATGATATTTTTCCCTTTACCTTTATAAACTGCCATTTGCCAAGGGCCATGTCTGTCTGTTCTCTATCCAGAGGCTATCCTATGTCCCCCTGTGACAAATACCCCTCCCCCTCTCCCTTCTTCCCTCCTCCTTCTCCCTCATCCTCTGTCTCCTGTCTTTGTCTCTTATTCCCTGCCCTCTGATCCTCCGGGGCAAATATATCTTCTTTGTGCTGAGAACTTGGTCTTGGGGGGATCCTGAGCTCATACGATCCTTTTACTTTTGCCTGTGTGTGCTTGTATGTGTTGCTAAGAGCCCAAAGAGGGCATTGGATCCTCTGGAGCTTGAGTTACAAGTAATTGCGAGCTACTTGGCATGGGAAGTGTTCTTAATTACTGAGTCATCTCCCCAATATCATTTTAACAACTTCTTCATTGGGAGTTTTATTTTCACTTTTAAAATCATAGATATTTCTCTGCAAGTTTTGCTTTTAGTGTGTATTTGTGGCCATGGGTGTAGGGGTGCATGCTTGTGTGCATGTGAAGGCCAGAGGACAACCTCAGGTGTTCCTGTGGTGCCTTCCACTCTTTGGTTGAAACAAGGTTTCCCATTTGAACTTCACTAAGTAAGCCTATTGGGATCAACCCTGCTCCTCTCCCCATCTGACCATCACTCAGACTATATGCATGCACCACCACACACAGCTTTTTATTTGGGTTCTAGGGATACAAACTCAGGTTCTCATAATCGCATGGCAAGCCTAAGACTGGAGAGATGGCTCAGTGGTTAAGAACTCTTTCTGATCCTCCACAGAACCCAAGTCAGATGTCTCACAACAGCCTCTAACTCCAGCTCAAAGGGACAGGATGCCTTCCCTCATTTGGACTCTGAGGGCACTCACACACATCACACACACACACACACACACACACACACACACACACACACACACCACACACACACACACCATGTATGAGAGAAAATTAATGGAAAAAATTGTAATACTTCACATGTATCAGCATACACAAAATAAAATTATTTGTCTACCTTAATAAAAAGAATCAAAGGCATGTTTTTGGCTGAGGTGGAATGAGCTGAGAAGAGATGTGATCTCTGAAAAACCCTAAAGGTATTTTTGAGTTTTTGTTTTATTTATGCTTCTTAAAGTTTTAAAATAAGACTTAAAACCATGGTTTCCCAGATACCATAAACAATTTTCACCTTCTTCCTTCCGTTCTCCATCCTGTGTTGGGCTAATTGCCAGCGGATGATTGTAAGTGTCACACATTTTAATCTTTATCGTTAAATCAATTGGTGTAATACATGGCTGCTTCCTGCATGTTAATGGACACAGGTGCTGGAGTTGTCAGATGAGGATTTCATCACGGTAGTCATGGCTCTCTAATAGTTCAGCTTGTTCTTTCACTGTGCTGGTTCACAGCTAAGGCGCCACCTCACAGTGTGCACCGTTGAGCACATGGAGGAAGAAGCTGATATCTGGGAAGAATTTCATGCATCCATAAAGGAGAATCAAACACTGACATTTGCAGGCAAATGGACAGGACTGGAAATCATTATGTTATGTGAGATAAGCCAGACACAGAATAACAAATACCACATTCTATTCTTATATATGAACTCTAAATTCAAAATTACTGGGGCTGGAGAGATGGATCAGCAGTTAAAGTCACTTGAGGCTCAATAGTGAGGACTGACATTCAAATCCTTGCACCCACATGAGGGTGGGAGTGGGGCTCTTGTGGCCTCTGAGGGCATCTGCACACACATACATCTGTATATTGTCCCATGGATAAAATAAAAATGTATTAATATACATGTGTTTGTAGGACACAAAACTAGGAAGGTGAAGAGAGGTGGGAAGCAGACCAATGCAACTGATATTATAGGAAAACGGAAGTTGGAAAGGGGGAAGAAAAGAGGGTGTGGCTGGGCAGCTTGGAGAAGAGCCATGTGGGGGCCAGAACCAAATGACAATAAAGAGTAGTGACACACGAGTATGATGATGCCATGATAAAATCTAGTACTTTGTACAATAACATGAAAAATTAAATTTAGGAAAGGAAACTGATGCTCAAAGGCATCTTTTTATGTTTTGATGGAGGGTCCCGTGTAGCACAGGCTGTCCTCAGACCTGCTGTATAGCCTGATCCTCCTCCCCAGTGCTGGGGATGGAAACCAGGACTTGATGGATGCTATGCCAACACTCTACCAACTGAGCCCTATCCACAACTCAAGAGGAAACTTTGATTTGAGCTTTGGGTGTGTGAAGGACTGTGATGAAGTCAACATTTGACTCACACAACAATAGGTGTGGGGGTTTTTGTTGTTGTTGTTTTTGGACATAGACACATTGCACTTGAACCTGCTCTCCTTCATGAGGCAGTTATTTGTAGACAAGATCCATAGAAACAAAGTGGTTAAATTCAGGAGGGCTCTGGTGGTCAGCCACACTGATAACCATATTTCTCTAACTCTTCCAGGATGGCAAGTCTCAAACTCTTCAAGGGCCAGTCATTGGTGAGTGCATTCTGTCCTTGGGCTCACTCTGACATTGTTCTGGGTCAAAATAGGGTATGGCTTCAAGTCAATGGCATGCCTTTATATCTTTTCTGTGGTTTATAAATGCACTCTTCGGGACAGTTTTCAAAGAAAAGCTTTGGAAATATTTGGAGTCACTGCAGCCTCACTGTAGTGAATAGCTGGATCCTCAAGTGGCTTAGAGGTGACATCTCTGAACACACAGACATAGATACACATGGAGATTGCTATCAGCAAATGGGCCATGACACAGAGCTGACTTTACGCGGGACTTTTATAACACCAAGGCTATCTGCTTTCTCTCTGTGTGTGCATGCATGGGTGCATGGGTGTAGAGGCGAGAGACAAACTCCACTATCATTCCTTAGACATTGTGTTAGTTACCTTTCTTTTGTGTGTTTAAAATGCCAGGACCAGGGCATCTCTGGAGAAGGAAGAGTGTATTTGAGTCTATGTTTCCAGAGGGAGCATCCACCATAGTGGGTAAGGCAGGGTGGCACACAGCCTAAGCAGGAAGCTGAGAGATCACATCTTCAGCTATAACATGAAGCAGAGAGAGAGAGAAAACAGAATTGGGGTGAAGCTACAGACTTTCAAAGTCCACCACTGGTGACATACTTCCTCCCATAAGGCGGCACCACCTCCCTAAACATCACCTCCATCTGGGGACCAAGTCCTAACTATTTGTGCTTACGGGGGACATTTCTCATTCGAACTTCCCTAGGCACTGTCCACCCTGTTTCTGAGACAGTTTCACGGGTCTGGAGCTCACTGAGTGGGTTAGGTTAGAGAGCAAGCCCTGGCGATCTTTGTCTCTCGTCACCAGTGTTTGCGAGCATATGCCACCACACCTGGCCCTTTTCCACCCCTAAAGCAGATTCTGGAAGATCCTGTTCAGGTTCATCCTCAGGCTTACAAGCACTTCACTAACAGGGCTGTCTCCCCAGCCTTTTGTCATTTTTTACCTATCAGAGAAAGTGTGGGAAGTGTCAAAGCCAGTTTTATTCCAGTCACCATCCATGTTTGCTTCTATAATTAGCGCAGGAGAATCTCTTTTTTTGTGGTAAATAACTTAATCAATGGAAATAATTTCTGGAACCATAGGAGAGGCTGTACACACTCAATAACATCTCTACATGTCAATTCTGGTTTCAGAACATTATCTGATGAACTGGATGCTGTGGGGCTTTGTGGAATATCACAGACGCCTGAGCACTCCAGAGAAGAATTCATGAAGGAAATGCGATGTCCTCCAAGCATGAGTGCTCAGGCTTGGGTTGGTGATGGTGCTTTAGAAGGGTGGATTCCATCTCCCAGACATCACAGAAGCCTTTATGATATTGCTCAAAAGCATTGATTGCATGCCACAGTCACTACTTGAGACTCACAGTTTCAGTTTTAATCACCTTGCAGAATTATTTTAAGTGTCAAAAAGATAATGCACATAAAATAGTTCCCTTTTAAAAGCATATTTTCTGGGACCTGGGGAGATGGCTTAGTGGGTAAGAGTGCTTACTGTACAAGCTTGAGAACCTGTGTTTAAATCTCTAGCAGCCATGTAAAAAGCCGAGTATGGCCACATGCACACCCATAGACCCAACAGTGCAGGGGGTGGAGAAAGGTGGATCACTTGGGCTTGTTGACTACTAACCTAGCTTTAGGTTCAGTGAGAGACTCTATCTCAAGGACATATGGTTGAGACTGAGAGAGCCGGACACTTGACATCCTCCTCTAGTCTGTATCTACATGCGTGCGCACATACACACACACACAGTCTTTTCTACTTACGTTATCATTATTAGGTTGTGAATTCTTGGTACAAGGTAGGAAGGGGTTAAATATGAGGCACCTGCAGCTGCATCTTGGCAGCTGTGCCTCCGGATGGTCAGATGGTCAGATGGTCCTTTGTGGTTAAAGATCCTTTAAAGCATCACTTAGGTTGCTCTTGCTCTCTCAGAAGCTAATGTCCAAGGCCACTTCCCTATACAAGTGCATGAAGTATGGGTCTGCATCCTTAAAGGCCCTGGTGTCACGATAACACCATACAACTGTGCATTTGCTTGGCCTGCCCTTTTTGTGAGCCCTTCTAGAGCATCATGGGAAGAAACTCCCAAAAAGAATGATGGTCTGTCAAAATTTGGGAGGGAAAAGGACGTATTAGTAACTGTTCCGTTGCTGTGACATGACACCCTGACATAAACAACCTAAGGGAGGAAGGGTCTATTTGGGTTTGGGATTCCAGAGGGATTAAGTGTCCACCCTGGTACGGAAGGCATGGCCGAAGGGGCAGGAAGATGGCAGATCACATTTTCATCTGCACGCAGGAAGCAGTGACAGAGAACAGGAAGTGGGGCAAGGCTATAACCCTTAAAGCCTGATCACAGTGGTGCACTTCTTCCATCAAGGTTCCTACACAACCTCCCCAAACAGTGGCACCAATTGGGGACTTAGGTAGTCAAATGCAGGAGCCTATGGGGGGACATTTCTTACTAACCACAAAAAGGGTGGCTTTACCCCTTACATATGTGACCTGCCTCATTAAACACTTATAAAATCTTCCTTTAAGTTTACAGCACAGACAGTGGGCTGCTCCCCATCCTGGGACAGCTCCTTCCATTCTCTCTTTGGGGTGTGTGCTTTCCTTTTCTAAATAACTTGCTTAAACTGAGTGTCTTAACTGAACCCTGTCCTTCAAGAAGACAAGAATGAAGGTCTCACCATACCATGATCTCATGGTATTAGTTTGGGAAATGGATTACTAAACCGGTAAATTTCTATTTGGGATCCAGAACAGGTATTGATAACGGAAATTGTCCCAAAGGTGATTGAACAGATAGTATTAATGCATAGCATCAGGTGTGTGGAGAAGTACATCCCACATGCCTCCTCCCATTCCTAACTGCTTATCCCATTCAGCACCAGGTTCCAGATGATGTTGGGGAGGTCATGATGGGGGTGTTTGGAGAATCTCCAGTTTTGTTCTTGTGGTTGTTGGGGCAGTTCTGTAGCCTCTCACTGTATTCCTTCATGGAATACAGTAGGACAGACTGAACTGAAGAAGTTTTATGGTTCAGAGAAGAATATAATGAAAGTGGGAAGCACTCATTCATAACACAAATGTACGTTGAGTGCTTACTATAAAACACAGCACTAAAAGCTGCTGTGCAGATGGGAGCATTAAGAAGGCAAGGAAATCAATGTGGAGAGAGTAGAGCTATTTAGAGTGGAGGGCAGAGGGTGGGCAACGGAAGTGTTAGGAGAGAGGCTCTTAAGTTTGTCCCCTCTCACACCAGTGCTATCTGCTGGTCTGAACTACTGTCACCTTCTTCTCAGACCGACAGTTCCCACTCATCTGTTAAAGCGCCTCTGGCCTTTTAATGCATGCTTCTTCTAGCACCCATCCTTAAAAACAGAAGGCTGATCAAACATTTTGCTTGTCTAAAGTCCTCCATGGATTCCTGTTGCTTATATGGTAAGGACAAAATTTTTTAAAAAATTAATACTTTTAATAATTCTTCGAGAACTTCGTAGTTGCCTATAATACGTTTTGATCATATTTGCTCCTCCTCTTTCCCCTGCTCTTTCCAGATCTACTCCCATGTAATTTCATGTTTCTTTTTTTAATAACTCATGCAATCTAGTTTGTGCTGCTCAGGCAGGTACGGGGCCAGTCAATGAAGCGTGGTTAACCTACGAGGGGCCACACCTTTGAGAGCAACCTCACTCTCTTTCCCTTAGCAACCTCAGTTGTCAATACCTCCTCATCTGGGAGTGGGATTGGTGAGCCCCTCCCTCTCCATGCTGGAATGTCATGGTCTTGATCTTGTGCAGGCAATCCCAGCTACTGGGCATTTAGGAGTTCAGTGGTTCCGTTGTGTCTAGAAGACACTGTTTTGCCCAGGTTCTGACCTTTGACTCTTAACATCTTTCTGCCTTTGTTTTGGGAATGTTCCCTGAACTTTGACAGGGGGTGTGTTCTAGACACTCCATAGACATTTATTTTCTGCTCTTTGGTCAGGTATGAGTCTCTGTGTTAACTTCCATTCACTGCACAAAAACATTTCTCTGAGGAAGTCTGAGAGCTGTACACATACATGTGTAGAGACACATGATTTTAGACCATTTGATGGTATGGAAGGCAATATTCTTGAGCTGAGGAACAAGGTCATCCTGGTCTGTTCTTTCCAGCTATCCACCCCATCTCCCATTATTTCCTTCTGACTGTGTTTCAGCTACATGCTAGTTCATCTTTTTATTCCTGTGACCCCAGGGCTCCTTCCTGAGATGAGGGCTTGGCTTGGAGTGTGCTTCTTATACTCACTTTTCACACTTCTGGGGTAAAAGAACACTTGTCCCTTCTTGACTTCCTTGCCTAAGTCAAATCCACAGTTTTGGTGTTGGTCTTTTCTTACCCCTGGAACAATTTTCCATAGTGAATTATGGTGTTTGGTTATGATTCTCCTACTCTTTAGAATGTTAATCCTCTGGTGGGAGCAACTCTGTGTGCTTTGAGTCATTGTAGTGTTCCCAGAACCTGGAGCATAGCAGTTTCTCCAAAATGTATGCTGAATAAAATATAGCATGTAAGATCAGGAGGAAGGGTAGGAGGGAGTGCTGATGTTTAGGAATGACATGGCTGTGTACCTTGAACTCACAGCCTCAGTGACTACCTTGCATAAGATCTCTGCAAGATTGGTCCTATCAATATCCTGTCCTGGAGTAGGGAGGGCCTCAGGAAGTCCTCCCCTTCCCTGGGGATTTATATATACAGTTAGTGATTGGTGGGTGACAAGATCCATTTTCCCTAGTGGTGTAGTCAAGAGTAAAGTGTCTGTGCTCCTGTCAATAAGGCCTCACCCATGTTTCTGTAGTAGTCCTATTGAACTTACTGGTTCACCAAAACCAAAATAAAAACCACCACTACCACCACCACCACCACCAGACATGAAGGGAGAAGGAGAAAGAGTTGGGAAGAGGAGGGGGATGAATGTGAGTGGGAAGCAGAACAAGAGAGGATAATGAGATGATTGATCAAAAAACTTTGTGTGGGGCTGGATGGATGGCCCATCAGTTACAAGCATTTGTTGCTCTTGTAGAGGACCTAAATTTGCCTTGTAGCATCCATATCTGGTGGCTCACGTCTGCCTATAACTCTAATCCTAACACTCTGTTCTGGCCTCTGAGGGCACACACACACACACACACACACACACACACAAACACACACACAGACCACACACTCACACAGATAAACACACATGTACATAAAAAATTAAAAATCTCCAATAACTCCACATTACAGCCCATGGTGATGGTAGTCACAGTGACAGGAGCTTAAGACACCAGGTCACAATGTGTGGGTCTGTCATCAAAAAGCAGAAGACAGCAAGTGCTTGGTGCTCAGCACACTTCCTCCTTTTCTTTTAGTTTAGGACCCAGCCCATAAAAGGGGCCTGCCCACAGTTGTAGACGAGATTCTAAACGGTCTTAGTAAATGAGAAATACAGAGCCAAATACAGAGTTAAAAGCCCAAGAGATCAGAGCACTAGTGAGTAGCCTTTAGGTTACCACTTGCCACTGTTGCTTCCCCAGAGAGAGAGAGAGAGAGAGAGAGAGAGAGAGACCTTCTTCCTGTGTGATGGTCTTTTTATTGCCTTTCTGTTCTACCTTCTCATTGGCTTTAAATCCAACCACATGATTTCCTCATCACTGCCTGTCTATACAGACCTCCAGGTCTCTATGGTTCATACTGAGATTAAAGGTTCGGGTCACCACTTGGCTGTGTCTTTGAACACACAGAGACTCTGTGTGCCATGTGATCAGATTAAAGGCATGTGCTACCACCGCTAGACTTCTGCTAAATGGCTCGTTTTTTAGCTCTGATCCCCAGGCAACTTTATTTATTAACATACAAATAAAATCACATTTCAGCACAAATAAAGTATCACCATACACAGTTAAGATGGGTCTTCCCAGGTCAGTTAATGAAATAAAGATAATTCCCCATGGACATGTCCAGAAGTTCATTCCCCAAGTGATTCTGGATCCTGTCAAGTTGTCAATTATCACAAACTGTAAATGTTACAGCTCTGAGGGGAAAATTACCCCAGCTTTGGGGAGTCAAGGAGTACCACAAAGTCACACCACACAACAAATCTCACATAAGAGATTTATTAGGAGGGAAAAACCCAGGAGTGTGGCTGCCTCTGCTTAGGAGAGGAGCAGCAAAGAACTGAGCAGGAGGCAGGCTATTTATACAGGGTTTCTTTGGTGGTGGGTGGGGGAGGATGGGGGTTGGAGCTTTCCAGGGTATCCTGGGATTGGTAGAATTTTGTGGCCTGATCTTGGGACAAGCTCAGGGATTGGTGGGATTCTGTAGCCTGATTGTGGGCATTTTTTTTCTCTCTGGGGTTGAGTTTGGCCACCTGCATCTCAAGGGGCTGGGCCCAGGCCATTAGAAGAGCCTGGGGGTGGGGCCTGGCCACTCCTGCCTTGAGGGACTTACACTAACTATAACAATATTCTAGTAGATAGATTTCTGACTCCTTAATTTCTTTGTATGAGTGTGGTATAGTTACCTGTATCCTTAAACTCAAATGTGTAAAGGCTAGAGGAGGATGTTGAAAGTCCTGTCCTAACACTGTCCTCCTTATTCACCTATGACAAGGTATTTTAATGGATCCAGAGCTTGGCTGGCAGTCATTAAGCTGCAGTCTTGTGTCTGTCTCCACAGTGATGGAGTTTTACATGCTTGCTAGGGATCTGAGCTCAGGTCCTTTGCTTATGTACCAAGTACTCTTACCCCCTTAGTCATCTCTCCAGCTCCCCTTTGATATTTTTGAACAGCATCCTTATCACATGAGCTGTATGTTGTGATTTGTTTGAAGGGATTATTAGACCAAGGTACTAAAGGCTTAAGTCTGGATATGTTCAATACCTTCTGTGCTGTGGGATGTCCTGTATGCTGTGAATATATGTTGCTATGATTGATTGATAAATAAAATGCTGATTGGCCAGTAACCAGGTAGGAAGGACAGTGTAGGTGGAACAAGGAGAGAGGAGAATGCTGGGTGGAAGAAGGCTGAGGCAGAGAGACGCTGCCAGTCGCCATGATGAGAAGCAACATGTTAAGATACTGGTAAGCCACAAGCCACGTGGCAACTTATAGATTAATAGAAATGGGTTAATTTAAGATATAAGAACAGCTAGCAAGAAGCCTGAGCCATTAGGCCATACAGTTTGCAAATAATATAAATCTCTGTGTGTTTGCTTGGGTCTGAGGTCCACGGGAGCTGGGCAGGAACAGGATAACTTCGGCTACACTTCTGTCCATATCATATATCATTAATCACCAAAACACAACATATGGGAAAGTATGCACCACCTTCCAAGAAACCTTTTGAAAGCTTGGGGTGGGGGGAATATGTATTCACACGTATTTATATATGTGTGTCCAGTCTGTGTGAATGTGGAGGTCAGTGGTTAATCCTGAATATCTTTCCCAGTCATTTGCCACCCTGATAGTTTTTGAAACAGGCCCTCATTGAACTAGGCTTACAGACTGGGCTAGCCAGCCTGCCCTGTGAGTGCCAAGAACCTGCCAGTGTCTGATTCCCTAGCACTGTGACTGCTGATGTGTGCCCTTCTCTCGGATTTTCACATGGCTGTTAGTGATCTCACCTCTGATCCTCATGCTGTGCAGCAGGCACATTACCCACTGAGCTCTCTCCTAAGTCCCTGTTGTATGGTTTTATGTGGCCTTTGCTCTGCTTCACAGGCATTTGATATGTATTGTTAAGTGGCAAGCAACATACTTGCTAAAGAAGGCTAAAAACAGCAAAGAGAATACAACCTCAAAAGCCTTGGAAGTTTGTTACTTTAGTAGTGTGTGTGTGTGTGTGTGTGTGTGTGTGTGTGTGTGTGTGTGTGTGTTCTCATATAAGTGGAGGTCAGAAAACAATTTGTAGGAATCTGTTCTCTCTTTACACTGTGTGGATCCATGGTATCAAATTTAAATTGTCAGGCTTGGTGGCAGCAGGGTCCTTTACCACTCAGCCATCTTGCCGACTTCAAGTTACTTAAAATGGTGTTACATTAATCTCATGAATAAGTTCATGTTTTTTCTAGACTTTGCTGTAGGTTAGATCATACAAAGTTGTTTTTTGAAGGCATGATCTGATGTGTGTGAGTACCCCTAATAGTTCCTGGTACTATGCAGTGATAATGACTCATATAGAGTGTTGAGAACTCAAAATTCACAGCGGCTTCCTCTGCTCCTTTCTTCAAGCTTATTTAGGGCGGTTTTTTACCTGGGAAATTGCACGAAAGTTCCTTTCTCTTATAAATCAATTCTTTTCAAAATGGAAGCCTGCAGATTCATACATTTTTTTTTCTCAAGGTTTAACTTCACTTCCAAAGAATTACGATTTACTCTGATGAAGGAAACCTTAAACACAAAACTAATTGCAGACCGGATCTTGCAGTATTCAGCGAAGTCCAAAGTTTTAAATCATTTTCATGAATTATAGTAGAACGAAGGAAGGGCAATGATGATGGTACTTTTGTGACTTCTTATAAGGAGAATGTTTTATTCTTTACAATTGTGCTTCCTTTGGAAGTGGGACTGAGCTTTTATGTGGATGAAGCAACCAATCACAGTGCATGATTGGAAGGGCAAAGAGAAGTCTTTGCTGAACCTCAATCAGGAAACAGCTTCCTGATTGGTCTGTTGACGTGTCTAAACTTCCAAGTCTGATTGCTGTCTCTTGCTAAAGATAAGGGTCTGCTACAGAAGTACAAATATTCTGCCGTAAAGATATTTTTTGTCTACCAGACAGACAGACAAACAGACACACACACACACACACACACACACACACAATCTAGAATAATGTGGGCATGGTGGAGGAAGACACCCGGTGACTTTTGCCTTCTACACACATGTATGTGCAAACCTCCACACATGTGTAAACAAACACCACACACATATGAAATATTGGCTCACAGTGAATAATAGAGTGAAAATGTAATTTCGTATTTATTGGCTGGAAAATAGCAAATATGACTGAAAATAAAATGTAGTTTTTTGCTGTGCATGGTTTGAACACTGGACTCTTTGACAGTGTTTCGAGCTTGCAGAGTCCTGGCTTTTTGCTTGCTTATTTCCACTGGGTTTGGAACTGAAGTTACCTGGGCAGCAATAGCCTTGAAGTATATTCTGTATTCCATCAAGAAACACAACATGTCCTTTCAGAACTTAATTGAGCAGCACAAAGCTAATTAGCTGTCCAAAGACGTGCCATTTAATTCACAATCCCGCATTAATTTGTTCAACACAATGAGCTTATCTTCTGTATAAATGCCTCTGCCCCATGGCTCTTAGAGCAGCTGTAATATACAAGAATGACTGATAACACCTTCGTTTAAATGTGGTGGCTGCTTTTCATTCTGTCTTTCTTCCTTTGGCCAAAAGAAGGATGAATCACATGTCAATTGCAATGAACGTTTCTGTTTTGTTTTTGTTTTATTTTTTAAAGATGTGTTAAGGAAAACTTAAAGAATTTAGATTGCTGTGAGACCACAGCCCAAAGTTGTGAATTAAGATGCTGTTAGGGAAGGTAGAGGTATCTAATCCCTGTCCTACTTTCATGGGACTGGGAACTGGCACATTCTGAGTCTTCTCCAGTGGCACTTAACAGGATGTGACAAAGACATATTTTATATAATAAGATATATAAAAATATATAATTTCTTTTTTTCTCAGCAACAATGAACTATAATCTCTAAGATAAAAGAGTAGTTTATTTTTTTCTATCACTACCTAAGTCAGTAGTTCTCATCCTGTGGGTCTTGACTCCTTTGGCAATCTTCTACCTCCAACATTATTTACATTATGATTCATAATAGTAGGAAAATTACAGTTACGAGGTAGCAATGAAAATAATGTTATGGTTGGAGGTCGCCACAACATGAGGGACTCTATTAAAGGGTCACAGCATTGGGAAGGTTGAGAACCACTGACCTAAGTGGCTGGGCAGCTAAGAAACATTCTCACAGGGGTGGAAACAGCAGAGAGAAGAGACAACGTGAAGAATGAGAGAGGGCTGAGGCAAAGTCTTAGTGGGTAAGAGAGCTTGTCGTGCGAGCATGAGGATCCCCAGTTCTCACATAAAAAGCCAGGCATGGCCCTAGGAGGCTACTGGGAAAAAGAAGGGGTTCTGAGAGAAAGGGAAGTGAGTCACAGAGGGTAATGGGAAGGGTTGAACCCAACCGCAACATAATCAGTGTGAACATAATCACTGTGTATGTGTATGAAAAGAAAAAAAAAATTGAAAATTCAAAACAGAATGAAAGGCCAGCTCACATCTTTGATCCCAACACTCTGGAGGCAAAGGCAGGCAGCTACCTTTGAGTTCAATGCTAGCCTGGTTTACATAGCTAGTTGCAGACCAGTCAAGGCTATATAGCGAGACTGTGTCTCAGAAATGATTAAATAAATAAAACTTAAAGAAGAATGAAATTGATATTTGAAGCCACATACTTAGAACTTGAGGTTACTAAGTTATGGGAAATAAGCCAGACACATACAAGTACCACATGATGTCCAGAGTATACAAATGCCGAGAAGGTTATTAGAAAGTGGGATAGTGGCAATAGCATCGTGGCCACCAGTGGATAGTAAGTGGGAAGAGAAGAGAGATGGTGGTTGGTTCAAGGATGCCAAGAACAATAAAAAGCAGCACTAGGTTCTGCAGTTTGAACATAGCATAGGAAGGTGGCTATACTCTACCTTATAATAGCCTATTATATATCTAATGAGGAAGTAGAAGGGAACAGCTTAAAGTTTCAAGCATAAAACATCAAGAAGATAGAAATGTTGATTACTTTAGGTGATGGGTATGTATATATACCCATACTGAAATATTGCAATGTACTCCGTAAATATGTATGGTTGTTAAATGTTAATTCAACATAAAAATGAAAAATGAAGAAAAATAGTACTGGTACCAAGGATTCAGTCCCAGTTCAAATACTGACTGCTATAACATGAATTCCATACTAATTTTTCAATTTGAATCTGGCAGTCCTGTGGTTGCTATATGTTATGAGAATGAGAGCTAGATGCATATTGACAAATGAAAAGTGTTCCCAAATTGTTCATAACTAGCATGGTCATCAGTAGGTCAATGCTGTGGGCTCAGATCTGCCCCTGCCCCAAGCCTCAGTCCAAAGCTTTGTTTCTAAATATCTGCTACACTCACCTTCATAATATCTTAACCACTTACCTTGAACCTGAGGCCCTAATTCTTTCAGGATGTGAACTGTCTTCAGGGCGAGTGGGTGTATATACCAGATTTTTGGAGATGTTTTCAAATCAAATCATTTTAACATCCTTGTCTACTTGAAATAAATTTTTTGGCAAAAAAAAATTCATGTTTGCCTAGCCACTATCTCACATCTAACCTAAGTGGGGGTCAAGTGACAAAGACCAGGTCTTCCACACTTGAAGGGAATCCACACCTGTCTGTGGCACTGTCTGCATATCCACTCACAACCAGAAGACCTTTTCTTACTGAAGTTAATTATTGTCTAATTGGCAGATTCAGTGGACATTTCCAAGTCCGTATTTTTTTTTTTCTTAAGTTGTGTCTTCAACTACACCACAGGGTCTGCGGTCCTCAGTTTACTGTATCATCAGTCACCTATGGAATTGAGAGGCCCTTTGAGGGTCTTTCCACTGTGGCTCCCGGAGTTGGAGAAGGTTAATACGCCTGTGTCAGTGTGATCACCTCAGACCAAGCACAGTTGGAACAGACAGGCTTGTTTGTATCACTTTAGACATCAGAATTGAGGGTTATACAAAAATGGGAGGTGATTTCTCAAAGGCCCTGCTTAAAAAGCCATTAGTGGTTATGGTGGGAGAGTGTATACTGCTCCTGCTGAGTTTGGTTCCTAATACCCTGGTCAGTTGGCTTGCAGGTACTTGTAACTCCAGCTTCAGGGGATCTGATGCCCTCTTCTGGCCTCTTCAGGACCTGCACTAACATGCTCATACTCTCCCCCCCAACACCTACATAATTAAAAATAAAATCTTAAAACATTAAATCCCTAGGGAGATGGCTCAGTTGGCAAAGCACCTACCTTTGCAAGAAAGAAGACCTCAGTCCTCAGAATCCACGTGAAAAAAGCTGGATTTCAGTGACGCTGAGTGGGAGGCTGACACAGGTGAGGACCTGGAAGCTCCCAGGTCAGCTGGTCTAGGCTTTCTGATCAAGGTCCAGGCTGACAGAGAACTTGTCTCAAATAGTGAGAGAGGCCTGAGGTAAAAAACACTCATGGTTGTCCTCTTCCCTCTCCAAGCATGTGTACCTGCCCACCCACATATACCCCAATACATGTATTCTCACCAACACGCACATACTCACATACCTGAACATACACATGCACATACCTGAACATACACATGCACATACCTGAACATACACATGCACAAACATGTACACATTCACACATACCTGAACATGCACATGCACAAGAGAAATAAAAAAATGTGTCTACACTCCAGAACTATTTCATCCATTATTTTATTTACTTTGAAGACACTGTCTCCTGCATTCCAGGCTGGCCTCAAACTTCCTATGTAGCAGAGGTGGCCTTAAACTTCTGATCCTCATGCCCCTACCACCTGAGTGCTAGGATTTACAGGTGTGTACTATTATACCCAGTTTAAGCAATGCTGAGGATCGAACCCAGAGCCTCCTGCATGCCGGGTAAGCACCCCATCAAACTCATCTGCACCCTGAGATCCTGAACCCTTCCTTCCACGGATTCTACAGAGCTGTTGTATGTATCAGAAAGCAAGCCCTAGAAGATGCTTCCCTAGGAACTAAATGCTGTAGTCTTGAAGCCTCATGACTGTTCTGGGTATAGGCCATTGTCTTCAGGCATTTGGCTTCATCACTTAGGAGGTTCAGAGCGCCAGTCTGCTCTGGCATGAGAAGCAGAGCCAGGCTTATGTGATTGGCAGCTGGGATACCTGCTGTACTGGGTTCTAGCCTCGTTTGCCATGGACTGCAAGGCCATCTACAGCCCAGTTTCCTTGACTTTGAGAAGCAGTTAACAGTGTCCTGACTGTCACAGCTTCACAGGCTCAGCTTGGGGCTCATGAAACTGTAGTACAAGGAAAAGGCGGTCAAGCCAGGAATTGCTAGAACAAGCTAATGCTGGATTTCTTGGTAAGGCCAAGAGAAAGGAGCCAGCATTCAAATATATGTTGGCCAAATGGGCCTGACTGTGGCCTCAGTCCATTAATCAGAGATTCGTGTTCAGATCAAATGAACAGCAGAGCAGATAAAAGTTTATGGTTGCCCCTTTGGAAAAAAAAAACATTCAATGACTTTGGGATAGGCATTAGGGCAGAATTTCTGACAATTTCTGAAACGACCTGAAGCATACTTCTGCCACTTGGCATTTTTTATCCACACCTTCCCCGCTTCCCTTTGGACACCGTGATACTTTGGTTCCCCACCTTCTGATTTACCTGCCCACCTGGAAACAGTGGGAACATTGCTGAGGCTAAGAAAAGGGAAGGTCTCCCCTTTGCCTTGCGGCCCCCTTTGTCTCTGGTGTTCCCCTGACAAGTACGGTCCTCTCTGGCCTGCAAGTGGCATTTAAATATGACCCTGGAGCTAGGGTTGAAGAAGAGCACCATCCCTATGTTGCCAGTGTCTTGTTCACCTGGTAGCTCCTCTCAAAACAAGTCGGCAAAGCAGACCCTGGCCCCCTAGGAGTCCGGCAGACTATGCCAGCCTGAAAAACACCGAACAGCTCTACATTGTGCATGGAGAAGCTACAGAAGCCATCTGACAAGAGCCAAGAAGGATGTGGGACCACAGCAGGCCTCCACGGAGACCTGTGATCCCCTGTTTTGGCTCCAGGGCTACTTCCTGGAAGGTCAAGTATGAGAAGGTGGAGCTCAAGGAGTGAGTAGAGGCACTGGAAACTGCTGTATCCAGCTCTCCAGGGAGACAGCACGGCTGAGCTAGGGCCAGGCCCAAGGCAGCAGGGGCCGCACTTGGGATGTGTCTGGGCAGTCACAGTTTCTAATCCCTGTCAGGCCATCTGCTTTCCCCGAAGGAGCTCTCTACCAAACCAGAGGGCAGTGCTGAAGGCCTGGCATCTGGAGAAGGAAGAGTCTGTCGTAGCCAGCTGGCCCAGGGTAAGGTAGGGCCATTGTATCTGTTTGAGCAGCACTGGACCAGAGGGGCTGGGACTAAAGGCTGAGCATCTCTGCCTGTGGGTAGGACCGGCAGAGTCGCAGATCTTGGTCTCCTTGGGAGTGAGTGCAGTTCATCGGCGGACAATGCAAGTTCCTAGAACCGAAACAGAGCCACACTGCTGGGTCCGTCCAGGACCTTCCGATCCTTACAAACTTGGAAGTGGTGATTATCAGGTTTGTGAGCAGAACCTTCAACACAGGCGGTTAGGGCAGAGGGGTGGGCTGACCCCCAGCCTGGCCCTCTGCGGGGTTCCTGATAATCTCTTCTCGTTGGTGGGCCTGTTTGGGAACATGGGTGGCTTTCTGGAAGTCCTATCTTTGCCTCTGGGTAAGAGCTGTTGCTTCCTTCTGCCTACAGGTCAGGAAGGAAGATCAGAAGTTGGGAAGGGAGCGAAGAACTCTAATGGGACAAATACAACCAAGTGGACTGTGTGGTGCCTGTAATGTCCGTTAGGCAGCGCTTCCTTCGTCTCCGCTCTGGGGTAGTTTCATCTACTGGTTCCACTTACACCGTAGTAGGTGTTTTTGGTAAGGCAGAGAGAACCACAGGTGGCCTCCGATTTCACATTCAACAAGTGGGCCAGGCAGAAATCAGGTAAGGCCCAGGTCACCCTTTCAAACTTCTCCCATTCTCCTTGGCAAAGCCTGAGGAGGGGAAGGGATCCATCTCGACCCTTCTCATTCCAGATACCGAGGGTCTTGCTAGCGACGGGCAGTCTTTCCGGAAGTTTATGGGAGCACTGGCAAGGACTTGGTCTCCTGTTTGCACACCACAGAAATGGACAGCCAGGGAGGCCAGGCATCTCTTTGGCCACCAGCTGCCTGGCTTCCTGGTTGGGGAGCGAGCTTAACAGTGTTTTTCTGAAGACCAGAGCATCAGAATGCAACTGACTTTCCCCCTCTTCATCTTACAGGGTATAGTGACGCACCTGAGGGCACGTCTGTCCTGTTTGGTTTGAGAGCAGGTCCTGGATTCAGAACCAGAGATTGGAAGTCCGCGGAGCAACTCTGGTCAGCTTTGGTTCAGTCCTGTAGAGGAATCCGTGGGGGAAAGACTGATGACATCACGAAGAACAGGCCATCGTGGGAAAACAGGAGGAGCAGCAGCTGTAAAGGATACTGGAGCTGGCTAAATCTAGCAGTAAGGGGCCACATCTGTTACCTGGATCTGAGCTGAGACCTTTGAAGAAGTTAGGAGTTCCCGTTTTTATGGGAGAGGTGCAGTATGGAGAGCAGAGCTGGTTGTGGGGTACCTTAGCGGGGATGCGCTGCCTTCTGCTGCCAGCCTCCTGAGCCCTGGGGCCACAAGTCCGCCTAGGCTGGGAGCATAAATGTGAGAGGGACCTGGGCTGGGACTGTTCGGCTGTCTGTTAGCCTCAAGTCCCTAACCGAGTCACCAACGGTCGCATGTAAATATGCGCGCGCACACAAAGCCAGACCCGCTTGACCCGGAGAGCGCATGGCAGTGTGTGGCAGCTTCTGGCTGAGGGCTGCGCGTGCAGCTTTTATCATTGACCTTCTCAAGATGTTTTTATGTCTTTCCGCAAAACAAAACTGTAGTCCGTAAACCTCACTATTTTATGTTCATTGAATAAGTGCTAGTTGAAGTTTTTGGTTTTCAGACAGATTTTAAGTAGGTACACAGACATTAAAGGAAGGGCTTCCTAATCCCAGAATGGGAATTGGTTGAAACATTTGGAAGCATTTAACTTTATACTAATATGAGAAATACTAACTTGTTGCCATGCAAGTTGCCCCTGTATTTATATTATTATTAATTATATTATTTTGGTCCTTTGTAAATCTGGTATATTACGTAAACCAAACATAGCTCAGAACTTTTGCAAATAAAAACCAATGTTTGGCTTTGAGCGAACCAGATGGGCAACAGATAAGTATTTTTGGGGTCGTGGGGGATGGAACACCACCATGAAGGGTGCTTTTCTGTGTCTAGATGGTCTTGTTCACAGCAAGTGATAATTGGCAGCTGTCACCTGTATTTGATTTGGCAGGTCGCCTTTCACATTTCACTACAGCAAATCCTTTCCATCCTTTAATTTAACACACATTCTTTCTGATTCTCAAAATGTGGCCTCTGGGACTTTCTTGGTGTGCTCTCTGTTATAATCTAAACCTACAAGCACAGGATCTGCTGTATTGGGTTCCTAGCATATTCAGTGTTTTGACCTTTTCTCTAGGAGTTGCAGAGTTTTGTGAACTTGTTGGTCCTTTATTCCTTTGAGAGGAAACACAACATTAATTACTATGGAAGCTCAAGTCTTGTTCTTCAGTATATTTCTGTTTGCAAACATCATTAGTTCCTACCTAACTTAGCAAAAAAAAATTTTACTACAAGGATGTTGGCTACTGTGGAGAGAAGGCTGATAATAAGGGACCAGAAAATGGTGGTGTCTTCCATTAGGGATTTTTCATTAGCACAGCCCTGGATTCTCCATTACAGGGGACGCTGTAACAGAACACCAGAGAAGTGCAGCCCAGTGCCAGTGACCTGAGTCTTTGACCAGGACTGCCTAATTGGTATGGTCCTTATTTACATTGCAGCTATTAGCATGACAGAGAATGCAAAAGTGGGAATGATGTGCACAGATAATTATGCCAGCTTCCCAGGATTATACACCTGCCAATCGGGATGGTCTTCCTCCACATGGTACAAATCATATCTCAGAAACTGCACACATAGAAACTCACCGTTACTATAAAGTACTTCTCCAAAATGGAAGGGATAGGCAGGGGAAATTACTAAGTAGGTTTCATAGTTTATTGCACTCAAAGCTTTCTCCTTATACAGCATGCCTGGTCTGGGTGTAAGCTATTTCCTTACCTGCCAATTCTTTCCTTACTTCCTTTGTGGCTAGATATTTACCCTACTATAAAATTCCAAGGTGGTATGGATTTTTTTTTTCCATCTGCCAAGAGTTAACATTTAAGGAGAGGTGTTTTCTGATTATTCAAGTTCAGCCGAACAGAGGGCAGGTAGGCACCTTGTATAGCTCTGTATTGTCCCTACTATGAGGAAAATGGGCCAGAACACAAAAACCAATGTCTATTTCAAGGAGTACTTTCAAGGCATATGATGTAATCTGACAGCATGGTGGGGGTTCGAGGCCCACCCAACTTTCCCCAGCTATATAATCCAGGAATGACTCCTGGAAATGATAAGCCTCTGGTATCTAGCGAGATATGATTTTCCAATTAATAAGGATTTCTATTGGACCTTTTGGAGACACCATTGATATTCACAATGATAAATATCTACCAAGCTAAAAAGTTCCTTGGTTATAAATTAATGCTTTTCACAAATATTTAGGGATTAGACTCTTTTTTTTTTGAGAGATGGAAACAAATGATAGCTTGGCCTTTATTGTGCAGAATTAACAGCAGTTAATCAACATTTAGGCAAATTCAGAGCAGGCTGTAAGTGCTAGAATTTGTTGATTAACTTTTTGTTCTTGCTGCTAATTGGCATTTTAGACAACAGTGATCTATTCAAATGACTGTTTTCTGAGAACACTGGCCACATCAGGGTGTCTATTGTTTCCTGGAAGCCACAGCTGTGTTGTCTCCAGGATTAATGACTGGGCTAAAAGGTCCCAAGAAAGGCCCTGGTGCGCTGACTAGGAAAGGCCTCTCTGCTAGTGAACTTTAGGGTTGCTGGTTGTCATGCACTTTGGCACTTGTGTTCTGAGCTGGTGCATTCCCCAAATTCAGTGGCAGTTTGGAGATGTTTTTATATTCCACATAAACTGAAGCAATTGGATTTTCTGCTCAACCAAAGGCTTGAAATTCTCAGTCCTGCAGCGGGGGCGGGGAAAACACATAGTACAGAAGTAACCCTAGAGTTGAACAGTCCACTGACGTATCTAAAGTTACCATCAGATGATGGGTCTTCTCCTCAGCACTGAGGACATGACCACTGACTGTTTGCCCCTTTGTAGTCTGAGCATCTAATAGGCACCAATGATAGACCAAAGTGCACTTCCACTTAAGTCCAACTTCACAAGACCATTGAGTTCATTAGATTGTATTATAGAGCATGGATGAGGAGTTGTGTATAGGAGCTGGGGTGACCTCAAAGAGCTGTATTACTATAAAGTCCCACCCTATCATGGTTGATGACATAATGGAAGCCACATCACGGATTCCTCCCACTTTCAGATAACTTTCCACTTTGTGTTTATTCTATAATTTCCTAGGACCACTTATACCTGTGGGAAGGAGGATATCATTCTGAGGCACCTGACCCTCCCTTCTTCTACCCTCTAAGAACATGAATAGCTTCATTACTATTACTGTCCACCTGGCTACCACTATATTGTTCTGATCTAATTGCCATGGCAACTGGGGCAATGCCCAAGATGCCATCATGCTATGTCTGGAGGAAATAGCTTCAAACACCACATGGCAGTCTCTCACTTAAAGGCTGTGGCAGACAAGAGGCCTGTTGCTTAGACTGAGCTACTTGAAGGGTGTATAGTGAAAACAAAGATGATAAATTTAAATCTGACCTTTTATGAGTTCCCTATCATCATGTATTTGGTCACAGTGATGACAAAAATAAGGGGCCTTGAATGTGATGATTTCCCCCAGAGTAGCTCTGTCCCAAACAGTAGGTCCCTTCATGAGATGCTCCATGCATCTATAGCACCTTGAGATATCTCAAGCAACACAAAGGATCTCTTCTCCAAAAGTAGCCTGCCATAGAGGAGTCACTTTCAGACCAACACCCAGCGTTGTATTAGAGCTTGCAGGAGCTATAAATGTCTCCCCTGTCCAGGACTGCAGACTTGTTTTCCACAGGTAGTCATTCTGCTTTGCCAGGCCCTTTCAGGTGGTCTCCACTCACCATTCTTGATTCTCAGAGCGCTTTCATTCAGTCTTTCAGAATGTTGTTTACCTTTTATTTCCCGATGCTTTTCCCTTGCAGAGTCATGGAAAGGGTCTTGGAAGTCCATAAATAATGTTTTGAGGGGAAAGCAGCATGCTTCACTGTCTTAGTTTCATTTCCTATTTCTGTGATAAAATACTCATACAAAGACAATTCAGGAGAGAGAGCTGGCTGAGGACTGGGAGGCAGACAGACAGCAAAAGAGGCTTTGGGTAGATTGATCACCTTTTCATGTAAACATTTAAGATGGTTGATTTCCTGATTCTTTTCCCTCACCAAGATAAATCTTGGTGGGCTCTCCCTTCCATCACTTGAGGAAAATGTTTGGTAGGACTGACTTTCAACCTTATCCTACCCACCATGGAGGTTCTCATGGCAGAAACCAATCAGGTTCGCTTTCTTTGTATGGATTATACAATTGTCCACAATGACCCAAACCAACCAGTTCTGGAGAAGAAAGGGAACCCATACAAACCCCAACATAAAAGCGCTAAGTTTCCTAGACAAACCTGGATCCCAGCTCTGGGTCTCTTTCCTATCTGAGGAGACTGTCTCTCTGTGTGTTTTGCAGAGGGCATGCACATGCTTCTGCTTTCAGTAAAACCTGGCTTAATATGAGATATAGTGATATTTTATTTGTATTAAAATGTTATTTGTATGTTAATAAATAAAGTTGCCTGGGGGTCAGAGCTATTAGCAAGCCATAGGAAAGCAGGGCAGTGGTGGCATACTCTTGTAATCCCAGCACTTGGTAGGCAGAGCTGGGTAAGTCTCTGTGTGTTCAGGGATACAGCCATTATTGGATACACATGCCTTTAATCAATACCAATCATGGAAAACCTGGAGGCCTATACAGACAGGCAGTGAGGAGGTGGTCATGTGGTTGGGTTTACAACCAATGAGAAGGCAGAACAGGAACTCTATATAAAGACTTTAACACAGGGGTAGCTCTGGTTCGGAGAGGTAGGACCACCGCAGGAGGAAGGGTAAGGTTTTAGCTCTTAGCTCTGACTTCTTGGCTTTCTTCTTTGCATTGGTTCTGTGTTTCTTATTTAATAAGAAGGTTGGTTACATCTACAATGAGACCTTGCTTTTTTCTGTCTTTTTAATTCTTTAAATCAGCAGGAAAAAGAGCCATCCCTGCAATCCTAGAGAACCTCACCATGATGCCATCCACATGATTTATTTTGCCTCACAGTTAAAGGGAGCAGTGAGGAAGTCAAAACATCAAGAGTTTGCAGCATCTGTTCACATTGCAGCCACTGTCAAGAAGCAGAGAGCACTGGAGATGAGGCTTGTACTCAACTCACTCTCTACTTATGATCCAGTCCAGGATCCGGGCCCATGGAATGTTGCTGTTCACAGTGACCAGGTCTTCTCACTGGCCTGCCCAATGGCCTGTTTCACAGCTAATTCTAGATCTCATCAAGTTGACAATTGAGATCGACCATCACGCTCATAAAACACAATGAAGCAAAAATTGATTTACTGTCTTTTATAGAAAGTAATGTCTGAGCTAGAAGACATCTTCTGGATTTTAATATTTGCTTTTGCCCACAACTTATGCAAGTTCATGGATGTGGTTGAATTTTGAAGAAATCCTAGCTTTCTATAAATATCATTGGAAAATGGGGTATATTTTGGTAGTCTTTTCAAACAATTATGGATATTCCTTGTTTTTATAGCAAAATTTAATATGGGATAATTTTCATAGATTAATTGCAATATGAATTCTGAATTCACCAGTCTTTAAATCAAGATTATGCTGTTGTTCTGATTTGGGCTAAGGAATCAGTAGTGTTCCAAGATTTCTTCCCTGGGGAGACTTAAACAGCATCTACCTTATTACAAGGTCCAAAGGGGCAATAAAAGTTTGATCCCACCAAAGTTCAGCCTGGGGAGCCAATGAGTTTATTGGGCTGATTGACAGAGTCTGGGTGTGGAGCTGTTTACAGGCTCATGTGTTACCCCAAAGCAGCCACGCTGCAATTTTCACTCAGCATGGAAGACGGCCTTCCTGTAGCATGGCTGCATAGATGGAGGGTCACTTCTATCAACCTCCCAGGCCTGTGTATTCTAGAACCTCTTGTGATGAGGGCATGGGCTATCTGAGCAAAGTTGTACACAAATGGCTGAGAAGAGTTGCTGGAATCCCAGGCAAGGATCCCTCCAATGACCCTCCCATTCCCTCCTTCTCTGAGGGAATGTTAGCAGTCAACTAGCCTGTTCCTGATGGCTTCTTAAAACAGGTTAGTGGGGTGGCTGCTTTCCACAGGGGCCAAGTTCTTCAGCCAGTGGTTTTTCCTCTATCATGTAGCTGTGTCCATGCAGCGAAAAGCCTGTAACATCTTAAGATGAGTATGAAAATGGACTTGTCCTTGAAGCCTGCTGGAGCATGCCCAGGGGTCCGTGGAGTCTGTGGAGTCCACTTTAAGGACAATGTTCTAAAAAAAAAAACAATTTATCAGTGTTTATAGGATGGAGAGCTTTCCCCCTGGATTTAGAAAATCAGTCAGTGTTCACTCTGTGTTCACAGAAAAAAATACTCAGAATTCTCAGTACCTGACTCGTTAAGAAACTTTGAGGATGCTCTTGATTTATAATTGGGGGATGGCCGGTTTATTTCCATACTTTTTGTAGTGCACCTGTCTCCTAATTTACATGATTCTCAGTTTCTTGAAAGTTAGCAGCAATTAAAAAACACTTAGAACAAAATTAATTTTCTCATAAGAATTAAAAGAGAGGGAGAGGAAGGATGCATTTCAGTGAGTTAGAGCCAAACCGAGTAATGTCCTTGCTACAATGCATGGATATTTCTAGGAAACATTTCAAGCCAAGTAGAAAACTTCAAGAAAGGATTTATTTACAGGGTAAGCAAGCACAGGAATCGTGATGTTTAAATCAGGCCACCGAGGACCCTAACCTACAGCACTATTCATTCTGTTCTCCTTCTTTGTTAAGGGACTGCTTACAAACCCAGTTTTTCTTGTGTTCAATGACAGCCCAGATTTAGTAGGTTATTCCATCTCAGCTGTATTTGCTAGCACTCTCTATGTCTCCCTATATCTAAGGGAGGGATACTGGGTATATTGTTGTAGAATATTATTTTAAGGTGTGTTACATTTGTTTATGCTGTGGATTATTTGTTTAAAGATGCAAAGTGTAGCATTCTTTTTTTGGGGGGATTTGAGACAAAGTTCCTCTGTATAACAGTCCTAGTTGTCCTGGAAGTCATTTTGTAGACCAGGCTGGCCTCAGCCTCACAGAGATCCACCTGCCTCTGCCTCCCAATTGCTGGGACTAAAGGCGTGTGCCACCACCACCAGGCTGCGTTGCCTTCTTTTATGTTACATTTGGTTTAACTCTGTGAAGCTGTGTTGCTTTGCCTGTCTAAAACACCTGATTGGTCTAATAAAGAGCTGGGTGGCCAATAGCGAGTCAAGAAAGGATAGGCAGGGCTGGTAGGCAGAGGGAATAAATGAGAGGAGAGATCTAGGAACAAAAAAAGGAGAGGAGGATGTCAGGGGCTAGCCATCCAATTACCCCCCCCCCCCCAGCCACAGAGTGAGAAATAAAGAAAGGTATATGGAATATAGAAAGATAAAAGTCCTGAGGCAAAAGGTAGGTGGGATAATTTAAGTTAAGAAAAGCTGGCTAGAAATAAGCCAAGCTAAGGCCAGGCATTCATAAGGAATAATAAGCCTTGGTGTATGTGATTTATTTGAGAGCTGAGTGGCAGGTCCCCCTAAAAAAGCCGAAAAGCCAAAAGAGCAAAGAGTAAAAACAAGTAACTACAGTATATGCCCTTCATTATGGAAATTAAAGATGTGGGAGGGGGCAGGCAGGCACTGAGAAGATACTGAGACTGTATTCAGGGACCAGGCAAGACCCTCAAAGATGTGCCTCCAGTGATCAGGAGGCCTTACCTCCCAAAGTTTCCAGGGAATTTGAAAACAGCATCATCAACTGTGAGCCAAGCATTCCACACAGAAGCCTGTGGAGTCATATACTATTCAACACCTAACAGAAGCTGAGAGCCTTAGATCAGGGACTCTATAGGTTGAGCCTTAGCAAGAATACCCCTGCCCACAGCTTGTTCATTGGTATTATGCTAAGTTCCTGTCTTAGCTAGCTGCAATGAAATACCATGACTTAAAGCAACTAGAAGAAAGAGCTTATTTCATCTTTTAGCTTGCAGTCATCATCAAAAGAAGTCAGGACCAGAACTCAAGGCAGGAACCTAGAGGCGGGAGCTGATAGGAGACCATGGAGGAGTGATGCTTCCTGGCTTGGCTTCCCATAGCTTTCTCAGTCTGCTTTCTAATAGCACCCAGGACCCCCAGCCCAGGGATGGCACCACCCACGGTGAGCTGAACCCTTCCACAGCAGTTATAAATCAAGAAAATTCCCCCACAGGCTCACCCACTAGCCAATCTATGGTTGTATTTTGTCAACTAAGGTGCCCCCTTCAAAAATGACTCTAGCCAAGACAGTACCTATGGGAAAAGCAGAGGTTACATGGCAAGATCAAGAAGTCTCAGATTAAGACGCTTCTCTTTTCTCTTGTTCATTCATAGCAAGCCACTTTTGTGGGAAGGTAACTGGAAGTGGCCAAAGAACTATGTTAATTCTTTCTATGAGTAGGTGACCCATTTGTTTTCCACAATGCTCACCCTACTCAAAATCTATCACCTTGTACATCTCCACACTGGAGACCAAGCTCTCAAATCAGAGCAGACTTGCTGATAGAACTCTGAATGGAGACAGACAACACTGTTTTCAGCAACATGTTCCTCTGCCACCCATCTCCAAGCAGCCTAGACTTTCCACTACCCAGGCACAGGGGAGAGGTTCTTTACATCGTTGCAGAGAACCTATGTAAGCACAAACAAGATACCCGTAAGTATTTCAAGAACACACACACACACACACACACACACACACACAAAATTAAAAATGCCTTGAGAGCACACACACACACACACACACACACACACACACACACACACACACACACACACACAATTAAAAATGCCTTGAGATCTCGATTTATTTCCAATAACTTCACATATATAAGTATCTTGCTTGGGAAGTGTATTCTCCTGGGATTGATTGAGGATGTCTCATATTTCTCTTCAGCATCTCCCCTCCAGGGCAGCTGATTACCCCAACTTAATAAACCTTGGTGACAGAATGCCCCTGGTGGTGAGCATGTCACCTCTGATAGCCAAAGTTACTCTTTGGTGTCTTGAACATAATTTTGTTACTTACAACAAATTGCTAAGTGTAGATATCTGAAAGGCTACTGTGACTCTCCAGGCAGGGGGTTGCTAGGCAACAGGGAAGCTGGCATGCTGAAGGTTCAGACCTTAGAGCCTTTCTCTATAGGTTTCCTGGGTCCTGAGTCTTTTTGTCAATGTTTCTCAGGGCGCATGGCCACTTCAGCCTGAAATGTCCACTTCCCTGCAGTACTCATCTTGTAACATGTCCCTCCAGTGAATTTATTATCTAAATATGTTATCAGTTTAAATTAGAATTACATGTATCTCAGGCACACAGCATGGTATTTGTTTTTTATTCTTTGGCAATTACACACATTTCTATAATGAATTTTGGTCGTTTTCACTCCCTCATTCCCTTCTCAACTTCTTCCCTCTCCTGATGAAAGCTTTCTTATTCCCAGCAAGTGATCTGGCTACTTTTATGTATAATAATAATAATAATAATAATAATAATAATAATAATAATAATGATAATTTTATTACTGTGATTATTACTCTGTGACCCACAGAGTTTAGCAGGGGCTTGCCTGTGTGACCATGAGTGGGAGGTTATTGACTGGAGTATGGACAGCTTACCAGTGGATACACCACTGAAGAAAACAACCTCCTTCTTCACCAGCAGTGACCATCGACTGCCCTTAGTCCCTCAGAAGGAGCGGGGCCTCATGAGACCGTCACTCATTCATAACGCAATGCTCATGGGCTGATCTTCTACAGATCACTGCTGTGAGTTCATGAGTGCAACAGCCAAGTTATGTCTAGAAGGCACAACATGGTATCTTGATTCATATGTACACTACAATGGAACTAGTTAATATCATGTCTGTCTCTTTACATAGTTATTGCTGTTATGGGAAGAACTCTAAAACTTGGAGTTAATACTGTAACTATTATAATAATATTAGTTATAGCCTTTGTGCTGTATTTTTGGCCTCCAAAACTTTTTCGCCTACGTGACTTTAATTTTGATCCTCTTGACTGACTGCATCCCATTTTCTCCACATTATAATCCTTGTCACCACCACTTTTCTACTCACTGACTTCTCCTCCTTCCAGGTGTCACGTGTGAGAAAGATCACGGAGGGGAGGGTTTTATTTCTGTGTTTGGTTCATTTTGCTTAATATGCATCTTCCAACTTTATCCATGTTGACACAAATAGCTAATTTCCTTATTTTTAAAGGTTTATTTTTCCTCATCTGTATCTGCACGCATGTGAATATATGCCACATGTGTGCAGGTGCCTGTGGAGGCTGGAAGAGGGCATTGGAACCCCTGGAGCTGGAATTTTACAGACCATGGTGAATTTACTCATGTGGGTGCTGAGAACTGAGTCCTCTGGAAAAGAAGCAAGTGCTCTGAACCATTCATCATCTCTCCAGCATCCTAATTTCCCTCTGGTTTCTATTTTTCTAACACATTTACAAAGATACATTTATTACACACACACACACACACACACACACACACACACACACACACACACACACACACCCTTGCTTTCTTGGATTTCCCAAGACCAGAGTGATGCTAGGACAAGGAGAACAGAAAAAACAAAGCCCAAATTCTCTCTGTTCCTGGTTTCATGTAGAATGCTGCAGATAGTCCTCAACTCATCCAGCTAGGTCAGTAAGTCTCAAGAGAGTGCTGTCCTCACCATGCGTTTGGAAAAGTGTTGGTTGAAGGCTGTTTATCTTACGCAATTTTCTGTTTTCTTGTCCCAGATGTTGAACTTGCAATGCTCTTTCTCTCAGAAGAGTTCGACAAAGGACTATGAAACCCTGTCTTTTGCAGGGTTTGTGGTCTGCCCTTATTGTGAGACCCACTTTGTTCCTACACAATTGCTGTAATCCCAGAATGTGCCACACGTGGCACCCTGGAGGCTTTCCACTTCCTGCTCCCTAACGGGTGTGAGGCAGTTGAACTTGCACACTGTGATCTCAAACGTGTGGTGCATTTGAGTCACTCAGCTTTAGGGTGGTGTCACATTTAAAAAAAAGAATTATTTTTAAATTTTGTGCAGAGGTGAGGGTCTATGCACATGTGAGCGGAGTCCCTGTAAAGTCAGGAAGAGGGCACTGGGCCCTCCTGGAGCTGGAGTTACAGACGGTTGTGAGCTGCTGGATGTGGGTGCTGCAAACGGAACTCTGGAGAGGCAGCAAGCGCTCTTAATCACCGAGCTATCTCCTTAGCTCCCTGGTACCCCCATTTTCTGAAGAACAATTCTAAAACCATACAATGACATGGAAGCAGCTGCAGGTTATGTTTTCTCTTCTAGAGAGCACCAGCCCCCAGCAGTGCTCCTGATGCTGGCTTTCCTCTTCTTGATTTTCTAGGAGCTCACGCTGCTCGGGCTTCCTATCACCATTTTCTTCTGTGACAAGATCTGTCTTCTTTCTCTCATTTACCCTTCTTTACTTCAGCCTGACAGTCTTTGTGTTTGATCCTCCATTCCTCTTCCCGAGACTTTGTCCATTCTGAAATCCAAAGTGATAGGTAATCATTTCCTTTCTTGGAGCGCGGGAGATGACTTGGCAGTGATAGACTCACCTCTGATGGGCTGAGATGAGAAATTTCGAGATCACGCTTGCATGGTGAGTCCTATTTAGCCAGCTGCACAGATATTGCTTTGACAGAAAAGCACGTCTAGCTGAGGGTATTGAGCAAGAGCCTGGGTACTTTTGGGCTCTCCAAATGCATCAAGATGCTGAAGAAGTTACTTCAGCTTCTGCATCTGTAAAATGGGTTTTAAGTGAAGTTGAAAGAGAGAGTTAAAGTTCTAAGTAAATGACACTATTGTATTTTTGGCCACCATTTTCTCTTTCCAGATCTCAACAACTGGTTCAGTTGCTGGGAAGTGTGGGCAGCAATGAGGTTATCATATTAGCTTTAATGGTCAACTCAACACAATCAAGACTCACTTGGGAAGAGTATCAGTTAGGGGTTATCTACATTGGGTTGCCCTGTGAGCCAGTTGTCTCAATTAAATTAATTGACGTGGGAAAACCCAGACCACTGTTGGGGACACCATTCCCTAGGCAGGGAGTTCTGAACTGTCTAAGAATGGAGGAATGAGACTGAACATAAGCAAGCAGGCGAGCATGCATGCATTCCTTTCTCTCTGCTCTTGACTGTAGATGTGATGTCCCTAGCTGTTAGAAGCATCTGCCTTGACATCTCAACAGTGACTGATCCTGGAATTTTAAGTTGCTTTTTGCCAGCTTATTTTATCACAGAAATAGAAGCAAAACTAGAACATGGGCACTCTGAGAATGTAGACTGCTGTCTTTCCTTTTCCCTCTGTGTTGACTGTGGCTGGGTTTCTGCGTGCCTTGTGAATTCACTTCCCCAGGATATGCTTCCTCCATGATCCTGCAGCACAGCCACCTACTGTGGACATGCTTCTCCCTCTGAGTCCACCCTCAGCACATAAGTAGAATTTCTCTGGGGCTGGTGAGATGGCTCAGTGGATATAAGCACCTTCCTGAACATTCAGGAGGATGTGAGTTTGAATATCCAGCACCCATATTTTTGTAAAATGCTGAGCATAGCTACAGTGCAGTAGTGCTGTGATTGTGGTTATGGAGACAGGAGGATAGCTTGGACTTGCTAGCTGCTAGCCTGGCTCCAGGTTCAGGGGAACCCGTCTCAAGGGAATGAAGTGAAAAATGACAGAGCAGGATACCCAATGTTCTCCTCCGGCCTCTGCATGCACGCATGGGTGCACACATCCTCACACATGTATACACACAGAGAGATTTGTTCCATGCATACATTTATGATGCATGAATCATGAACCCCGCTGGGCTAACTGAAGACACTAGGAAGTTTTTATTAAGTAGGGAATAAAAAGTAATTTGGTGCAAAGTACTTTTCTCCCTTTGCCAATATTTCTCAGCTTCTGTCAGCTCCACTGAGCAAATAATATGGCCAGACTCAGCCTGCAGTCCATTGATGGCTCCACGTGGTGCCTCTGATGGTTCCTGTGCCAGGAGTGAATAGTGTACAATACAATGCCCTTTCTCCTCAAAGCATCCACTAATGTCTTGCTACAATATTATGATGTATGTGAGATACCCATAATGCATAGAGAAGGTAGTTTTTACATCCCGGTTGATGCGTTGTTAACAGGTGGCATTTTTATCTTGTGGAACTTCTTTCAAATGCCATCTACTAAATTTCATAATGAATTGTCTTCACTTCAATATCTATCTAGAGTCAATTCATAGATTTCTTTGAGAACTCCAGCCTTCACTGCCCACATAAAACTTATTTTTCAAACATTTTTATTTAAAAATCATGTGTATTTATGTGCCTCTATGTGATAAGGGCACATGTATACAGTTGCCTGTAGAGGCCAGATGATGGTGTTAAATATCTTGCAGCTGAAGTTACAGGTAGTTGTTGTTGTGGGGCATCCACCAGAGAAGACTTCTCAGACATGAATGTAAGTCAATAGAAAGCCTTTATTAGCCAGCCAGCAGCTACACTGGGTGTTTGGGACCCCAGTGCAGTCCAGACCTTTCTCAGGGTGATATTTTTTTGTTAAGTAATCAACTAAATAGTTTTTTCCCAGCCCGACCATTGTTTCCCCTCCCTCCTCCCCTCCCAGTTCTTCCCCCTACCCTCTGCCTTCCTTTCAGAAAAGTGCAGGCCTTCCATGTATATCAGTCAGCCATGATATATCAAGTTGCAATAAGACTAGGCACATCCTCTCCTATTAAGGCTGGACAGGGCAATCTAGCAGAAAGAAAGGGTCCCAAGAGTAGGCAACAGCATCAGATACAGCCCTCACTCCCTCTGCCAGGAATCCCACAAGAAGACCAAGCTACCCAACTGCGACACATGTGCAGAGGGCCCAGGTCAGTTGTGTGTTTTCCTTGGTGTGCTTGGTCAGAGGCTCCCATAATCCTTCTTTCCCTCTTCCATATAACTTCCTGAAGTTCATCTAATGTTTGGCTATGCATCTGTTTCCATCAGTTTCTGGATGCAGCCTCTCCGATGACATTTGGGCTACGTAACAATCTATGAGTATAGCAGAATATTATTAGGAATCATTTTTGACTTTTTTCCTCCTTTTTGGCCATTCATATATGGTTCTATCCTAGGTCTCTGGGCTCTCCAGCCTCTGGGTTTCTGGCCTTCCAGGCACTGTCAGGGGTGGGCTCCCCCTCTCATTGTATGGGTCTCAAGCTGGACCAGTCATTGGTTGGCCATTCCCATGATTTCTGTGCCACCTTTATCCCAGCATATCTTGTAGGCAGGACAAATTGTAAGTCAGAGGTCATGTGACTGGGTTGGGATTCCAGTCCCTCCACTGGAAGTCTTGCCTGGTTACAGGAGATGGCCAGTCCAGGCTCTGTATCCCCCATTGCTAAAAGTCTTGTCTGGGGTCACTCTCATAGATTCCTTGGAGTTTCCACTGCAGTAGATTTTAGTTCATCCCAGAGATGTCCCTGAGTTTTTCTTTCCAAGTCCTCTCTTTCTCCATCCTCCCTGACCTGATCACTCCTGTTCCCATGCCCACTCCTTTAATCTAGACCTCTCCTCCTGTCCACATGTGATGTCTATTATATTTCTCCTTCACAGTGAGATTCATGTGTCCCCCCTTGAGCCTTCCTTGTTACTTAGCTTCTTTGGGTCTGTGGATTGTGGCATGGTTGTCCTTTACTTTATGGCTAACATCCATCTATAAGTGAGTACTTACCATGCTTGTCTTTCTGGGTCTGGGTTACCTCACTCAGGATCATCTTTTCTAGTTCTATTCATTTGCCAGCAAATTTTATGATGTCATTGTTTTTAACAGATGAACAATACTCTGTTGTGTAAATGTACCACATTATTTTTATCCATTCTTTGGTTGAGGGGCATCTAGGTTGTTTCCAGGTTCCGGCTATTACAAATAAAGCTGCTATGAACATAGCTGAGCAAGTGTCCTTGTGGTAGGATGGAGCATCCTTTGGGTATATGCCGAGGAGTGTTATGCTGTGTCTTGAGGTCCGAATTTTCTAAGAAACTGCCATTTTGATTTCCAAAGTGTACAAGTTTGTACTCCCACCAGCAAAGGAAGATTGTTTCCCTTGCTCCACATCTTCCTCACCAGCATGAGCTGTCACTTGTGTTTTTAATCTTGCCATTCTGACAGGTGTAAAATGCAATCTCAAAGTTTTGTTTTGATTTGCATCCTGATGACTAAGGATGTTGAGCATGTCTTCAAGTGTTTCTCAGCCATTTGAGATTCCTCTGTTGAGAATTCTCTGTTTAGGTCTGTACCCCGTTTTTAAATTGAATTATTTGGTTTGTTGATGTCGTTTCTTTAGTTTTTATATATTTTGGAAATCAGCCCTATGTCAGATGTGGGGTTGGTGAAGATCTTCTCCCATTCCATTATGCTGTTTTGTCCTTTTGATGGTGTCCTTTGTCTTACAGGAGTTTTTCAGTGTCATGAGGTCCCATTTACTAATTGTTGATATTAGTGCCACACAGATTGGTGTTCTGGTCAAGAAGTTGTCTCTTGTACCAATGTGTTTAAGGCTATTCCTCACTTTTTCTACTATCAGGTTCAGTGTATCTGGTTTTATGTTGAGGTCTTTGATCTACTTGGATCTGAGTTTTGTGCAGGGTAATAGATATGGCTCACTTTGCATTCTTCTACATGCTGACATCCACTTATACGGGCACCATTTGTTGGAAGATGATTTCTTTTTCCATTGTATATTTCTGGCTTCTTTATAAGAAAAATAAGGTGTCCATAGGTATGTGAATTTATGTCTGGGTCTTTGATTTGGTTCTGTCAATCAGCCTGTCTGTTTTTATGCCAATACCAAACTGTTTTTATTACTATAGCTCTGTAGTACAGCTTGAAATCAGGGATGGTGATACCTCTATAAGTTCTTTTATTGTACAGGTCTGTTTTAGTTATCTGAGTTTTTTTTCCATATGAAAGTGAGTATTGTTCTTTCAAGTTCTGTAAGGAATTATGCTGGAATTTTGATGAGGATTGCATTGAATCTGTAGATTGCTATTGGTTAAGATGGCCAGTTTTACTATGTTAATCCTACCAATCCATGAGATGGGAGAGCTTTCCACTTTCTGGTATCTTCTTCAATTTCTTTTTTCAAAGACTTGAAGTTTTTGACATAGAGGTCTTTCACTTGTTTGGTTAGAGTTACACCAAGATGTTTTATATTATTTGAGGCTTTTGTAAAGTGTGTTGATTCTTTGATTTCTTTTTCAGCTCATTTATCATTTGTATATAAGAGGGCTATTATTTTTTAACTTAATCTTGGATCCAGGCACTGGACTAAATGTGTTTACCAGCTGTAGGAGTTCCCTGGTAGGATTTTTGGAGTCACTTATGTATACTATCATATTATATGTGCATAATGATACCTTGACTTTTTCCTTTCCAATTTGTATCTCCTTGATCTCCTTTGCTCAAGCAATAGTTGTCTCATTGCTCTAGCTAAAACTTCAAGTATTATATTGACTATATATGGAGAGAGTGGATAACCTTGTCTTGTCCCTGATTTTAGTGGAATTCTTTTTCAGTTTCTCTTCATTTAATTTGATATTGGCTGTTGGCTTACTGTATATTGCCTTTATTATGTTTAGGTATGTTCCTTGTATGATTGATCTCTCTTTTATCAAGAAGGGGTATTGGGTTTTGTCAAAGGCTTTATCAGATGATCATGTGTTTTTTTTCTTTCAGTTTGTTTATGTGTTAGATTTTATTTACAAATATTCATATGTTTAACCATCCCTACATCTCTGGGATGAAATCTACTTGATCATGATGAATGATCTTTTTGAAGTGTTTTTGGATTCAGTTTGCAAGTATTTTACTGAGTATTTTTGCATCAATGTTCATGAGGGAATTGGTCTGGAATTCTTTTTCTTTCTTGAGTCTTTTTGTGGCTTGAGTATCAGGGTAACTGTGGCCTCATAAAATGAATCTGGCAATATTCCTTCTGTTTTTATTTTGTGGAATGATTTGAGGAATACTGATATTAGCTCTTCTTTGAAAGTCTAGTAGAATTCTGCACTAAATCCATCTGGCCCTGGGCTTTTCTAGTTGGGAGACTTTTAATGACTGTTTCTATTTCCTTAGGAGTTAGAAGTCTAATTAAGTTGTTTATCTGTTCTTGATTTAACTTTGGTAAGTGGTATCTATCCAGAGAAAATTGTCCATTTCTTTTAGATTTTTCAATTCTGTGAGGTATACATGTTTGAAGTGTGACCTAATGATACTTTGGATTTCCTTGGTGTCTGTTGTTATATCCCCCTTTTTGTTTCTGATTTTGTTAATTTGGATATTCTCTCTCTGTCTTTTAGTTAGTTTGGGTAAGGGTTTGCCTATCTTGTTGATTTTCTCAAAGAACCAATTCTTTGTTTCATTGATTCTTTGTATTGTTCTCTTTGCTTCTATTTTACTTATTTCATCCTTCAGTTTGATTATTTCCTTCCTTCTATGCCTCTTGGGTGTGTTTGCTTCTTTTTGTTCTAGAGTTTTCAGGTGTGCTGTTAGGTAACTAGTATGGGATCTCTCCAGTTTTCCTTCCTCTTAGTACTGCTTTCATTATGTTCCACAAGTTTGGGTATGTTATGCATTCATTTTCATTGAATTCTAGGAAGTCTTTAATTTCTTTATTTCTTCCTTGACCCTGTGTTGATTCAGAAGTGAGTTGTTCAGGTTCCTTGAGTTTGTAGGCTTTCTGTTGTTTCCATTGCTGAAATCTAGCTTTAATCCTTGGTGGTTTGATAAGGGGGTTGTTTGAATTTTCTTGAATCTATTCAAACTTGCTTTGTGACAGAGTATGTGGTCAGTTTTGGAGAATGTTCCAAGAGGTGCTGAGAAGGTATATAATTCGGTGTTTGGGTGAAATATTCTGTAGCTACATGTTAGGTCCATTTGAGTCATAGTGTCTGATAGCTCCATTGTTTCTCTGTTTAGTTTTCATCTGGATGACATGTGCGTCGGTGAGAGTGGGGTATTGAAGTCTCTCATGATTAATGGGTGAGGTTTGATGCGGGTTCCCTTGCATTTGGGGCATAGATATTAAGTGTTAAGAATTGTAATGTCCTCCTGGTGGATTTTTCCTTTGATGAATATGAACTGTCCTTCTCCATCTCTTTTGATTAATTTTGGTTGGAAGTCTAGTTTTTCAGACATTAGAATGGCTACACCAGCTTGTTCCTTAGGTCCATTTGCTTAAAAATCTTTTTCTAACCCTTTCCTCTGAGGTAATGACTATTTTTGTTGTTGAGGTATGTTTCTTGTATGCAGCAGAAAGATGGATCCTGCTTTATATCCATTCTATAAGCCTGTGCCTTCTATTTTAAACTGGGAATTAAGTCCATTGATGTTGAGAGATATTAGTGATCAATTGTTAATTCCTGTTATTTTGTTGTTGTTGTTGGTAGTGTGTGTGTGTTTCCCTTCTTTGTGTTTTGCTGGTGTGAGGTCATTTATTGTCTGTGTTTTTTGTGTGTAATTAGCCTCCTTTGGTTGGAGTTTTCATTCTAGTACCTTCTGTAGGGCTGGATTTGTGGATAGATATTGTTTAAATTTGACTTTGTTGTGAAGTGAATTGTTTTCTCCATTCTATGTGATTGAAAGTTTTGCTGGGCATAGTAGTCTGGGCTGGCATCCATGATCTTTTATTGTCTGCAGGTCAGGCCCTTCTGACTTTTAGAATCTCCACTGAGAGCAGAGTCAGGAGTAGCCACCCAGACACAGAGGAAGCAAGATGACAAAGCAGAACTGAAAAAAAGTTACCAAGCCATGTGGCTAAACATAAATAAGAATTATGGATTAATTTAAGTGTAAGAGCTAGTCAGTAATAAGCCTGAGCTAATGGCCATATAGTTCATAATTAATATAAGCCTTTGTGTGTTTTTTTGGGTCTGATTGGCTGTGGACCGGGCAGGACACAGGAAAACCTTCAACTATAATTGGTATATCAACATGGGGCTCTTGAATTTCCATAAGGCCTAAAAGAGTTTTAAAAGGGTTTCTTTTTTTTTTTTTTTTTTTTTTTGGTTTTTTCGAGACAGGGTTTCTCTGTGTAGCTTTGTGCCTTTCCTGGAACTCACTTGGTAGTCCAGGCTGACTTCAAACTCACAGAGATCTGCCTGGCTCTGCCTCCCGAGGGCTGGGATTAAAGGCGTGTGCCACCAACGCCAGGCTTAAAAGGGTTTCTAAATACACAATAATGGAGCCAAAACCAGCTTTCTACTTCATGTCTCATGCTGGTTGAGATATAGAGACACCAAGGTACAGAAACACTGTGGTGTGTGAACTTGAGCTACAGTATGATGGGTTCACAGCATATAGGCTTGAGTGCAGCATGGCAGATTCCTGCCACTGTACACAGTGGTGTCTGTGCAGCATGGTGCATGGTGGATATAGCTTTTGTTAGTACAGACAAAAAATATTTCTGGGCTGCACACTGCTTTTATGGAGGCATAGACCCACTGCTTCAGAGAGTTGGTGGTATGCATGAGCTGGCAGTAAATATACCACCACCATGTTGAAAAGCTGAGGTGGGTGGAGTTAACAGCCAAAGCTGCTACTTCTGTTCTAACCACTCTCCAGTTTAAAGCAATAGATTCACAATAAAACAGATTCAGATGAGATAACCCCTAAACAGTTTACAGTGTGTGTAAAAATGTATGTAGGCTTGGAAGAGAGAGGAAAAGGAATATAGACAGTTATATAAAGAAATAGAAAGTTTTAAAAAATAGTCTTTAAAGAGAAAAGTAAAAGTAATAAAAAATAAGCTGCATAAAGATGGAAATCACACAGAGAGTCTGGATTATATTGTGCTTGGGATTTTTAACACAGAGACATTTGATTTAAAAGGCTACTCAATTAAAACAATATGTATATTTTAAAGATATTTTGACTTCAAAATTTGAATCTAAGGATATTTTGCTTTGCAAAGGAGGCTCTGCTTTTGTTTCCACAGGAAGCAAGTGGCTGTGGATTTGTTCCAGGTTAAGATACATCAAATTTGATCAGCCAAGCCCCCCTGAAAGGTCTTCAATGACAGCCATGGCCCAGATGATCCAACATTTAAAACAGCTTCAAAGCAACTGGCTGAGACAATGCAGCCTCACAGACTACTCCAGTCAGGACTTAACTATAATCTTAATTTTCTCGGGATCCCCATAGGATTACCAGCACCCCCTATCAGCAGGAAGTAGTATGGGAAGCTATGCCCAAATTTCCAAAATATTGTTTATAAATGTTTATTTTTATTTAAAGGGAGTTGATTATAAATGCAGCTTCTTTCTAAAGAAGAAAAGGAGATATTATAGATATGATAGGATGAAAGGGTAGATTATTGAATCTATTTTTAAAGAGCAACAACTAGGGTAAAATGTTTTACATTGCTATAGATTTTAGTTTATTACAAATTTAAAGTTAATTTTGTAATAATGTATGTATATTTCTACTCTTGTTTAAAGTATTTTGTTTATGCAACTCATTTGAAATTATAATGTATAATTAAGAAATACAGATTAATAATTAGTCATCTATGATAATCAAACTTATAGTTATGTTAGTTAAGTTTTCTAGGTATACACAGATATATTTCAATTAGGTAGGTAATATTCAAACACTTCAAAGACCATTTAAAATGTTTTAAGAACGTTGACTTTCTGGACATTGAGACACATCTGCTCCTGGCATCCCCAATCTACTTCAGAGAAGACAATGGGTATTGAAGAAACTCATTATGGAGTTTGCTTTGTTTGTGGCAAAAATTAACTGCTAAGAAAACAAAATAGCCCTTGTGTTAACTGATTGACAATATGCCATATAAACTCAACATGCAGGACCCATAGGAAGGAGACCACTGAACTTTACAAGGAGAGATGGTCCTTCAGGTTCCTGTTTCACAGAAGAAACTGCCAGACATTCTACAGGACACAGAGAGAAGTGACTGAGAGACTCTAGGCCTGTAGGCTAATAAATGGATGCCCTAATGTTGCAGAAGAACTTTGGGTAACTGTCCAGGTAGCTAGCTGTCTCTGTCATTCTAGATTTTTGGAAGTTGCTTACAATGCTCTTCCCATTTACTTAGGTAATATTATATCCTTCTGAGGTCTTTGATGTAGTTGAAGACTAGATAGTTATAATTTTCCTTGGTTATGATAAAAGATAAATTAGATATGAAACTTTAGAGTCATAAATATAGGATAGATAGAATATTTTCTTTAATTTTGCCAAATACAAATAGACTAGATATTGTAACTGTAATTTTTGCTTGATAACTGTTCCATTATATGTAATTTTACTATGTTAAAGTTAAAACCTTCCTTTTTGTTTTGACAGAAAAGGGGAAATGCTGTGGGATAATGCTTTTTTACATTGGTTCAATAAAATGCTGATTGGCCAGTAGCCAGGTAGAAAGTATAGGCAGCGCAAGCAGACTAAATAAATGCTGGGAAGAGGAAGAGCAGAGTCAGGAGTCGCCAGCCAGACACAGAGGAAGCAAGATGACAAGACAGAACTGAAAAAAAGGTACCAAGCCATGTGGCTAAATATAAATAAGAATTATGGGTTAAATTAAGTGTAAGAGCTAGTCAGTAATAAGCCTGAACTAATGGCCGTACAGGTCATTATTAATATATGCCTCTGTGTGTTTATTTGGGTCTGAGTGGCTGTGGACTGGGCAGGACACAGGAAAACCTTCAACTACACAGGCGAAGTGGGGAGGAGTTCTCAGGGTGAGTTTTTAAGCCCCAAACCACATCCTGGATTGACAAACCTCAGCTGGCAAGAGCAGTTAGCCAGAAGTAGAGCAATATAAAAACAAAAAGCAAGGTTAATACATTTAGAGACTTTCTCAAAACTATGGACTGTGATGGATTAAGTCTTTGTTTTTTGTTTTGGCAAGTGGTGCTGTCTACATGTTGAATTTAAAGGCTTGAATGGTACTTCCATTATGGTATCAGTGTACTAAGGTCTGAGTGTCTGTTACAGTTGTGAGTCATACTTCTGTGGGAGACAAACTCAGGTCCTCTGGAGAGCAATATGATACTATTAGCCCCTGAGCCCTCTTTGACCTCTGCATCAAATTTCCTAGTCCTGTATTATTTTGTACTTGCTACTTCTTTGTTTATTGCTTTTTCTCCCTTTAAGTAGACTGTCAACTCTGAGTGAACACAATACCTTCTCCCTCTATGTTTGGTAAATTATAAACTTTTGTGTTATTGTTCATCAGTGGTTGTATGGAAGACCTTATGATTTTCTCTTGGTTTCTAGTCATTGCTAATAATCCTTGGCTTATGACTGCATCCTTCTAATCTCCCTCTATTACTGTATGACTTTCATCTTATGTGTATCTCTGGGTGTTCCTCTATTCTTTTTACAAGAACATCAACCATTGGATTTATAATCCATACTAATTCATCATTTCAAAGTCACTTTCCTTAAATCTGCGAACACCCAACTTCCAAATGGGCACATATACTTTGAGAGTCCAAGCAGACAGAGGATTCCAAATTTTGGGAATCATCATTGAACCCAGCATAGTGGTGAAAGGCTGGGTTGTAATAAGACACCCCTCTATCATAACTGGCCAGAGACTTGCTTCTTTACAGACCCAGTGACATAGAATCAGAACCAGCCTAACTTGGTGGTTATTTATTTATTTATTTCCTGAGAGTCCTCAAAATTGAAACTACAAAATTGTGCTGCGGGCCATTCTAAAATGATCCCACATCTCACCTCTGTTTATTTGTCAAATGGGAAACTTGTGGCCGAAGGCTAAATATACCCTCCAATATTACATAGTTTTCTTTTTGGCTATCTCGGAAGATTGACTCAAAAAAGACTTGCTTCGCCAGATGAGAATCTGACTTGGCTGTTTACTTGAGATGACAGTCATTTTTGAAACATTACCAGTGCTTCTTTTTTTTTTTTTAAATATCATTTTGTATTTGGGATGATTTTGTGTTTTAGATGACTGGCAATAAGTTTTGGAAAGACTACTAATTTTCTCCTTGCATGAAAATCTAACTACTGAGAATTCACATTAAGTCACTTTAATGATAGATGCCTAATGTGAATAAAATTGACAATATTAGAGAAAGGTGAGTTTGAATATTTAAACTTTGAATTTTATACATTATTCTCTCTGTCTCTGTCTCTGTCTGTCTGTCTGTCCCTCTTTCTCTCTCTCTCTCTCTCTCTCTCTCTCTCTCTCTCTCTCTCTCTCTCTCTCTCTGTGTGTGTGTGTGTGTGTGTGTGTGTGTGTTAGCCAGAGACAACCTCAGGTCTTATTTCTCAGGTACTAATTAATCTGCCTTGTTTTTGAGACAGGGTTACTCATTGGCCTAGGACTCTTCAGTTAGATGAAGCTAAACATAGTGACCAAGGGATACTCCTGTCTCTGCCTCTCTAGCACCAGGATTACCAGAGTCCACTACTATTTCCATGTAGGAATTCAGATGTTCATGCTTGTTCAGGAAGCACTTTCCTGACTGATGAATCTCCCCAGTCACCACCAAGCCTATGTGTATTTTTTCCAAATTCAATAAAATATGTCAGTATGATTGTAAATTGGTAGTACAATGTCACAGCCAAGATACTTACCTGGATATAATCCACTGGCCTTGTTCAGTTTTCCGCAGCATTATTTATACTTGGGTGTGTATGTATGTGTATGTATGTACTGTGTATATTTGTGTGTGTTCAGCTTTATTACATGTGTAGGCTTGTGACTTTATCACCACAGTCATAATACAGAACAGCTCCATCACCATCACAAAGGACTCTAGTATTGCTCTTTCTGCAAGTACATTTGTGCATGTGTGTACGTGGAGGCGAGAGGTCAACATTGAATGTCTTTCTCAGTCTCTCTCCACTCTTTATTTTGTTTTATTTTATTTTTTAAAGACAATACTCAGTAAATGAACCTGGAGCTCAAAATTGGCTAGATTGGCTGGCAAATGAGCTCGTGGGATCTGCCTACCTCCAACCCTAGCCCCACTGGAGACAGATGCACGCCTCTGCATCAGCTTTGCATGTGGGCTTCAGCGATCTGAACTCAGGTCTTCATGCTTTAGGACATTCACTGCCTCCACTAAGCCATCTCCCCATATCCCTGCACATGCATTTTGAGTTTACATTTTCTCTGCACATCCTGCTAAGTCATCCTCCTCATGGAAGGCTGGGATACATTCCACTTGGGGTGGTTAGTCTCCCCTGGGAATACAGGTGAACAGTTACGCAATGTTACAAAGTCAAGCTGAATGGTCCTGGAGGAAGCTGATGCCCTTGGCCTCCTTAGCATCAGACACTGACTAATTGAGCTAACTGGCCAGGGATAAGGACTTCATTTCAAATAACAAATTAACAGTTTCCCATAACTCCAATAATACATGGCTGTGATCCCATGAAATTGCATCTCTGACATACTGGCTGCACTAGAATTTACTCTATGTAAAATGATTGCACTAATTACTTTCCCTTTATGCTTTTATAATCTGCTGGCTGGCAATAACATTTGCAGTGCAGTCATGCACTAATGAGGAAAGCTGTCCAAGCTCAAGCCTTGGGTCATTAGTAAATAGCTTCCAGGGTCAAAGGGTAATTTTCCCCTTGTGCAGATGGAAAAGCTGGTGGAGGGCATGTGTGTTCTTTCTCTTGAAGCCTTAGGTGCTAACAAGAACTGGAGATTGATAGAAGAGAGTTTGCCAAGGTTGGGTATTTTTATAAGCACATTGACTTTTTTCTTTAGACACGGGTATCAGATATACAGATGTTTCTTCTCATTATCCACGCCTTATCTCATTTTCCCTTCTCCTCCTCCCCTTGAAGCAGGATAGAAAGACAGGATCATGGGATCAGTTTGAAGCCGCTGCCAGCTGAGAGGCAAGAATTCCAGCACAGTTACCATTTGCTGTGAAGGCTGTCACACAGAATATTCCTTCCATATGCAGGTATGTTAGGTTAACATATTGGTGAAGCAGGCTTAAAGCTTGTGTGTATGTGGCCTTGAGTCAGCTTCATTCCTCTCCCAGAAAATACCAAACAAGACTGTAACTTTGTTTACAATGATTCCCCATTTTCCTGCATGTCTACCCTCTAGGCTCTTTCCTTACCAGTTGTAACCCAGCCTGGCCTCTCAGATCTCATTTAGGATCCTTAGACACCCTCTGAAGATACTAGTTTCAAAACCACCCAAATCCCATACATGCCAACTGTAAAGACAATGAAGTCCACTCAAATCCCATATATGCCCATTGTAAAGGCAATGTAGTATGACTCTCAATAGAAGCCCATACCCATGGTTTGGTGGGTCTTATTTTCTCTCAACTCTCTTCCTTAAAATCTGTATCATATTAAAGATGTCTTTTAGTGAACCCCAACTTTGCTTCATTCTGGCTTATCCTGACAATATTTTTCTTGTCTGAGACACTAAGTTTCTGGTTTTACCTGTCAAAGTTACTAAAAGATTCAGAGATCTCAGGCTGCTGGGGGTGACATCATGGTGCTATGCCTCAGTTTCTACTCCCACTGTTATTCTTTACATGCATGTGTGTACATATTGGTGTTAGCTTACTGCTTGGGGTCTTGTTATACTGGTGCCTTTTAAGATTTATGGACTTGTCTGTACAGTGTCTCACAACATTTTTGGGCCATGAAAATCAACCAGTGCCAGGGATTCTGGGAAGCCAGCTGTTAACACAAAAACAGCTCTCACCCAAAGGGAATAAGAAATAGTTTATTCTGGAGCCAAATATGAGGACCATGGCTAAGGAACTTTGATTTAGGTTTTACCATAGAAGAGGTTACATGAGATTTTATTAGTTACAAAATAGCAAAAAAGTCATAAAACAATGAGTTTATGAAATTCATTGGTGGGAGCTGCAGGCAGGCAAGTTATAGACAGGTGGGAAAAAGTCTCTTGTGGGTTTCAGATGTTATATGATGGCATTCTTAGCATTTGGATTTGTGAAAGCTAATAGTCTCTTAAGAATACATTGTAAGGTTTTGATAATCACAGGATATTAGGTCAGTCACAGGTGTGGGCAGTGTGTACCTTTATAGGGACTAAAAATAGCTGAAGATAATTGGGCTCTGGTCTGCAATATTTTAGCTCTCTATGATCTTGAAGATTAGTCATTTGACCTTGGAGAATCTTTAACACAGGTGCAGCTTCTCTCTCTCCTTCATTTCCTCTCTTTTCTTCTCTTTCTTTTCTTTTGGGAACTTCAGTTCACACACAATGTCTGAAGCACCATTGTGAATCAATCCGTTGGTCTTCATGCCATGTGTCAAACACCTTTTCATCCATCCATCCTTCCATCCATCCATCCATCCATCCATCCATCCATCCATCCATCCATCCATATACATGAAAAATTCCACCACAATCCTTTAAATTTGGTGTGTAGCTTTCTGATGACCATGTAATATTTTTTCAGAGTTTCAACAAAGACTCTTCAGGGAATGGAGCTACAGAGTACATGTTGAAATGAATATTTTTTGCTGTGTTTTGGACTTTGAATTATTCAGTGGTTTTGAAAACTCCCATCAAAATGGCAATTATCCTCGAAGAATGTGAGTTGTCAACACAGCATATCTGTAGCAGTTGCTTGCATTTGGTACTGATACCTGCAAAATGAGTCCAGGTGATTCTGGGTACTGGTGTTGATGACTTCCTCCTATTTCTAGTTCAGTTGCTCTGCAATCTTAGAAATAAATATAATCTCATATATATTATATATAATTACTCATTTATATATATTTATATATATATTGAAATTATGTGTGTGTGTGCCCATGTGTGCATATATATGCCATGTGAGTGCAGTGCCCAAAGAGGTCAGAAGATGTTGAAAGATCCCCTTGAGCTGGAATTATAGGTGGTTATGAGCTGTGTGATGTGTTGGGAAGTGAGCTTAGATCCTCAGCAAGAACAGCGTACACTCCCAAACCCTGAGTCGTCTCTCCCTCCCCCCCCCATATGTGTATTTCTCCAAAGGTAAAGGAAAGGTATATAGATAACTTGCATTGTCATTAAATTTTTGTCTCAGTGAGATAAAATGGATTAAAAAATACATAAAACTAGAGGAGGTGCTGGGCTTTCTGGAAGCTGGAGCACTGCTTTAGAAGGATCAAAATAAACAACAATTGTAACATTGTCCCCTCTACCCTGATCTTCTTTCTTGGCTTAGTGTAACAGCTTGTGTTATCTTCCTCCAGCACACCTCCCTGTGAGCTCTGAGAGGTTTTCTTGAAATGAAAAAATGACCCCAGACTTCATCTACCCTCTTCAGGTGTTCTTTACCTATCCCTCACATCCTGTGTGTGTATAGGTCAAAAGTCAGTCTTGGATATTGTTCCATTGGATGTTGTATCTATTGGATATTATTTTTGAGACAAGGTCTTTTACTTTTACTTAGAGCTCCCTGATTTGGCTATGCTGGCTGGACAGTGAATCTCAAGGCTCTGCCTGTCTGTCCCTTCCCGTGGTGGGGATTATAAATGGGCACCATTCCTGCTTGGCTTATTATTATTATTATTATTATTATTATTATTATTATTATTATTTAACTCTATCTAGCCATCTGTCTATCTATCTATCTATCTATCTATCTATCTATCTATCTATCTATCTATCTGTTTGTTTTGCACCCTGGCCACAGTTTCCCCTCCCTCCTCTCCCCCCAGTCCCTCCCACCATCTCCACTCTGTTCCCACTCCCTAATACTCCTCCTCCATTTCTGTTCAGGGAAAGGCAAGTCTCACATGAATATCAACAAAACATGGCATATCAAGTTGCAGTAAGACTAAGCACTTCCCTATCTATTAAGGCTGGGAAAGGCAACCCAGTATGAAGAGTAGGGTCCAAAAAGCAAGTAAAAGAGTTGGATACAGCCCCTGTTTCCACTGTTAAGAGTCCCACAAGAGGACCAAGTTACACAACTGTAACAAACATGCAGAGTGCCTGGGTCAGTCCCATATACGCTCCCTAGTTGTTGGTTTGGTCTCTGTGAGCGCCTATGAGCCGAGGTAAATTGATTCTGTGGGTTTTCTTGTGGTGTCCTTGATAGAATACCAATAGGACAGGTACTAAGATCAACAATTAATAAATGGAACCTCATGAAATTGAAAAGGTTTTGTAAGGCAAAGGACACCATCAATAGGACAAAATGGCAGCCTACAGAGAGAAAAGATTTTCACCAACTCCACATCCAACAGAGGGCTAATTTCCAAAATATATAAAGAAACTAGATACCAACAAACCAAATAATTCAATCAAAAAAAAGGGGGGTACAGGTCTAAACAGAGAATTCTCAGCAGAGGAATCTCAAATGGCTAAACGACAAAGGATTGTTCAACATCCTTAGTCATCAGGGAAATGCAAATCAAAATGACTCTGAGATTCCATCTTACACCTGTCAGAACAGCAAGGTTAAAAACAGAAGTGACAGCTCAGGCTGGAGCGGATGCAGAGTTTTTATTGTTTTTAATGTGTATTCGGGGACCAAACTCAAGTACTTGGGCTTGCATGGCAAGCCGTTTACTGATAGACATTTCCCTAGCTCCATCTTCAGGTATTAATCCAGGGTCTTCTTCTATAACATATATATATATATGTGTGTGTGTGTGTGTGTGTGTGTGTGTGTGTGTGTGTGTGTGTGTGTGTGTGTGTATGTGTATATGTATACATATATTTCTGGGTATGTAATCGGTTGAAACTGAGGAGGGGCATGCCCCCATCTCTCTTGGGTGGTTGTATGCAGCAGCTTGCAGTTGGTCCCCTTCCCATCTGAGGCAGAAAGACAGGATAGTGGCAGCTGAACCGGTAGGAATGGCGGTGGTGGTGTCTTCCTTGTTCTGTATTGGTGAGTCTCTTTCCCCACTGTATCCCTTAATAAAGATATCTATATCTATATCTATATCTATATCTATATCTATATCTATATCTATATCTATATCTATATCTATATACCTCTGTGGGCCTGTGCTTCATATAATTATATCTATATCTATATCTATATCTATATCTATCTATCTATCTATCTATCTATCTATCTATCTATCTATCTATGAAACCTTTTCTTTCCGAAAAGGTGGTGTCTCCTTATAAAGTCTTCTAAGGTGGACCATGAAGGAAATGTAGGTCAAGTTCAGCCTTTGGTGTGGCCCAAACACTTGCAGTGCCATTGCGTCTCCTCTTTTACCCCATCTCCTTATCCTTCCAGACACACACAATGGGCTGTTCCTAAGATGTACTCTCCAGTCTTCTACCCTTACGATTGTAGCCGTTGCAAGTTTTGTCCTGATTGCATTTACCTGCTCAGGCATAAGTCCTTGGGGAAGCCTCCCTGACCCTGCACTGCCTGAGCTGTCATGTAGAATTTTATGATAATTAAATTATGAACTAGTTTCCTAGTAGATATTAAAGTCTTTGGGGTCAGTTTTCATGCCTTCAGATCCTTGAGACCTGTATCTAGCAAAACGTCGATCATATAGTTGTGGCATATTAGATGACTCCCCAATGGTAGTATTAATACACTGTTTCTGAGTAAGACATTAGTGGGGGTATGTCACAGCTCCTTGGACATAAGGTGTGACTGACAGAGACTAAAAAGGAGGCTAGAGAGGTGGCTCAGTTGATGAAATGCTGGCCACACAAGCCTGAGGACCTGAGTTTGATTTGAGGAACCTATGTAAAAAAGCTAGGTGCAGTGGTACGTGCTCATGATCCAGTTGTTGCAGAGGCATTGGCAGGAGAATTCCTGATGCTCACTGGGTAGCCAGTACAGCCTCCTTGATGAATTCTGACCAGTGAGACCCCTGGTCTCATGCTTCATTTCTCTCTGCTCTTGACTCTAGATGTGACATAGCAGCTTCTGAAAGTTCTTGTCTTGACGTTCCTGCAATGAAGGACTGTGACCTAGAGTTGTGAGCTGAAATAAACCCCTTTCTCCTCTTAGTTAAGTTGTTTCTCATCAGTATATATATATATATATATATATATATATATATGGTATTTGTATACATACATGCATATGTATATGCATATACATATATGCATATATGTGTGTATATATATGTGCAATAGATATGAAACTCCTCTGAGTTCAAATTTCGTCTTCACCACTTGACCTTGAGTGGATTAGCTCATGTTTTTGCCTCAGTTTCTTCCCCTGGAAAAGACTGAACAATGGTAACTCATGGGATACTCTGAGGAGACTCTGAGACATTATATTAGTCATAATTTCTATAATGCCATCTTCCTGGAAGTTTACATATGAACATTTGTTATCATGGATGTTTCTTCAGGAGAGTAAACTGAGGTTCAGGCTTTGGGAGGGGCCTTGGTGGCTAAGGGCTGGCTTGCTGTGCAAGCGTAAGGACTGGAGTTCTGATCCACGGAGCCCAGATCCCTTTGACTGGGGATGGGGGCTTGCCTGTCATCTCAGGCTTAGAAGGCAGTAATGGGACTCTCCAATGTGAGCATGACTAGCCATATTCGTGAACTCTGAGTTTAAGAGATCAACAAGTAGTTGGATGAGATTTCTAGCACAACAATTAGGGTGTTTGGCCATCCCATCACCAGAGTAGGTCAGTTCGGGCTGTCTCTCGACCACTGCCAGCAGTCTGTTGTGTGGGTATCTTTGTGGATTTCTGTGGGCCTCTCTAGCACTTTGCTTCTTCCTATTCTCATGTGGTCTTTATTTACCATGGTCTCCTATTCCTTGTTCTCCCTCTCTGTTGTTGATCCAGCTGGGATCTCCCGCTCCCCCAAGCTCTCTTTCCCTCAACCCTCGCCTTTCATTACCGCCACTCATGTCCAGGCTGTTCATGTAGATCTCATTCCATTTCTCTGTCATTGGGTGATCCCTGTGTCTTTCTTGGGGTCCTGTTTTCCAGGTAGCCTCCCTGGGTGGATCTCTGGGAGTCCAATTAGCGAGAATGAGGAGGGTTTATATGAGTGAGAATTGTTGAGACCAAGGTTGGATAAAGCACAGGGACAAATAGCCAAATGAATGGAAACACATGAACTATGAACCAATGGCTGAGGGGTCCCCACTGGATCAGGCCCTCTGAATGGATGAGACAGTTGATTGGCTTGATCTGTTTGGGAGGCATCCAGGCAGTGGGACCAGATGTTGTGCTCATTGCATGAGTTGGCTGTTTGAAACCTGGGGCCTATGCAGGATTGTTTGGCTCGGCCTGGGAGGAGGGGACTAGACCTACCTGGACTGAGTCTACCAGGTTGACCTCAGTCTGTGGGGAAGGCTTTGCCCTGGAGGAGATGGGAATGGGGGGGGGGGGTTGGGGGGAAGGTGAGGGGGACGGGAGGGGGGAGAACAAGGGAATCCGTGGCTGATATGTAGAACTGAATTGTATTGCAAAATAAATTAATAAAAAAAAAAAAAAAAAAGAGATCAACAAATAAGGTGTCCCCAACATTATCTTGGGGCCTCCACCTGCATGTGCACCTACACACATGCAAAAATTTTCACACATACATGTGCATATACCATAAACACATGAAAAATGGAAAATAGCAAAAAAAAAAAAACCAAAAAACTGAGATTTAATACAAGGGTTGTATTGAAATCCTGTCCTCTCACCTTGAAGCAAACAGGAGGTTGTTGGGCCTAGCTTGGGGCTTCCAACTTCTTTCCATCTTGTCTGTCAAGTGAGAAATGGTTTCTTGAGTAGGAACAGGCTATATTTAACTACCAGCTTTCAACTTTCCTTCTCTGATGAGGTATGGGCATGTTGTCAACCTTTTCCACATCCACTCAGTTTCATTTCTGATATGAGCGATTACTCTGTCAAGCATGTTGAGAGCCGACTAGTCTTTCCTTTCTTCTATATCCACACAGAATTTCCTCTTATTTTACAGGAATGAAGTGACCTTAATTTGTGAAGATTTTCAGAGCTCCTTGAGCCCAAGGCTTCTTTAAGTTCCCCTCTCTTGTACTGCATAGCTGTTATTTGAGAATTCTGATGGCATTTTCTATGTGTTATGACCTCAGTAGTACAGAATTCTTGCTTGGATTGAGTTTGGAAAATAAGGCACAATGTTACTCTAGGTGTCCTTTAATGGAAAGTCTCAGTCCTGTGTTGGTTCACTAGTGGTGTGCTTGGTAATTTTTTGCTCTTCCTTCCTTCTTCCTTCCTTCCTTCCTTCCTTCCTTCCTTCCTTCCTTCCTTCCTTCCTTCTTTCCTTCCTTCCTTTTCAAGTGTATGTATGTGGTATATGTAGGTGTGATATATGTATATGTGGATGCAATTGTGCACGTAGAGGCCAGAGAGGGACACTGGGTGACCTGATTTGTCATCCTGCCTATTCCTTTCTGAGAGAGTTTCTTGTTAAGCTAGAGCAAGGCTGGCAGCCAATGAGGTCCAGTGGTTCTCCTGCCTCCACCCCCTACAGAACTGAGGTTACAGATGTGCCTGTGACTGCACCTGCCTTTTCATGTGGGTAATGGGATCAAAACACAGGTCCTGATGTTTACACAGAAAGCACTCTTACACACAGAGCCATCTCTCTAGATCTTTATTGTTTTGACTTACCTAAAAAATCATGCAAGGGGGGACAAAAAGTTTAAAAACACATGTATATGTTGAGCACTGTCTTTTATGGATTACACATTCCTGTAACAATCTAATGATTCATGGTCTCCTTCATCAGGAAATATACCTATGTAGCAGCAGACAATGAAAGAAGATGCCAGCTTTTCCATATCTCTTTATGTATGGGCTCCAATATAGCATAAGGATGTTCTTCTCAAGAGAAGTGGAGATTTAAATGGTAAATACATCAACTATCTGAGCCATATGATTTTGCTTTCAGCAAACAAGTCAACCTGGAATTTATTGATGAAATTGTCAACATTCTGTTCAGTCATATTTTAAACTGTCTTTCAAACCCCACTTTTTGAGGTGTGTGTGTGTGTGTGTGTGTGTATGTGTGTATGTGTGTGTATGTGTGTGTGTGCATGCATGGTGATATAGGCCTATAGTCACAGTTACTTGAAAGCCTGAATCAAGAAGATTACAAATTTAAGGACTGCTTGGTCTACAGATTTCAAAACCAGTCTGGGCAAATTAATAAGACCCTGTCTTAAACCATGTCTTCCTTGGTAGCTCTCCAGCTAGTCTTTTGAGACAGGCCATCTCAATGAGCCTGATACTCACTAATTGGGCTAGGCTATCTGGTTAACAGCCCCAGGCATCCTTCTGTCTCCACCTTCCTACTGTTAGAATTACAAATCCATACCACAATGTCTGGCATTTTCTCACGGGTTTTGAGGCTCTAAGGCCCTTATGCTTGTATGACAAGCACTTTATTGAATGAGACATTTTTTAGCCCCTGAAGATGGGTTTAGAATATCTTGCTATCTAGTCTGGGTTGAGCTTGACTTCTGGGACTATGTGAATATCAGCAGTTACTTCTAAGCACCCAAACCAGACCCCTAGGAATGCTTTCCTCATGCTGTGAATCCTCATCGAGATCTAGAAGGGACTGATTGGATTTTACTTCTCATAAGAATGTCTCAGGAATCCACAAGGATGACTCCATCTGGGAGTGCTGGCAGTGGTCTAGAGGGTGCCTGGACTGGTCTACTCTGGTGACAGGTCTAGTGAATACCCTAACCGTCATCATAGAGCCTTTATCCAGTGACTGATGGAGGCAGATGCAGAGATCCATGACCAGACACCAGGCTGAGCTCCTAGAATCCAATCAATGAGAGAGAGGAGGGATTCTGCAGACAGGGAACGTCGAGATCATGATGGGAAGATGCACAGAGATAACCGGCCACACTTGTGGAAGCCCATGAACTGTAGACTAGTGACTGTGGAGCCCCCATGGGACTGAACTAGGCCCTCTGGATATGGAAGATAGTTGTTTGGCTCGAACTATTTGGGGAGCACCTGGAAAGGGGTATTGGGATCTGTCCTTGGTGCATGGGCACGCTTTTGGGAACCCAGTGCCTGTGGTGTGGCACCTTGCGCAGCCTTGGTGCAGTGGGAAGGGGCTTGGACCTGCCTAGGCTCAGTGTGCTGGGCTCTGCTGACTTCCCATGGGAGACCTTGATTTGGGAGAGGTGGGGATGTGGGGTGGCTTGGGAGGGAGGGCTGAGGGATGGGAGAAGCGAGGAGATGGCATCTGTGGGTGGTATGTAGAGTGAGTAGAAAATTTTTTAATAAAGAAAATGAAAAAAAAAAGAATAATGTCTGGGGGATGATGGCATAAACAGAAATGAGGAATTATGGGGATTTAGATGAAGCAAACAAATGCGGCTGGAGGAGATGATCTGGAATGTTTCATGGAAGAAGTGTTGATGGTTTATTTATTTATTTTTTTAAATAATAAGTACAATTTAAATAGATAGAAATGAAGAGGAGTTCTTCCCAAATACCAAAGCTTACAAAAGCAGAAGCATAAAGAGTGGGTGTTGATGAGACTGAAGAGATGACTCAGAGGTTGAGTATTTGCTGCTCTGGCAGAGGACTTGGGCTCAGTTCCAGTGGATCTGACACCCTCTTCTGGCCTCCAAGGGTACCTCCAAACACATGTACATATAGACAAGCAGGTACGCACACATACACCCTAAAGAACTGGACAATGGGTAGCATAAACACTGATTAAATATTGAGTTTCAGTCATGGGACTTCTGTTGTTTCAACCTCAGCACAGCGGCTGTGCCTTAATCTACTACTATTTCAATGAGCAATTGTGACTTGGCAGTCACTGGCCTGCTTCTCTGGCAGTGGACCGGCAGAAAACCTGGCAGGAAACCAGCTCTGCTGCTGCCTCTAAAGGTAGTGTTAACTAAATCTCTATCATTCTATTTATAAATAAGACTTGAGATTCCAAGGCTGGGTTGAAAACCTGCTAGCTCAGAGAGGCTGAATAGCAACTAGCTAGCTTTCTCTCCTTGCTGACATCTCCCAAAGAGAGCATTCTTCTGCTCTGCTCAACAAAAAAGCCATGCCATTCAAAATCCCTCCCTACTTTGGGTGCATTTATCCATCTCTTCCAGATGCTCTCTGGTTACTTTCTGTCAACTAGTTCCTAACTCAGCCTCCTGACCCACGATTAACTTTATTTAATTAATCAAATGCAAACTCAAGGTTCACAGTATGATCAAATATCCCCCAACAGACTTCTGCTAGTTTTAAACACCAACTTGTCACAACCTGGAGTGATCTGGGAAGTGATTCTCAGTTGAGGAATAGTCTAGATTAGATTGGCCTATGGGAATGGCTGTAAGGGGCTATTTTGATTATTAATTGGCCCAGTCCACTGTGGGTAGTAGCATGATTCCTGGAACTGTATAAGAATGAATAAAGGTAACTGATCAAGCAAGTAGGCAGCATGGGCAATTTTTTATTTTACTCTCAATTGTGTTATGATTCTTTGGGTTCCTGCCTTTGATTTTTCCCTCAACAGTGGACTCTAACCTTGCTGTAAGCCACACAAATCCTTTTTTCTCCAAGCTGCTTTTTTGCTAGGTATTTTATAACAGAAACAGAAGTGAAACTGGAACAAGACTCATGGGAATAACCTTTGGAGAGTTAATCTGGGGCTACATTAAGGTCTTTAGAGAATAGTGTGTTCTAATGGAAAGGCAGATAGGGGTTCAGTATTATGACATCTGTATGCCTCAGAGGAAAAAATTGCAAACACATTTGAGTCTCTGTTTTCTGACTTAGAGAGTAGAATAAGAATCCCTTGCATGGTTGTTCTTAGAAAGAGAGTGGCAGTAATGTTCATGGTAATGACTACCACTCATGGAGCACTGAGGTATCTGTACCTGGGAAGTGCCTGTGCTCAATAACTGTGGCCATTTGTTGTTCCATTATTATTGTAATTACAACCACTTCACTATTTAGAGTACCACACTGAGGGACGGGGAAACCGTAGTATGTACTTTGTTGTTTGATGTCACTGAATTGGAGGGGCTGTTTATGATTATCTGATGCATCAGGTATAGTGTGTCAAAACAGATGGAGAACTTAGCAAGATTTGACTTAAAAGAGATCACAGGTTTTTCATCTTAGTTCCTGTGACCCTGGTGACCTGAACACTGTCCTAGCTACAAATGATTGCCAACTTGATACAGCCTAGAGTTGCCTTAGAAGAATCTCTCAATTGAGGAATTTCCTAGATTGTCTTGATTGTTAATTAATTTAGGAGGGTCAAGGTTACTATGGGTGGTACCATTCCCTGGGCAGGTGTGTAAGTAGAGCTTCTCTGTGTCCCAGCCGATACTCCCAAATAACCATTCAGAGACTTATTGTTATTTTTAAATGATTGGCTGATAGCTCAGGTTTGTTACTAGCTAACTCTTACATTTTAAATTAACCCATATTTCTTATCTACCCTCTGCCACATGGCAGTACCTTCTTTCAATACAGCACATTCATCCCGTTTCTGCATCTGCTTGAGACTACTCAGACTCTGCCCTTCTTGTTCTCAGCATTCTCTCTGCCCCCCCCAAATCCTGCTAACTATCAACCAATCAGCTTTTTATTAACAATGAGAGCAACATATTTTCACCATGTACAGAAGGAATATTCCACAGCGTTTCCCTCTTTTTGTCTAAATAAAAAGTAAGGTTTTAACTTTAACATAGTAAAATTATATACAACAAAAACAGTTATCAATTAAGAATTATAGTTACAATATCCAGTCCATTTGTATTTGGCAAATTTAGAGAAAATATTTTATTATCTCTCTTATTTTTTTTGGGCCTAGAGTTTTATACCTAATTTACTTTTTATCATAACTAAGGAAAAAATGTGTGTGTGTGTGTGTGTGTGTGTGTGTGTGTGTGTGTGTGTGTGTGTGTGTGTGTACATGTTCAATTATTTAGTCTTTAACTCCGTCAAAGATCCCAGAGGGGTAAAATGTTCCCTAATGACAGGGACATCTGGCTGCCTGGACAGTCACCCAGGGTTCTTCTGTAATGTTGGGGCATCCAACTTTAGCCTACAAGCCTAGTATATCTGACAGACATTTTTGAGAGGCAGGGAATTTTGAAGGACTGTCCTACTCTGTTTTGGCAACATTTGACAGTAACTTTTTTTACATTTTGCTAGTCCAGTATGGACAGTATACTCTCAGTAATTGAGGTAAGGGCAGTTTTTTCCCCCCCAAATGATTAGCTTTTTCAATAAAGAAAGAAAACTCCATATGGAGGTTCTTTAATGTTCATCATTTTATTTTCAAGTAAATTGGTGCTGTCAGGAGCAGATGTGTCTCACTGTCAAGAAAAACCTTACGTTATTACACATATTAAATGTCATATTCAATAGATCTTTGAAGTGTTTGAAGACCATCTATCTATCTAAATAATCTGTGTATGACTTTAAAATATACCTAACATGACTATAAGTTTGACTATTACAAATGACTATTAATCTGTATTTCTTAATCATACATTACATTTTTAAATAAGCTGCAAAAACACAATACTCCAAACAAGATTAGAAACATGCATACAGTATAATTAAATTGACCCTAAAATTGTATCAATAAACCAAAATCCATACCAATGTAAAATATTTTGAGATTAATAGTTATTTTTTGGATTAAAATAGATTCAATAATCTACCTTTTTATCCTATCATTTCCATACTGTTTTGGGCTGTATAAGAAAGCTACTTAAGCATGAGCCTGTAAATGAACCAGAGAACGAGCCAGCAAGCAGTGTTTCTTCATGGTTTCTGCCTCAGATGCCTGTCTTGAGTTCCTTCCCTGACTTCCCTCAGTGATGGCATGTGGTCTGGAAGCATAAGCCAAAGCAGCCCTTTCTTCCCTCTCTCTCTTTTGGTCAGGGTGCTTCATCATAACCACAGAAAGGTAAGGACAACCGGTGCTATAGTGGTTGGGTAGGAAATGTTCCCCCAGGCTTGCTTATTTGAACACTTGGTCCCCAGCTGGTGGTGCTGTTTGGGAGGGCTGTGGAACCTTTAGGAGGTGGAGCCTTGATAGAGAAGGAGGTAGGTCATTAGGGCCATGCATTGAGGTTTTTAAACAGACTTGCCCCACTTTCCTCTCTCTGTGCTTCTGATTGTGAATGCAGTGTGGTCAGCCATCCTCTCCTTCCTACTACAGTGCCTTCCCTGCCAAGACCGAGAAGTCAAGCTGGAAGTGGGAAGAAACCCTTCCCCTTAAAGTGCTTCTTGTTGGGCATTTTGTCACAACCATGAGAAAGTACCTACTATGTGGAGTTTCTGTATCAGTTTCTTTTCCTCCACCTAGAAACCCTATCTCTGGGAATCTTTCTAGAGCATCAAGTCTACATCTTAAGCAATTCCCCCTTTCTCCTTTTTTTTTAAAGTTGACTTCAAAACCCACTAGATTTTACTGTTTTTTCCTTCATATGTATATGATGTATATGTATAGTCTATATCTTTTTAAAAAATATTTGTTGATTGGTATGTCTATAGAAGAACAACTGAACTTGGATCACATTTTTTTTTTTTTTTTCTGGAAGGATGATAGATTCTTCTAAATCAAATACTTACAGCAGCATCTCTGGATGTTCCCATTACAGGCAGATGCTGAGTAGGCTCCTTCACCCTGAAGACTGTTTCCTCTTCACAACACCATGTCAAGCACACACAGCGACTCCCCTCACTTTGTAGATTTTAGAGGAACCGAGTCAGAAAGCAGATAGCACAGTTAGGAAGATGGGAGCCCCAATGGGAACCCAGGGCTTATGATGAGAGAGCTCCTCAATGACTCCACTATGTAAGGTTCAGCTGGTATTCTCCCCCAAATCCTCTTTATCTGATCAGTAAAGGAACGGATAGTCATAATCTCTCTCATGGATTCAGGTATAACTCATATTTTTTTTGAGAGGAGTAGTCTCATGTTCAAGACTGGCCTTGAGCTCACTATGCAGTTGAGGATGACTTGAGCTTCTGATCCTCCTGCCTCCATCCCCACTGTGCTAGGATTATAGGCGTGTGTCACCGTACTTATTGCTGGGGGGTGGAACCCAGCGCTCTGTGCATGCTAGTAAAGGGCTCTACCAATTTAGTTCCATCCCTAGCATTTACAGAGGAGCTTCAGAGAAATCCAAATCTAACTGAAGCACTCTGAGACATTAGTATGTAGAATAATTGAATTCAAATACACTGGTGAGTGCTTAATGATCTAGTGTGGCTGAAGTGTGATAGCACTGGGAAAAGGGGGCCCAGTGTGGCTTTGGGTGTTACATGAGCACACACTGCTTGGCTTCCTGATCTTCCTGATCTTAAAGAATGGGTGGAGATTGAATGGAACAGAAAGGGAGGGTTGGTTAACATGCAGCCAAGACTGATAAATGGATAATGCCAGGAGTTTTTGCTGGGAAAACTTGATAATCGTTAACTTCTTCAGCATGCAAATTTCTTCACGGAAGCAATTTCTTTGAAGTTACTTTTCACCATCTTAAAATACCAACAAGATTCCCTGATGATAGATCCAGAAATTATAGAAATAGAGCTCAGACAGACAGAGCTGTTATGGAAAGCATTCTGTACAGAAGGGCAGAAGCTTTTCCCATACTCTGGGAGCTGAAGCATTGTTTATAGCCTAACTCACTTTTGAGTTGCTGGGAAATTCTGCAAGTATAACCTCAATTCTGCCTTGCCCTGACCTCTGCCAATGCTTCAGACTGTATTTGCTCACAAAGGTGGCTTTGCTCTTAAAGAAAAAATTGATTTAATTTTTGTTCTTCAAAAATTCTTACTGTGTAAGTCAATCTTCAAGCTTCTAGGGCTCTGTTTTCTCCTTCTGGGCTAGAGAACTGTGACTTTCTTGTGGTGACTTTTCTTTTTTTGTTTCTGTGGCATAATACCCCCAAAACAGCTTAAGGAAGGAAGGGTTTGTTTTGGATCACAGTTTTAGGGTACAGTCCATCATGATTGGGAAGGCATAGGAGAGTGAAACTTTTCTCCTTACCTCTTTTTTAAATGTGTGTCGTATATGTGTGTATGAGGGTGTATGTGTGCGTGTGTGTGTGTGAGAGAGAGACAGAGACAGAGAGACAGACAGAGACAGACAGAGAGAGAGAAGGGAGGACACAGACATCAATGTTGAGTGTCCTCAGTTTCCTTCCACTTTAGTTTTTGAGACAGAGTCTCCCACTAAATTGGGGGCTCACTGCTCACTGATTTGGCTAGACTGGCTGGTCAGCAGACTCCAAGATTCTACTCGTCTCCACCTCCTTAGTTCTGAGGTTGCAGACATACACTGCTGCACCTGGCTTTTTACATGGGTGCTGGGGTTTCAAAGTTATCTAAGATCTCTTCATGCTTGCTCTCTAAGCACTCTGCCAACTGAGCCATCTCCTCAGCCCATTTGTTGTATGCTTTTTATGCATTCTGCAGCGGTGCTGCCCACACTCAGAGTAGATCTTCCCTCCTCAGTGAATTCTACCTAGAGTCATTGGTCTTACTGACATTCATCGCCTTTGTCTTCTTGGCAGATGCTACTGCTGTCATGGTTGACTCTACAGATAATCAACATCTGAAACTACAAAAGTAACATCATGGGATTGTGGCATGTTCAGTGTTATCCAACATCTATGACCTCTGAAGGCAATTTCCCTTTATAGTAGAGCCAAGAAATGAATTTTTTGTTCAAACTTTGTGTAATGCTATATTTTAACTGTTTTCTTTTTTTGGTATAGCTTTCATCTAGGGACATGTGTGTCCATACATGTGCATATATATGTGCATGTATGCATGTGCAGTGGGAGCCACAAGAAAACTGAAATATGACAATTATTCTTTTTCTCAGTTTTTAAAATGTATTTTATTCTTAAAGTTACATTTAGTGTGTCTCTCTGTGTGTATGTGTATGTGTGTTTATGTGTGTAAGTCAGAGGATATCTTGTGAGAGTTGGTTTTCTCCTTCTATAGTGTGGGTTACAAGGATTTAAATGAGGCTGTCAGTCTGGGCTTCAAGCATCTTTACCACCAAGCTATTTTGGTAACCAATTAGTCTAAATTAATTAAAATTTTGGGCCTTTCATACATGCATGCAATATAGTGTGTTCCCATTTACCCGTTCCCCCGGCCCCATTGACCCTTAGTCCTTGCTCACTTATTCCAACCTTCTTTGTTTTCCAAGCTTTACTCTCTTGTCAGACTCTCACATATTTTGAGACACAGTCATTGTGTTGATTAGATTTAATTGTCAACTTGACACAGTCTAGAATCATCTGGGGAGAAAGACTCAATGGGGGATTGTCTACATTGGGTTGGCCAGCGGGAGATCGTATTAAGTAATTGATGTCCAGGCCACTATGGGAAACACCATTTCCTAGAAAGTGGGTGTACGTGTTACACCTCTGAGAGGAATGGAATCCTGGCAGTTGGGAGCCAAGGAATATCACAAAGTCACAGTGCACAATAAACCTCACACAAGAGATTTATTGGGAAAGACACAAGAGGATGGCTGCCTCTTCTTGGGAGAGAAGTAGCCAAGGAGCAAGAAGCAGGCTTTATATAGGATTTACTGTTGGGGGGGGGCGTGCAGAGCTTTCCAGGGTGGCCTGGCATTGGTGGGATTCTGTGGCCAGATCTTGGGGCAAGCTCAGAAATTGGTGGGATTTTTGTGGCTTGATCCTGGGCTTATATATATATATATATATATATATATATATATATATATATATATATATATGGCAGAGCTTGGCTGCCTGCATCTTGAGTGGCTGGAAATGGCCATTAAGGCCATTAGAATAGTCTGGGGGATGGAGCCTGGTGGTTGGAGATCCTCAGGGGTAGGGCCGTGCCACTTGAGTGCTTCATGGGGCTTTCAGTGGGTCCTGAACTGTTTGAGCAGAGATACTGAGCTGAGCACAAGCAAGCAAGTGATCATCTCTGCGATCATTTCTCTCTGTTCTTGACTGGATATGATGTGACTAGCTGTTTGAAGTTCCTGCCTTGAATTCTCTATAATGATAGAATATAACCCGGAACTGTGAGCTGAAATGAACCACTTTCTCCCCAAGTTGTTTTTTTTTTTTTCTTTTTTTAGTCAGGGTGTCTTGGCACCACAACAGAAAGGAAACCAGGACAGGCACACAGTCTAGCTTAGAGGACAGACCACACCCTTATCAAGTATGAGAATCTATCAGTATTCTGTGTGTGATGGAGACAGAGGACACTCTGTTTCTGGGGTGGAGATAAAATCAGTGGATTCTCTAGAGATTGTTGTGTTTCATGAGTTACCCTCAGCCAACCCAATAGGGGCCTGAATAAAACAATGAGCAGAGGAAGCAGAAACACACACAGACACATACAGACACATACAGACACACAGACACAGACACAGACACACACACACACACACACACACACACACACACACACACACACACTCTTTTGTGCTTCCATGCTTGGGTTGGGGCAGCTCAGTTCATCTGTTCCCATATTGGGATTCCCATAACTATTTGCTGAATCACATGATGGATCTTCTGGATTTACCCATTGTCAGTCATGAGACTTCATAGTCTAACACAAGCTAATTTCTTGTAATAAAGAACATATATGTACATTTAGAAATATATATATAAATATGTATGTAGTCAATCGGTGATGAATGAGAAAAGAGGCAATGAATTTGAAAGAGAGAAAGGAGGGGTATGATATATGTGAGGGTTTGGAGTGAGGAAAGGGGGAGGGAGCAATGGAGTAATGATATTAATCTCAAAAAATAAAAGAAATAATTAAAAAAGAAAGAATGGTGAGTAGAACAGTACAGAGTAATTATATATGACCCAGAAATTATTACAAAAATGTTTGAGTGAGTGAATGAACTAATGAATGGCCATGAAGGCACTTGGTGCTGAGACAGTGTCACTCAGGTACAGGGTGACTCAGGTACAAGGAATATGTGGGGTGAGGAACTAGACAGAGTAAGAATGTCAGAACTCCTGTTGCTCAGTTTTCAGTCGCCTTCCGTGTCTTCATTTACCCTCAGAAGCGTGAGTACACTTATTGTCTATGTACATGTTTGTTTGTTTGTTTAGAGAAAGGTTTTTAGAGAGCCCAGGTTAGAGTTCCTAATCTCTGTCTCCCAGATGCTAGGGTTGCAGGAGAGCACCGCACCTTCCTTACATGGGTACTGGGGATCCGAACCCTGGCCCTTACATTTACATGGCAAGTGCTTTAAGCACCGAGCCGTTTTTCCAGACCCCAAAGTGCACCATTTTAGTGAACATGTTGTTGTGTTTTGACAAATGTGTGGTAAAGCACACCACAATCAAAATACAGAATATTTTTGTGACTACACAGGGCCCTGTTGCCCCTTTATTGCCATATCTGACCTCCCTGCCCTAGGGAACTGCTAATGTTTACTGTCATTGTAGATTAATCTGCATGTTTTAGCATTTCACACAAATGGGATCACACGCTCTGTATTCTTTTATGTCTGGCTTCTGGTTTGAATGCTTAATAAGTTCTCGGGTATGCAGATTGCGCATGTATCCAAAGCAAGTAACTCAAGGATATAGACATTTTGATTTATAGCATTTAGCCCAGAGATTTAAGTATGATTGATATTTATTATATAGGTTGTACTGAAATTACTTTTAATTTTTAATAGTGCATATTCAAAATCTGAGGTTGTGAAGATTAGAGGTATTGTAGAGACCAAGTCAGGAGCAACCTGTCATAGGCCTGAGTCATGTGAGGGTAAAAGCAGAGAGACAGGAGAGGGCTCAACATGGTGGCTGACTAGGAGGTCAGGGTTTGTGTGTGGGAAGGGGAGGGGTCCCCTGAGGTTACTGGAGGCTACCCAGGCCTCTGTAAGCCATAAGACAGAAATAGGTTTGTGCCAGCTTTTGTTTTTCATGCCTCTGTATCAAACTGATAATGTTCTTCTGTTCTGAGTGTTGGAAATCTGGGGTCATTGCAAAGCTCAAGGGAAGGTGATATAGGGTGTCTGCAACTGCATTTTGGAAAAATGGTGTGCAATATCCGCTTTATGACATTGAAATGAAGTCTGTTTCTAGTCATATCCCAGGGTCATGCCTCCTGCTCAGTTTGATTCACCCATATGTTTGTATTCATCTTTTATCATGACACTAACCTTAAAGAATAACTTTGTTTTTAATCTGTGATGTCCCTTGTTAGATGAGAGTATATTTTATGCTCCTTATTAAATGGCAACAGTTATTTCTGAAGGTAGATATTGCATAGCTTCACTGCTAGGGGAATAAAAAGTGAAGGGAGTTGGTGGGAGAAATAAGCCTTTTGTTTTATGATGCTCCAGGAACTGATTGTGGGCATAAAAGAATAAAACAACTCATACATCCACCAGAGCTTATTGTATTATCAGGTGATACACCTGTCTCTCTGATAAATAGGACTCAGTAGAACAGTTAATAAAAGCACAAGAGTTATTTGGCATAGAAACACAACGGCATAAAGCCACTCAGAGGCAGTCTATGGTGGTTTTCTTTGTCATAAGAAAAATTGGAGACAGCAGAAGGTGTCTCCTCTTCAGAACTGAGGTAGGACGTGTGTTCCACATGGGACCCTTCATTTTCAGGAGCTTCAGGATACTTCTAGCAATACACAAAAATAGAGATGACACTCTGAGTGGTGTATGTGTGTGCGTTTGTGTATGTGTGTGTGTTGTATGTGTGTGTGTGTTTGTGTGTGTGTTGTTGTATGTGTGTGTGTGTTGTTGTATGTGTGTGTGTGTATATGTGTGTGTGTATGTGTGTGTGTGTTGTTGTTGTATGTGTGTGTTGTTGTATGTGTGTGTTGTTGTTGTATGTGTGTGTGTGTGTTTGTATATGTCTACGGTATGCTGAATGTAGATATTCAGAGAGCAGGTGCACGTAGGATCATATAGGATGTCTTTCTTGACTGCTTTCCATCTTATTCTTTTGAAAACAGCTGTCTTTAGATGTGCGTGTGTCTATGCCTGCTTGCCTGTATGTGCTCCACATGCATGCATATATCTAAAGAGGCCACAGGGGGCCTCAGATCCCCTGGACCTGGAGTTACTGGCCATGAGCCCCCTGACGGGAGTGCTGGGCACAGAACCCAGGTCTGCTGCAAGAGCAGCGAGTGCTCTTAACCACTGAGCTGTCTCAGCAAACCTGGAGCTCATCTATTCAATTAGGCGGGCTGATCAATGAACTCTCGGGAGTCTGTTTTCATGCCCACTGCTAGGGCTCCAGATGCCTGCCACCTCACCCGACCTTCACATGTTTGCTGGGGTTCAGACTTACGTTCTCATTACTGCTGCAGCAGATACTTTACCACCTGAGCCGTCTCTCTACCTCCTGGCTTCCGGTTTTACGGTTTCTCTGACCACAGGAGATGTATGGGTTGTGCATTATCCCTGAGAAAAACAGGCCGGATGCCACGTCCCTGAATCACCTTCTAGCTTCTCCAGGCTCAAGTCCAGCTAAGGAAGGGACAAAAGTGAGCCATGGTGGCCAGCGACAGAAAATGAGGTAGGAAGTCACAGGACAGTAGGCGCTGGGCATGCTGGCTGTGTTCTCAGTTCTTTTCTCCCCCCTCCATCCCTCCCCTCCTCCTTTCCCACTTCTTTCCTTTGTCCTTTCTCCCTTACTTTTTAATTTTGTTGATAATTCAAACGAGGCCTATTTTCAGACAGTTATTCTGGAGATCACTTTCTCAATATTTTTGTCTCCCTTCTTGTTCTGTGACTTATGTAGGATCATTTCTTTACAGAAAAATGACAATGTCAAATCAATCAGTAAGGAAAAACTGACCAGTGTAAGTATGCATACATTCATCAAATAAATGAAGAGTTTGCATGTCTTCAGGGTTATTCTGCATAGATATGTACATTTTTTATATCCAGCAAAACAATCTTTAAAAAATTCTTTATATTATTTGAAAAACTCACATATGCATAATGCCTTTTGCTTAAATCCACTTCTCATTTTCTCCCGTCCCATTCTACCCATGTGCCCAATCCAGTTTTCCTTCCAACTTTGTGTGCTTTGTTTTTAAGTATACTGAATCCACTTAGGGTTGCCTGTGCGTGCCTGTGTGTAGGACCATTGACTACAACATGGGTAACTTCTTGGATCACATTCCTGAAGATAATGGACTTTCTCTCCCAGTAGCCACCAACTGCCAGTAGCTGCTCAGCAAGGGGTGAGATTTTATGAGCCCCTCCCCTATCCAACGCTGGGATTTTGGCTGGCTTGATTTTGAGGTCTTCAGCGTGTAGTCACAGCTACTGTGAGCTCCTGTGTACAACGTTCCCATCCTGCCTGGAAAATACTCTTCTGCTGCAGATGTCTATTACCTCTGACTCTTAGGATCTTTCCACCCCCTTTTCTCCAATGATCCTGGAACCTTGAGGTGTTGGGGTGTGATATAGATGTCCTATTTAGAGATGAACACTCACATTCTTTTATTCTCTGAACATTGACTTAGTTGTGAATCTCTGTATTAATTGCCATTTACTGAAAAAATAAACTCTGATGAGGCTTGAAAGGTGCCCTATTCCATGAACATAAAGATAAGAACTTAGGGGAGTAGTTTATTCCTATTGCCATTTAGGAGAATATTATTATTAGGATCTCCTTGATGACTTAGGCAGCAACTTGTTTCTGGTCTAGTTAATGGTGCCAGATATGAGTTGCATCTTATAGAGCAGGCCTATGTTCAACCAGGTGATTGTTACTTCTATAACATCGATGCCACCATTGTAGCAGTGGGCAGGTCTAGCCAGGGCAGTTGTTGTATCTCAGCAGGTTCAGTTGGGTAAGATGAACATACATCAAAATTTTTAACATTGTGAAAGCTAGCCAGTAGGGAAGGCACCTCCAGGTTGGTACCAGCTTCATTTCTCCATGTCTTGTGACTCAAGGGTTTGAGGTCTTTAGCATTAGGATCTAACCATAGAGTTCTGGAGGGCAAATAAGAGTGATGGAAATGAATCAATAATATTTTGGGGGAGTCTATGGGACCCCACTGACCAATAGGTCAAAAAGAGGTACCCCATACCTGACACTGGGCTTTTTTATTTGATAGCTTATGATGAAGATAGGGACTATGTTAGAAATGGGGTTTAATTCTCAGAGATTAAAATATCCTGTGCATTTTTTTAAGTATCAATATTCTAAACCTCCATTTCTAAGTTTTCCTTTGTTTCTCTTACAATATAGAGAAGGCAGCAAGATGGGTGCTGTAGTTTGGATCTCAAATTTATATAAGGACATGTAAGATTTTAGGGGGATGTCTTTGTTATTTTCCTGTTGTTATGATAAAACAATAAAAGGGAAAAAGGGGTTGTCTGGCTCACAATTCCAGGTCACAGTCCATCGCTGGAGGAGGTCAAGGTGGCAGCAACCTGAAGCAGCTAGTCATGTCACATCCACAGTCAAGAGCAGAGGACAATGCACACACGCTTATGAGTTCTCCGTTTGCTTTTTCCATTTTAAAAGATGATTCTTAAAAAGTTTTTTGAGTTTTCCTGTGCCAGTACTCTGTATTTACATCATTCCCACCCTTCCTCTCCCCCTTCAGCTCCTCTCCACGCAGTCCCTCTAAGACTGCTTTCTCTGCTTTTACCCAATCCATGATCCCCTGCCCAGGAAATGGTGCCACACACAGTGAGCAGGTATTCCCACTAATGAAGGTAATCTCCCATAGACATGCTCATAGGCCAACCTAATCCAGACAATCCCTCAGTGAGACTGTTCCAGATTATGTCAATCTACAAAACTAACCATCATAGGGGCCCCAATCCAACTTATAACCCCACCTCCTCCTCCTCCAGGTGGACCTCATGTGTACCCATGCAGGCCTTGACTTACATTCTCTCTTCTGACTCAGCCTTCTTAGTGCTGAGGCTACTGGTGTGCAGTTACCGCCACCCTTGGTAACATTACCAAGTGTTCTTAAACAAAAACCTGTTTCCCCCCCCTGTTTGTGGATCATTGGTTTATAGCATGGCTCAGATGACTAACATTTCAAAAGGAACTTCAGCAAAATTTAACTGTGCAAATAACAGCAGCGTTTTCAGTAAAGGCAGCAGAATTCTTTATGTCAGGATAATCAGACTGCCAGGGATGCCTGTCTATTCCCCAATCCCAGCCCCTGTCAGCTTCATAGATAAGACTCCCAGGGGCCATCTTGTTTTTCTAAGATGGGAAGCTTTTGTTCGTTGATAGCTCTCCCTGCCCGTACTCAAATCCCAACTCCCCTAAACTAATCCTTTTATTTTGCTTTAAATGTATTTTTATTAACCAAGACGACCCTTGTGAGTTCCAGGGAATAAATCTGTCTAGTTTACCATCAATTGAAAGGGGGATAGCCTTGCAATTTCCTGTCTCATGTTAAAATCACATACCTTCAGGAGAGTTCTGGGAGATCGATCACACCCAGTTTCCTCTTCCCTCTCATCCACACTCAGTAAACATTATGATATTATAGTCAGCATGCCCTCTCTTATCACGTGCAACTGAAACCAGCCCTGCAATTCAAGAAAGGAGATACAGATGAAAAGAAACGATAGGTATATATAATTTTATGCTAAGCATAAATGTATATTAACTTAAAACATATAGAATTTTACACTATGTAGAAGAAGAAACCCAATTTTTATGTTATGGTCCATTGGTTTTTGTACACAAGTGTGGTGGTTAGTTTTGATTGTCAACTTCATGCAATTTATAGCTACCTAGAAGATATATGTGAGGGTATTTCTAGAAAGATAACTGGGGTGGGAAGCCTCATCCTGAATGTGGCTGTCACCATCCCATGGACAGGAGTCCAGGACTGAATAAAAGGAGAGAGAGAGCTGAGCCCAGTGTTCATCTCTCTGCTCCCTGACTGCGGATGTCATGTGAGCAGCTGCCTCACGCTCCGTCCGCCCTGCCTTCCCCACTGTGATGGACTGTGCCCTCAAACTGTGAGCCAGAACGGAACCTTCTCTCCCATCAGTTGTTCTTGTCACGTGTTTTGTCACAGCAATGAGCAAAGTCACAACACATGAAGACAACACGAACTTGAGATTTTAAAATTAAAACAACAATTCTTATGTATCTTTAGCTGTATCTTCTATAATAATCATATTTGGCTTTTTATTTAACCCATGACCTTTTAGCCCCTCCTTCCTCATTTCCCTTTGTTTACAGCCTAGGCAGTGTCAGTTCTGAGTGAGCTACAATTTTATTTCCAGCATATAATCTCCATGAGCCTATTTGCTGGGGTTTCCCTTTTATATGCCATAAACAGCTAGATTACTTTAAATTTGTCCCAATCGTTCTAAATAAATGCATGTCATGTCCCTTTTCAACATCAAAGTTACTTATCATTTACTCTAAACTTTTCTCACATTTTTGCTATGTAGATATTCTTTTGATTACATGGCCGTATCTTTGTTGGTTTTCAGTAAAAGTGGCACAGGTCTTTGTGTCCAGATAATCAGACTGTCAAGAGCACCTGCTGCAGCCTCCAATCCCAGCCCCTTGTTGGCTTCATAGATAAAGCCCTGGGTGTCATCCTGCTTTTCTACGATGAACAGATTTTGTTCTTTGATAGGTCTCCCTGTCCACAATAAAATCTCAACTCTCCCAAACTGTGCATCATTCTGTGCATCACATTCATACCCTATCACTCATTATTTACAAACTGAACTAGAAGCATACCTAGAGTAATACTGCACAGTACCAATGCCCTGATTTTGACAATGTATCCTGTTAAAATTGGAGAAAGCCCTACAAAGGGTACATAAAATACTTGGTACTATTTTTTTCAACTGTTTTGAGTCAATTACTTTAGAATAAAAAGCAATTAAAGACTTGTGTGAAGACATGTGAGCACAATATTCTCCTAATTCTGTACCAGACATTATAGGGGTACCAATCCAACAGTTTTAATTCTTTACCTATTTTTAATTGTAAAGAACCATCTAAGCATTTAATTTAATTTCTGGGAAACAACTTTATTTCTCTATTCAATAGAGCAAAGAAATCTGCAACAACAGAATTATATGCAGTAAAAATAATTCTGTAATTATGGTCATAAGAATAGGTTGTATATATAGATTTATAAATTAGAAAAATGTATTCAGTGTGTAGCCAAGTGAAGACTAACTTCTCTCATAATCTTTACAAGCTTGGACTGTTGTGGGACTGTCCCTGGGGAGATGTGAACAAATGACTACTTACCCAGGACAGACCAAAGTCCACCTGATGAACCACAGTTTATTGGTATGTCTTACAGGAGTAGGGGAGAGGGGGTGCCTTACAGGAGCACAGATGACTCAACAGCAACTACATCCCTGAAAGCCCACCCTAGCGTGGGTGAAAACCCAAAAAGCTACATCCTAAGGCATCCCTGAGTGACTTGCAGGTCGCTGGACTGGTGGGTTGAGCAGTTCCCACTTCTAAGCAATTGTTGCTACTTATGTTAACTTTGGGGGTCTTGTGAGTCTTGTAAGTTTCAGAAGGTCCTGAGACTTGGAATTTTTGTTGACTACCCAGTTTTTTTTTTGTTTTTGTTTTTTTTTTTTGTTTTTGTTTTTTTTTGTTTTTTCGAGACAGGGTTTCTCTGTGTAGCTTTGCGCCTTTCCTGGAACTCGCTTTGGAGACCAGGCTGGCCTCGAACTCACAGAGATCCGCCTGGCTCTGCCTCCCGAGTGCTGGGATTAAAGGCGTGCGCCACCACCGCCCGGCGACTACCCAGTTTTTAATTAGCTGAGGCCTCCTCCACCCAGGAGGGAATGCTTTCAGTCCAAGGAAATTGCTTCACAACAGCATACATACCCATTCCCATGTTTTCTGGAGAGGGTATAGATTCACCCAGAACTCTGATGGCGTGTAAGATGGATAAGAAAACTACCAAACAAATGTGTATTCCTCCACAGTAATTGACACCTTCTGTTCTCACAGCTGAGGGAATGAAGGTGCCAAGAGCTCCTGTGGCCTCCAAGAGACGTAGTATTCAGAGGCAGCGTTGTAGTGAGAGCAGGAGATTCCTGTCTCTGAGGTCACAGTATTCCCATTTCCCTGTCATTTTGTTGAGGTCACTGACAAACTGTGGGGCTCTCTGATCAAATTAGGTTTTTTTGGCAGGGTAATAACCACTCTGCTTTTAGCTTGGGGAAATTTGTAAATTTTTTCCCCCAAAAGGCATGCTTTCTCTTCCTTGATCTTAAAAATCATGTTCGGGTTGAAAAACATAGACACTACAGGAAACTCTTCTCATCACGCTGGAAAAGGACTTCAAGCAGTTTCAATGTCTGTCGGGGCTCCACATCAATTACTCCGGTCTCCTTCCACTGAACTTAACACTTCTCTGGGTGAGATTGATGGTTTCCTGTGAGGCTTCTCTCCTGTTTTGCTCCAGAAGGGTTTACACTGTCAATGTCTCCAGGCTGACAGCTTCCTCCTTCTGAGGATCATGGGAAGAAGAATGATAATACAGGGGATGAGGGGGTAAGACCTGGGTATGTGCTTGCAAAAGTAGAAGCCTTGAGTTTGGAAAAGAAATCTTTCCCCTTTCAAAGCAGCTTTGTAAGAACCTGGGCTGGAGAGACGGTTCCGTCAGTAAAGTGCTTGCTGCACAAACATGGGACCTGAGTTTGACCCTCAGAACCCATGAACTGAAACTGGGCATCAGATGTGTGTTTGTAGTCGGAGAGTTGGGGAGGCCGAGACAGGAGGATCCCTGGAGCTCACTGGTCAACAACCAGCTTTGCTTACTCTGTGAGCTCCAGGTTCATTGAGAGACTCAATAACAACAACAACAACAACAACAACAACAACAACAACATGGAGAGAAACTGAGGAAGACACCTGACATTGATGTTTTGACTCTATTCCTGTGCTTGCACACATGCCAACACGCCACATACACACATACACGAACACACCACACATACACACACATATACACACACCACACACATACACAAACACACCACACATACACATCCACACACACACACTACACACACACATACACAAACACATCATGCACATACATACACACACTACACACACACATACACAAACACAGCACACACACACATCAATAATAAAGTCTTGCATAAAACCAAAGCACAAGTCATTTTACCGACAGTAGCGCATGCATACCTTCCTGGCTGTTTTTGGTCTTTCCTGACCTGCTTATACAAGGACTGATTTGTTACGCAGTGTGCAGCCCAGCTCGTCTTGTGAATATTCAGGGAATTTGGGTAGAAAACACTTTCCCATAGCTCTAACTATCCATCCCAAGAAACAGGCACGGTTCCTGGTGAATAAGTCACAATATCTTATGCAAAGTTCACAGGCTCTGAAATTGCCACTAAGTCTTTCATACCAGCAAGCAGGTGGGGTCTTTGCTTCTGTCAGTTAAAGAACTAAATGGCATGAGAAAAATCAGCCAAATCTGAAGGTGAAGTTTATTGGCACGAATTACAGATCTCTAGGGTGCAGAAGCCCTACCCCAGCTAAAGAGACCTTGGACTCTAAAGGGCTTGGGTGTTCATTGGGGCTTGTCCTACCCTGTCATTCATCTTTATCCCCTTTCTCTATTGGACTCAAGGTGTCTCTGTGTATCCTCTATAGCAGATGTTGGGGCTCTGTCTCTGAAACAGCTGATTGGCTGGGGTAAGAGTGGGCTCCCCAAACCCCTCTGGTCCTTGGGGATAACAAGAACAGAGCAACCAACTGCATGTGGAGAAATTACGTTTCAGAACAGCAGAAAATTAATGGTTGGGGGCAACAAGTCACAAATGAATGGAAACTTACTGCCTATTGCTGGGAGCAAGAAGCCGTAACTATTTAAACTGTGGTTAATGCTTCCCTTTCTCTCATGCTGGGGGTCCACAGTCTCCCTTGCTGATGGTGAAGTTTGGCTGAAGCCCTAAGAGACACCTGTAGTGCAAAGCACTTCTCAACTCTATTTTATTGGGGATTTTTTTGAAACCATTCATCACCTCCTGAAATTAATAATTCATAGAAATTAGTTTATGAAATACCGGTTTTCAAATGACTTCAAGCAAAGTTGGTTTTATTCCCCTCTGACCTTATACTTGAAGCTGATACTTCAAGCAGAGGAAAGGACAAACACTTTTGGTTTTACTTTTATTATCAGTTCTTCATCTCATTCCCAGGGGAAGGAGGTTACTTCATTTTATTGGGCAGATGCAGCACCACATTCAGGATCTGCTTGTTGGCATGTTTTCTGGTCAATTAGACACTACCCTTAATTTGGTGTGCTGATGCACTCATCTACCACTTCCTATCTTAAATTTCCTCTTGGGGCTGAGGGGATGGCTGTGAGAAAAGTGCTTTCCATGCAAACCCATGGACTTGAGTTCATGTCTGTGATCCTGGTGCTAGGGAGGTGGAGGCAGGTGGGTCCCTGGGGCTCACTGGCCAGCAAGCCTGCGGAATTGGAACACTATAAAGAAAGGGGAGAGACCGTGCCTCAAAACACAAGGTGGAGAGTAACTGTGGAAGGATACTTTGAGGTTGGCCTTTGACCTCCACAGACATGACTGCATGCATGTGAACACATATACTCCTGTGCGCGCGCGCACACACACGCGCACACACACCATTACCTCTACAATGATAATGTTTCCATACTCAGAACCTCATTCCCATCTTGTAACTTATTTTGAAGAGGGTGTTGTACATGTATTTGCTACTGCCTTTTATGGAAAGAAAGTAAAATTTAACCTAGTACAGCTAGGCTTAGACAGGAAAAGAGCAAAATCTCTTTAAAACTGTATTTTATTTTTATATATACGCCTCTGTGGGTCTGTGAACATGAGTGTGGTGTCTGGGAAGTCCAGGAGAGATGAACAAGGGCAGTGGTAGGCTACCCAACGAGGGTGCTGGAAACCAAGCTCAGATCCTCTGCAAGGTGAGTGCTCTTAACCACTGAGCCACCTCTCCAGTCCCACAAAACCCATTTATACAATGCCACTGTTGGGAGATAGTCATGAGATTGACGCTGTCTATCAGATGTTATTTCATCAAGTTATGTTGGGCGGTGGGGGGAGGGGTTGGCAGTGGGGCTGCGGTTTGACAGACTCTTCATAATAGTGCCCAAGATAAAAGGTTAATCCCACTTCTGCTTTGTGTTTGATGGCCCTCATCATTTCAAAGTGTTGACAATGATAACATATACTTGTTGATATTTTAAATGTCTTATGGCACAGGAGGGGGTTGATGGGAAAAAGGAAATCAATAAAATGTTTGATATATAGTCGTCCCTCAATAATACCTTGACTCCCTAAAAAAAAAAAAATTAAGACATTACAAAGAGCCAGCCATGCTCTTGTGCCCCAGAAGGGTCCTTTCCTAAATTGGGAAAGTTCATTTAGAAAAGCACCAGTTCCACAAGGGTGAACTTGCCCCGCACCGGGAAAGGTGGTTTTAATTAAAGCGCCAGCGCTTCATCATCTGAACTGTGTTTATTGCTTCATGGATCTGATTTATGGAGATCAGGGGATGAATAAATTCTTAAATGTGAAACTCGAGTTGGAAAAATTAGAGGGGAAAATTAATTTTAAAGTGTAACCACTAGCATAAACACATTTGCTTCTGTCTAGAACCAAATATAAACTTGGCTTTCGCATGTGAGGAAGCCACGGCGGTTGCCACATTGCGCCGACAGATCTGCTTGTCTGACAGCACGATGCTTGAACATCTGGACGATGGGCTCAATTTTAAGCATTTCCAGCTGACTCAGTCCATTTATAGGACACGAAAACCCCTAGTATAAAAGACAGCACTCATCCAACATCCCAGACAGAAATCATCCTCACAGCATTTAGCAAAAGCTTGGCTAACCTGATTCCTTGTGCTTTGTAAATTTTATTTAAGGTTACTTCATGTGCCTAGTATGTGTTTGTGTGTCTCTATTTGTATGTACATGTGTGCATGTAGGTACACACGCACGTGTATGCATGCATATGTAGAAGCAGGAGGTAGATACTAGGTGTCTTCCTCACTTACTTTTTGAAATAGTGTTTCTCCCTGAGGCTGGCGCTCAGCTATTTGCCAGTCTGCCTGGTCAGTAAGTGTAGGGATCTGTTTATGTTGGCTTTCCAGATCTGGGTTAACATGTGTACGCTGTCATGCCTGGCTTTTAGTGGATGCTGGGGTTTGGAACTCAGGTCTTCATGCTTGCATGACATGCATTACTGATGGAGCCATCTCTCCAGCTCAACTTTGTGTGTATGCTGATTGTTTGCGTTTAGAATGTCAAAACACTCTGGGATTTACTAAAAGTCAATTGCTTGTTTTGTGTCCATTTTTAGACACTCCCTAGTCTTAAGTGAAAGTATTATGCATGTGAATTACATAAAGAAGGCCTGATATAGTGATCACCTTTAATCCCAGCATTCAGTAGGCCAAGGCAGGCAGAGTTTTGTGAGTTCAAGGCTAGCCTGATCTACCCAGTGAATTTCCAGCCAGCCAGGATGGCACTGTGAGACCCTGCCTGTAAACAACAAAACAAACAAAGAAAAACAAGGGCCTGGAGAAACGACTCAGCAGCTGTTTTTGCAGAGAACTGAGGTTCAGAGCTCATCACCCACACAGTAGCTCATAACCATCCAAACTCCAATCCCAGAGGATCCATTTCCCTTTTCTGACCTCTGTTGGTCCCAAGCACACACATGGTACACACACAGACTTGTAGGCAAAATATCCACACACTTAAAGTCAAATGATAAATTAAAAAAACTAAAACAAACAAAATAAAGAGCCTAATCTAAACCCAAAACGAAATCAAAATTACATAAAGAAAACCAACTCTGTAGGTTACAGCCCTAGAAAAAAGCGAGTATGTGTGCATGCACATATGTGTGTGCATTTGATGTGTGTGTGTGTGTGTGTGTGTGTGTGTGTGTGTGTTATTTTAAAAATGGATAAAAGTCAAGATGTGTGGTCTTTCTCTGAGCCCCCAGATGGGCTTTTGCTTTGGTTTAGCCTGTGTGGTGTTAGAAGGAGTATCTCTGAGGTGTCAGCATTGGGGTGTTCTGCTCTGAGCTGTAGGATCTTCCTGAATCTGCAAAGTGCTTAGCAGTGCATCCCAAACCATCTCAGGGGATGCTCCATTGATGAGAATTGCTTTCCAGATCCACTTTTAAAGTTTCCCAGGGTAGGCTGCTATCTCGATGAGCTCTGTGTGTTTGGTTCTGAGTAGGCTGTGTGTACTTCAACATTTGCTGCAAGAATGAGAAGATTGCTGGGTGGAGGGGGGGAATTCAGTCCATTCTGTGCACCCACAGCTGAGGTCTCCACTGTCGCGAGAGCATCGTGATTCTCAAACCATATGAAAGTGGGCCTTGTAATACCTGTTTCATTTGTGTGTGTGTGTGTGTGTGTGTGTGTGTGTGTGTGTGTGTGTGTGTGTGTGTGTGTGCATACGTGCATGGTGTTCGTGCAACTGTGTGGAGAGGCCAGAGGCTCATTTGGGTATCTTTGGGTATCTTTATCTATCTCTCTCTATCTTATGTTTTTAGACAGGGTCTCTCATTGGCCTGGATCTCTCCAATTTGTGGATCCTGGCTGGCCAGGGAGCCCCAGGGATCTGCCATGCTTCACTTGCTCAACAGTGGGGTTACAAGCATGCACCACTATGTTCATACCTTTTTACATGGGTTCTGGGGTTGGAATACAGATCCTCATGCTGTCAAGTTAAGCATTTTACAGACTGAGCCATCTCACCAACCCAGTATTTCTTAATAACGTTTGTTCAAAAACAAACTAAATTGCTCATCTTGCTTAATCACGACTCAGTGAGACATCTTTCTTGCTGCACTTCACACTATTCACCAGCCTACTCTCAAGCTCCCTTCTGAGGGACCCGGCACTCATCTCTTAAGGGCTTATGAAGATCTTCCACTTGAGAATCCATCTTCTCTCACTTGGGTATCCATGAATCCTTAGGTTTTGTACTGTTCATTATGTCTTTAGAAGTGGTTTATGTGTTTCCTTCATGACTAGTAATGAGCCTGTGAGGATAAGGGCGAAGTTTCTGTCTCTTACTATTCCTAGCTCAGGTCCACCACACGCCTTGTGCTCCATAAATTTTCATAGAATAAATGAATGGTTGCGTTCAAATTTCCTTTTTGACCAATATCAACCCTGCTCAGTTGCAGGACAGTTTATCCATGAAAGAGGATGCAGGCCAGTATCTTTCTGGTTCTGCCGAGGAGTTATCCGAAAACCCAACCAGATGAAGCATACAGCAACTTTGTCACCCACCCTTGTCACAGACTGGCTGTGTCTCTTCATCACGGCTGTTGTTCTACTCGACTCAGCCTTTATTGGAAAATCACGAGGTGACCCCATCAATCTTTAGCTCCTTTATTTAATCTGCCCGCGGTGGTCACATTTGCTTATTAAAGTACAGAGAGAATAATGAGTCTTTTATGGGTCTTAGAGTCATGGAAATGTTGAGCTTCATGGCACCTTAGAAATTAACTCGAATGAACATTTCATCCATGGACCAGGAAGTGGTGTGACCTGAGAGAAGGGGACTGGCTTCTCCAGGTCACACAGTGACCCGTGACAGACTAAAATTAGCTCTGGTTCTCCAAATTCAGAATTGTTGCTTCTTCTAGTTTGTGTGAATGTATTCACTACCATAATCACACACATACAACACACAGACACACACATGGAGACACAGGCATGTGCATATATAGAAGGAGATATGCAGAGGCACACACACACACACACACACACACACACACACACATTTTTCTAGCTGTAGAATTTCCTCCCTCCCTCTTTGCCTCTCTCCTTCCTTCCCTCCCTTCCCTCTTCCATTCCACTCTCCCTCACTACTTCTTTCTTTGTTTTGCTAGGTCTTGATCTCCGCTTGGTAAGTCTGGCCCAGCCTGACCCAACCTGACCTGGACATGGTGGCAATCCTCCTGTTTTAGCCCTCTGAGAACTGGGATTACAATTATGCTTTTACCACACCTGCCTAGAATTCATGTTCAGGAAACAGAAAATTGAACAACACTTAGCAATTTATTCTAACATATTTGAATTTATGAAGCTACTTGAGATCTTTCATGATTTCACATACCCCCAAAAGGTTTCTATGAGGATGTCTTATTTGTAACATGAATAGGGGGAATTCATCATTATATGAGACTATCAGCCCTGTAGTTCATTTGGCACTTTTAACCCCTTCCCACTAAACCTATGTGTTGTGACCTCTTGACCAGTTGCATTTCCAGCTGCCCTCTTGATAGGTCCCAGAGAGTCACTTCGTGATCTCAGGAGCATCTTTATCTGTGGAGTCCTGTCCTCCCCGGTCTCATGACCTCTGCTAATCAATGGTTCAACATCTCTGTAGTTTTGTCTTCCACAGGACATCACACAAATACAATCATAGTATGTTTCCATTCAGAGTGACTCCCTTGCAGACATGGCCCTTATGTTAAGGATGCATGCAGACCAGGAGACCACAGTGCCATGCTTAAAGCTTGGAGCCAACTTTGTAAATCTCCGGGCAACTATTTGGCATACCATACTCTTGAGGATTTTTGGTGCAAGGTCCGGATCATAGTTGGTTTGTTTTTTTTGCACACGGTCATTGGATTTTCCCAGTATTGGATATAACACTTTTCCTTTCTCGGTTCAAGTGTCTCCTCGTGTGTGTAGAGCTCAGCTGTTCATGTCTCTATTCATCCCCGTCTAGGCTGCTGTATTCCAAAGAGCCATGGGCAAAGCTGGGACAGATGTTAACCTCTGCCCTGGTTTCCTTTCTGTTGCAATGATTCAACACACTGGCAAACAGCAACTTAGGGAGAAAGGGCTCATCTCAGCCCACAAGTCCAGGTTCCAGTCCATCACAGGAGGGAAATAAAAGGAGGAAGCAGGAATGTCAAACAGCTCCTCAGTTTACTGTAGATGTAACCAACCATCTTATTAAATACAAAACACAGAACCAATGCAAAGAAGAAAGCCACGAGATCAGAGCTAAGAGCCTTACCCTTCCTGCTGAAGCTAGCCTCTTCAGCCAAGAGACCTCTCTGAAAGAGACCTACTTCCTGTCTGTTTATCTTTATATAGACTTTCTGTTCTGCCTTTTCATTGGTTGTAAACCCAAACACATGACTGCCTCATCACTGCCTGTATGTACAGCCCTCCAGGTCTTCTATGGTATTGAGATTAAAGGCGTGTGTCTCCAATGCTGGCTGTATCCTTGACCACACAGAGATCTACCTAGCTTTGCCTTCCAAGTGCTGGGATTAAACATGTGCATCACCAACGCCCAGCTTTTGCTATGGCTCTAATAGCTCTGACTCCCGGGCAACTTTATTTATTAACATACAATTAAAATCACATTTCAGTACAAATAAAATACCACCATAGTTTACATGCACTCAAGACCTCAGAGAAAGGAATGAACATGTGCTTGGTGCTCAGCTGGCTGTTTCTACTCTTACAGTTAAGAGCCCCAAACTAGGGAATAGCTTTGTCCTCTTTCGGGCTGGGTCATCCTGCATCAAATGAGATTTAGACAACCCCCTGCAGACATTTGCCCACAGGCCAATCTGGACAATCCCTTACTGAAACTCTTTATCCCAGGGGACTCTAGGGTGTGTCAAGTTGACAATTATATAAAAATAAATTAATAAGACCGAGGCAACACAATATCACAAAATATTAATTTCTGGGATTTGAGCTGGCATTAGCTGTTCAGCTTTGCTTGTTTCATATCTCTAAGGTCTTATCCACCCTATTCTTATGAACTGAAAACCTGCTTCATTTAGATAGAGGGTCTTTTGTAGGAAGGAAACATGCTCTTCACCTTTTGAATCATAAACTAGACTATGTGATGAGACTACCACTTTCGACCTACCACATTCATACACAGGACTTTGGGCTTTGGATGTCTTTTTACCTCTTTAATTGCATTACCTGTGGCTCTCCTGACTTCCTGAGCTTCCTTGGTGTGTTTCCTTACAAACCAAGTACATCTCCTTCTCAGAGTCTGAGCGCTTCCTTTTCCTTCTGCCCAGGAAGTTTTTCCTGCTGAAGGTCACATGACTCACCCCTTTTTTCCAGGGCACCAGTGGAGCCCAGGCTTTTCTCTCCAACAGTCTCTCAGAACATCTGTCATCTCTGCTCCTCTGTATCACTCAGTTGGCTTCAGGTACTGTCTCTTTTGTGTTCACCCATTTCTTGGGTGTTTACCTCTAGGTTATTCCCCTCTGTGAAGGACAGGCTTTCGTCTAGTTTTTCTCTGGTACAGCCAGCACTGAAGCTTCAGCTGGAACATATCAAATGCTTAAAACATCAATCTTTGTAAGACTAAAAAAAATTAAAAGAGTTGTTTATTTTTAAATATGTGAACTATGTAGACTTGTATGTGTCTATGTGGGGGTATGTGCAACTGAGTGCAGGTACCAATGGAGGTCAGATCTGCTGGAGCTTGGGTTACAGGAGGTTGTAATGTGGATGCTGGAAATTTAACCTAGGGACTCTGCCATAGCAATAGCTTGTTAACCACTAATCCTGCTTTCCAGTCCCTTGCTGTGGGATGTTCTGTATGGCAAATGTGTTGCTCTGATTGGTCAATAAATAAAACACTGATTGGCCAGTGGCTAGGCAGGAAGTATAGGCAGAACTAACAGAGAGGAGAAAAGAAAGAACAGGAAGGCAGAAGGAGTCACTGCCAGTTGGCCACCAGGACAAGTAGCATGTGAAGATGCCGGTAAGCCACGAGCTGCATGGCAGGGTATAGATTTGTGGAAATGGATTAATTTAAGCTATAAGAACAGTTAGCAAGAAGCCTGCCACAGCCCTACAGTTTGAAAACAATATAAGTCTCTGTGTTTACTTGGTTGGGTCTGACGGCTGTGGGACTGGCAGGTGACAAAGATTTGTCCTGACTGTGGGCCAGGCAGGAAAACTCTAGCTACAGTCCCTCGTAAGGCATTCTTAGAATGGTCCCTGGTGGGCAGCAAGGTGTTCAGAAAGATTGATGTGGCAGGCATGACTACGGTCTGGAAAGACCTATTTGTAGGTTCCCTGCCCACCATTTGGGAGCATGGATTTGAGGCGATCCTCACCTTCCTCAAAAGATTGATTTAGTCTATCTCATCTGTTTTCTAAGGCAACAAGGTTCTGTTGAGCATTCTCTTCCTTTTGGAAGTACTATGGTATAAGCTACAGGGAGAGATTTGATGCCCTCAGTATAAGCTCTGAGGCTTTGCATCTCTGGTGACTTCTCTATTTCACAGGATTTCATGTGTATTGTCACAATCTGATGCTAGAGGAGGTAAGCACATCCTATGTGACTCCACGAGGGAAAGAGCCCCAGAAGATTGAAGGATCTCCTAAAGACCACACCTCTGGCATCTTTTCCCTTCGGCTAGTTTTGCCTTTTGTCCTTCCACTGTAACTAATCAGAGCCACTAGCTTTCCGCCGTTACAGGTCTTGTGAGAAGCTACCTCGAATGGTGCTGGAGCTCAGAGCAAGTCTACGGACAGACACAAAGATCACCCCTTCCTCCCTTTAGAGTGAAAATTGAATAGATGATCAGTGTTGAGATTTTTCAGCAGAGGCAGGATTCATGGAAGGTACAATAGATAGAGGTAAAGCATGGCCTAGGATGACCTGGAACTGTTGGCATGGGGCATAGGTGGGGTGGACGTTCTGGATCAACAGTGTGGTGAGAAAGGATGCCACAGCCCATATCCTATATCCTCCGTTTGGGGGCTATCTCATTCTAGGGGAAGTTGTTCAGTGTCTCTTTGATTGTTTCTCTAAGGAGAATGACAGCGAAAGCAGAGTTGGCTTCCTGTCGTCCATGTGAAGAAGAACTTCCCGAGGGAGCTTGGCGTTGGCCACCTTCCTTTCCCCGTGCTCTGACTGACAAAAGCAGCTTCTCAAGGAAGGTTCGTTTTGGTCACAGTTTGAGGGCACAGCCCACCATGGTAGAGATGTTATCATAGCAGGAGCATGAGGCAGCTGGTTATATTGCCTCCACAGCTGGGAAGCAGAGAAGGATGAATGCAGTGAGGGATCCCAGTCCATGGTTGGCACTACCAGCGTCTAGGATGGGTCTTTTTAGCTCAGTTAACCTAATCTAGATAATTTCCCCATGGCCCTGCCAAGAGATTTGTTTATGAGGTGATTCTGAGGCCAATCAAGTTGGCAATCCAGATTAACCAATCACAGAGCCATTATGTCGGGAGTACTGCTGCCAGGAAGTCACCAGGTGAGCTGTCAAGCTTGGCTCGCTGGGTTCTATAGCTCTGAGCGTTCATCACACAGTGGCCATGTTTGCAATGCAGTAGCAGCTACTCACTGGGGGACTCAGGGAACTCCCTGGCTATAGGGAAAGGTGCAAGATACCAGGGCAGCAATTTGACTCTATAAAGGAGCATCCAAGATACATGGATGTCTGAATCTTTCAAGTCATCAGAACTTTCCAGAAACCAGAGTAGTGCTTCACATGTTCCCCACTGGTTTTCAGCCTGAGAAGCCCCATCTCTCCTTACCCTTGTGTTGAGTTCCAGGAATGAGCTGTATTCTTCATAGTTTTTCAAACATAATCTCTCTTTCATTCTTCTCTCTTCTGTAATTTCATACATGTATAACATTCTTTGATCATATTCCCCCCTAATATTGTCTCTTAAGCCATTCCTCCTCCCACTAAAATGTTTCTTCCCAACAGGCCTCACTCCTACTTTTATATTCTTTTTCTGTTTGTGGTCCATGGCATTTAATTGCATCAGTGTATTTGTGGTATGGGTATTTTTTTGTGTGTAAGTGTGTATTTCTCTCTCTGTGTGTATATGTGTGTGTAGCTATATATTTCTCTGTGTGTGCGTATATGTATGTATGTGTGTATTTGTCTCTCTGTGTGTATGTATGTATGTATTTATATGTATGTGTGTATTTGTGTGTGTGTGTGTGTGTGTGTGTGTGTTTGTATGTGTGAGGCAAGGCAGAAGACAACATCAGATGTTGTTCCTAAAAAGACATTAAGATGGTTAATTTTTAAAAAATTCTGATTTATTTATTTATTTATTGTGTATGGATATTCTATCTACATGTATGTTTGTGCACCACCTGGTGCCTTTGGAGGCCAGAAAAGGGTATTGGATTTCCTAGGACTAGAGTTATTAGATGGCTGTGAACTACTGCTTGGTTGCTGGGAGCCAAACCTGGGTCCTCTGGAAGAAGAGCCTGTGCTCTTTACTGCTGAGCCATCTCTCCAGCTCTAATTTTGCTTTTGATGTTAAATGTCAGCTTGCTAAGCTTCGAATCACCCAGGAAGAAAGTCTCTATTTGGGAGTCATCTATATGTGGTTGGCCCACGACCTGTCGTGGGGGATCATCTTGGTGACTGATTGAGTCAGTCCAAGGTGTGTATGATTTCATGGGTTGTGCTTGGAGCGGTCTTAAGAATGAAGAAAGCTAGCTGAATATCAGCAGTGAGCAGGCAGCATGGGTGTGTTTGTTTTTGTTCTTTCTCTTTTTGGTGTGGCCAGCTGTTCAAGTTTCTGTCTTCACTTCCTCCCAATAAGGGACTATAACCTGGAATTGTAAGCCCAATAAAACTCTTCTCCCCAAAGTTGCTTCTATCAGGATATTTCATTATAGCAACAGAAACAAAATTAGCATAAATAAAATTCTTTTTCTTTTCTTTTTTTTTTAAGATAGGGTTTCTCATTGACCTGGAACTCTCCAAGTAGTCTTACTTGATGCTGTCACAAGATGGCCTCAGTTTCTAGCTGCAGGATTCTCCTGTTCCTGCCTCCTCAGTGTGGGATTACAAATGCACATCACTGTGCCCAGCTTTTATACACAGTTTGGTCCTCACACTTGCAAGGAAACACTTTACCTGGGGAGTCATTTCCCAGGCTAGCCCCTTGAATTCCATGTGTAAAACTTCCCATGGGGTTATTTAATTTCCAGAACTGCAGGGAGAGAATGGAATTCAGAATCCTGGGTGACAATGTAGTTGAGTCCATGAGTTAACAAATACAAATTCTTATTAAGATGTCTTCAGGAAATCTGTGGGATGTAAGAATACCAGATCATAAAAAAATAGGTAAAGGAAGACCAGAGTTCCAAGAAAGACCTCTAGTCCTAAAGCAGACACTCATTTTTACAGGAGTAAACTACAAAGTTGTGCTGAGTCCTGACGGAGCTGTTTATGAGATTACATGCACCATCCTGGCCTGCCTGGCACTCATTCCTCTACTTCTCCTCCCCAGCCATTTCACCCACCTAGACTGTACTAACTCCCCTGCTATCATTCAATTGTCAAACTTTGCAATTTCCCCCAAGCTTTCCATTAACCTCTCTGTCATCAGGACTTAAGGAAGGAATTTCATTATGGGGGAAGGTGAGGAGGGCATCTTTTATTTACTTAACACTAAAAACTTTTTCAAAACCACAAATTACACTCTTCTCATTCTAACAGCGACTGAGTGCTTAATTAATCTTCGAAGCCACTCTGTTTCTTTGTGCTAGGCAGGGCCTCCTGGAAGGTCACCATCCTCTTTGCCATTGGCCCACCATACAGATTAATTCATCATCCATTCCCATTTTGTGTCCATCATCTATCCAAAGCTATAAGGCATATTGTCACTTAACTCAATGCCTCTATTTTCTAAAAGTTTTTATTTTTAAATATGTGTATATGTGAGCAAGTCCCTGTGAGTATGTGCATATGAGTGCAGGTGCCCATGGAGACCAGAAGTTCCTGAGAGCTGAAGTTCAAGGCAATTGTAAGCTTCTTTATGTGGGTGCTAGGAATAGAACTTGAGTCCTCTCCAAGAGTAAGTGCTCCCAAGTGCTGGGCCAGTCCCCTGATGCCTGTATTTGAATGTCTTCTTTCTTAGCCCATTTCCCAAGGAGCTCCCTTTTCAAATGCTAACAACCATGGATTAGCTTTAATAGCCTCAGTCATCAATTGTCTGACCAGAGTAAAAATGTGTCCTGGGAGACAGGTTTTACTTTTAGAAACCTCTGATAATGTCAAGGAGCTGTGCAGAAGGCCACAGTGGATCCCAGAATACAAATCGCTCTTTCTTAGGTGCTGGACTCCATCCTGAGGATTGTAATCTTAGTATGTCAATTCTGACATTTCAGTGAGTAGGTCCTGCACTGTTTTTTAGGTAGGGGATTATTAATGGTCCATACAGAGAGACACAGAAACAGCATGAGATGACATTTACGTCTATTTCATCAAGATGCTGGGTGACAACGTGTCATAGATTTAAAGGCCCTACTGCTAAGGTGAAATCAGAGAAAATGGGGACAGAATTAAACCAGATGGCCACTTAAGCCCACGTTCACTTTCAGGGACCATAATATAAGTGATTGCATTTCAGAACTAGAAGAATCATTTAGAATAGCCTATTTTTTAAAATAGGCAATTGTAAGCAAATGCACAAATGTGTGCTTCCATTTGATATGTGTGCATGTTCATCTGTATGTGTAGGTGCAAGTGCACACATACCACAGAGAACACGGAGGTAGAGGACCACCTCCGATGTCTGTCCTCACCTTCCGCTTTGCTCATGACAAAAACTCTCGTTCACAGCTGTGTGTGCCAGCTTAGCTGGCCTGTGGGCTTCTAGTGATTCTCCTGTCTCCACTTTCCATCTCACAGCAGGAGTGCTGGGCTTACAAACGTGTGCACTACAGCATCCACCTCAAAAGGTGAGTTCTGGGCTTCGAACTCAGGCCCTCATACTTGCATGGTTTCTTTCATACTTCATGGAGTCATTTTTCCAGCTCCAGATAATTTTCTCATATTTGAAGAAGGCAAATATCAGCAGAGAGATAACAACTGCTGTGGTTAGGTAAGTCCAGAATCCATGGTTTATTGAATATTTAGTGACTTCAGTCACCCACTATGCACCAGGCTGTGACTACCGTTGTAAAATACATTGACAGAGCTCCTGATGCCATGAGTACAATGTCTCAGTTTTCATTGATATATCTTCTTACAGTACTGCAAATTATTTCAAAATGGAAAGTTATTTCACTTTTACAACATTCTTACCCCTGATATGCAAGAGTAACCTGATATATTTTGTACTACCATGCAAGTCAGTCTTAATTTAACAGCACGGAAGCCCTTGGGAGGGATAATAGATGAAATATATAACTCCTTGTTGTCAATAGGTATATCTTACCATTTTATGGATGCAAACATTGAGGCTCAGACAGCTTGAATTACACACCATGTCACAGAAACAGAAAGGATGTGGGGACTCAAATGCTCATCTGCCTGATTTCAAGTCTTTTCTTTGAACTAATATTCTAATTGCATATCTGTACCAGGCTCTTTCTTTTGGGGCTACCAACCAAATCACAACATGGAGACTTATTACTAGTAATGAATGTTAGGCCTTAGCTCAGCTCTTATTTTAATCTGTTTCTCTTTATCTACATTTTACCTAAGGGCTTTTTACTTTTCCTTCCTTCCTTCCTTCCTTCCTTCCTTCCTTCCTTCCTTCCTTCCTTCCTTCCTTCCTTCCTTCCTTCCTTTCTTCCATTTGTCTTATTTTCTTACTGTTTCCATGTCTTCTGGCCCTGGGCATGTCCCTCTATCTCTCTCCTCTTCTCCTTCCTCTTCTCTAGATTCCTCCTCCTCTTTATTCTCTCGGCCCACCAGCCCACCTATCTCTTTCCTGCTTAGCTATTGCCTGTTCAGCTTTTTATTAGACCAATCAGGTAACTTAGGCAGGCAAGTGAAACAAATGCTACACATCTTTGCTTAATTAAACAAATGCAACATAAACAAATGTAACACACCTTTACATCTTAACAAAGGCAGCAGAAACAAATGTAACACATAGTTAAAGTAATATTCTACAGCAGATGTCTTCTTGGGGGAATGATTTCAGAAACCCACAGAGAATCTATCTTCTGGAAGCTGGTAGCTGGCTCAGTGTATATAAGGTGCTTATTGGAAAATGTGAGGACTTGAGCACCACAGTGTGGGTGTGTATCACAGCTCCAGATGGACTGAAATAATAGGACTCTTGGGGCTCTCTGTCAGGTAGTTCAGCAGATCAGTGAGCTCAGGTTCAGCAAGAGATCCTCTCTCAAAAAACAGTGATGGAGAAAGACAATGCTTAGTTGGTTTCCACTCCCTACCAGAACATACTTTCCTCCCTTCTTAAATTATTTCTTTCTAATGTACTTTCATTTATTCTGAGCTATTTTTGGGAAACAGGCCCAATGGCGTGCAAGGCGTGTCAACTCCTCACAAAGTGGAAAAGGATTATTATGGAGTGGAAAGAAAGAGGGAACTCTGATCACCAGAAGTCTAGGATTCTCCATGTGAGAGTGAGAAGGATGACCAAGAAATCAGGCTTTTGTGGGAGGACTACCCTTTTCAAGTGAAGGCTGAGTGGTACAGTGAGGCCTGTTAACATGACACCAAATGATTCCCTATTCAGTGTGATGGAATCCCCATTTGTGTCCTTAAAAAATTAAAGCAGTTTTATGGATATTAAATGTTTAAGTGGCTCCAGCAGCTAGAAAGAAAAATCGCCTTATGAATAAAACAGACCGACGGCTGATTGCTTGCATGGGAAGTATTTGAAAAACGTGTTCGCGGAGCTTGGAGCTCGGCAGCCTTTGTTTTATGGTGTGCAGTGATAGGGGGAAATGGATGAATGAATATATAAATGATCGTAGGCAAACTACAGAATATAAAAATTGTGAGAGAGGAATTAAACTTACTTCAACACGTTTTTCCCCCTGAACACTTATTATAAGCTTGACACCATGCAGGGCCTCTTGGAGCGTGTAAGAACTGCCTCTGGTACAGAGTGGGAGTGCATACCTCCTTCCTCTCCATGTATTAGCTGGGATGACACTATGTACTCCGTCGATATTCCAATGTTTTCATACAATACTTAAAAAATTTAGAAGGCAGTTTGATATCATGCCCATTTAGCAAAGTAATAGTAGTAAGTTTACCCTGGGCATTGAAATCTACCCAAGCATTGTTTCTTGGCTGGATTTGTAATACCAGGAGTATGCTTCCTCTGAAATCACTAAGAAGTTGGTTACCCACGTAACAGAATCGCTGTTGCACTCATAGGCATTTTTTGCCATGCTGTTCATGGTTACAGTTCACAGGGATCACAGCTGGGTAAGACAATAACCACCACCACCACCACAGTCCCTGTCACCACCGCCACAGCCACCACCATCCCTGCCACCACTGCCACCACAGCAGCCTGCAAAACACCCCCGGGTACTATGAGAACAAGCCAGCAAAAGAGAACATGCTTCCTGGTCAGTGACAGATTGATTTCTCCATGTCCTGTGAGCAATGCATGTGGTGTCTTCATACCAGCAAGTTCAGGTGGGCAAATAAGAGCAGTAGCAAAAGCCTGGGTTGTTTTGGGCATTTCCAGGATGCCTCAGAGCAACCTCTTTAAGGGATGTGTCTCGCATCTAGTGCTGGGCTTTTTATTAGACAATCTACAGCTTCTGGGATGAGCACAATCCACTGTGTAGGGTAACTCCAATTTAAGATTATTATATATGGAAATATATATATATATATATATATATATATATATATATATATATATATATATATTACTATTTCATAAGTTTTGGAAACATAAAATCTTCGTATTTTTCCAACCTTTTACCCATGGTTTAGTGTGGCTGTCAGACCTTCAGAGAAGTATCTTTGTGTCGTGGCTGTTGGTTAATGAAGAAATTCACAGCTGGTCCAAGCTCAGGAAATAAATGAGTGAGGAGCGCGCAGCCACAAATGTGACATCTCTATCACACTCCCCCTAAGGCTCAGGGACTGTCGTGGGAGAAGGGCTGGGAAGATCGTAAGAGCCAGAGGTTGAGAGGGACTAGAGCAAAACAGTGTCTTCTGAACATGACAGGACTTCGTCACCCCTTAACTCATAGCAGTTGTGATTATCTGCACAGGATCAAACTGGCCGGGGTCCAAACATGGTAGGGGGGAAAGGGGCTTATGGGAGGAGCAATGGACAGGTGATGACTTCTGGGGGATGGACAGTTTCTGTAATGGTGTGGCCCTGGGTAAGTCGACCATACTCCAGGGGATGGGCCCACCCCAAATACATAGCATAAATAAGATATTATGGGTTATTAAATTTAAAAATTAAAAGGGACACAAAATTAGGGGTGGGTAGGGAGGTGTGGTGGACTTGGGAGGAGTTAAGGAGAGTAGTTAAGGGTAGATATGATCAAAACACATTGTATGACGGTTCTTAAAGAATTAATAAAGTACTACTTTTATTTTTTTTTATTAAGAAAATTTCTACTCACTCTACATAATAAAATCCCATCAATAATTTAAAAACCCAGTTTCATCTTGTGTTTTTTACTTATTCATTGGGAATTTCATATATGTATACAATGTATGTTGATCATATTCATTCTCCACTTCCTCCAACTCCTCCTGGACTCACACCTTCCATACACAACCCCTCCCAACTTCATGTTACACAAGTTAATAAAAGTAGCTGACTGCCAGAAAGAAACCACAAATGAAGTAAAACCAAAAAGGTAAAGCTCAAAAAGCTCACAATTTATAAAAACTGGTGAAGAATTCAGTGTGGAAGTTTTACTTTTCTACGCATAAATGCTCATGAAGGTGGCTGACACTAAAGGTGCTTGTCCTGAAGACTGGCAACCAGAATTCATCCCCTGACCCACAAGGTAGGAGAAAAACAGCTCTCACAAGTTGTCCTCTGGTCCCTCGTGTGTACTGTGACAGTGTGTGCTCTGGCCTGTGTATGCCACCCCCCATTAATACGTAAATAAATAAGTATAATAAAAATAACCCCACCAAGCCAAATTAGTTCTGCCCATATAGGCATGTATATGAAAACATCTGCTGGAGTACTGTCAACCTGTGAAGGACTACAGCCTCTAGAAAGACTAAATGGTGTTTTATTGATCTATCCTTTGATAATTTCATACATCTATGCAATGTATTTGATAATGGAAAATCAGTCTTTTTTGAGAAATAATTTATATAATGTAAATTCTACCCTCTTTTTTTATGTGTGTATGTGTGTGTAGTTATATGTGTGTGCAAGTGTGTGTGTGCATGTGCATGCAGAGGCCAGAGGACATCCTTGAGTGTCATTCCTCAGGCATGTCCACTTTCTTTCTTCTAAGACGGTCCCTCATTGACCTAGATGATACTAGGTAGGCTAGGCTGGCTGGCCAGTAAGCCTTAGGGATCAGCTTGCCTCCACTTCTCCGGTGCTGGGGTGACAGCCATGTACCACTTTTGCCTGCTTTTTTTTTTTTTAAGAAAATGTGGGTTCTATGAGTTAAGCTCAGGTCCTCATGCTCGAAAGGCCAGCACTTGACTGAACCAGCCCCTGACCAGCTCAATTTTAAATTCTCCAAGTTCATAACCCATTGAGCCTTGATGATAGTTGTCAGCTAAGAACCCACTACAACAATCAAGTTGTTGAATATCTCTCTTATCCCACAAAATTCCATGGTGGCCATCTTTTGCTGGGTCCTTTCCTCCACCCTTAGAACTTAATGACTACCCTTAGGTCTCCGTCCCTGTGGTTTTGCCTTTCCCAGAATACTGATGGCATAATTCGGTGTGTAGGCAGAGTTTTTCTGTCCCCCACCCCGCCCCTCACTGACTCCAAGATAAACACACAGAGACTTAATATTAATTATAAATGCTCAGCCGATAGCTCAGGCTTGTTATTAACTAGCTCTTACAACTTAACTCATTTCTATTAATCTATTTGTTGCTCTGAGACTTTTGGCTTTTACCTCTATCTCATTTTGTGTTTCCAACTTGTTCTGCATCTGGTAACTCTTCTGACTCCTATGACTCCACCCTTCTTCCTCCCAGCATCCTCTTAGTGTGGTTCTCCTGCCTAACCTCCTCCTGCCCAGCTATAGGCCAGTGAGCTCCTTATTAGCCAAAGAGAGTAATACATATTCATAGTGTACAAAAAGATTGTTCCACAGCATCAGTGCATAGTCTTTCCTTGTCTTCCTTCTTTAACCTACAATAATGCTGTTGAAGACTCATCCATGTTCTTATGTATAACCCCAGAATATTCTTTGTTTTAATGGTTATAATACAATTCCTGTGCATGTGTGTGCCACATTTGGTTGAATGTTTGTTTTCTTTCTATTCTTACATGTTATAAATTGTCACAAACATACCTCTGTGTGGGTAACTGGATGGTTTTCTCTCACTTATGTAAAGATGTTCAGTATAGGGTTTTCCCACTTCTATCCCTAGATGTGGTAACTTGAGTACACAGGCTTCTTCTGTCTGTGACTATGCTATGCAGGATCTTAGCTCTACTTATGTCCAGCCATTGGAAGAGAAAGGGGCATGCTTTGAAAATACCATCTCAAAGAGGATCCCCGTCATTTCTGTTCAAGTTCTGCTGGAAAAAACTAGACACACAGACATTTTAGGATGCAAGGGGTGGTAGGGAATTAGTTCTGAAATAATTCTGTATTGTGCTTAAGAGTCATGAATTTGTATCTATGCACATATTTGTATGTGACATATACATGTATATGGATGTACATATGCTTGTGGAGGCCCGAGAACAAACCCAGTTATCATTCCTCAGGTGCCATCAACCTTGATTTTAGTGACAGAATCTCTCGCTGGCTCGGGACTCACTAAGCAGGCTAGACTGACTGGCTGGTCTGTGTAGCTGGAGTTTTCTCTCTGGGTCCCACCAAACCCTGGCAGTCCGACAGCCCACTTATAAAATAAACACACAGACACTTATATTATTTACAAACTGTATGGCCATGGCAGGCTTCTTGCTAACTGTTCTTATATCTTAAATTAACCCATTTCTATAAATCTATACCTTGCCACGTGGCTCATGGCTTACCGGCATCTTCACATGCTGCTTGTCATGGTGGTGGCTGGCAGCGTCTCCCTGACTCAGCCTTCCACTTCCCAGAATTCTCCTCTCTCCTTGTCCCGCCTATACTTCCTGCCTGGCCACTGGCCAATCGGTGTTTTATTTATACAGAACGATATCCACAGCAGGTCTGTGAGTCCCGGGGACTCCCTGTCTCTTCTCCACTTCCCCATACCTCTGATTATAAACACATCCTGCTATGCCTGGTTGTTGAAATGTGAATTCTGGGCATGGAATTTGTGTTTTCATGTTTGCAAGGGAATTTTCTTATTAAGTGAGCCATCCTCCTCAGCCCAGATTCACAGATTTTTGTTAGAACAATATGTGATGGTAACACAACTTCTTTCTTTCTTTAATATCTTATTGAGAGCCTATCAAATATCAAATGCTAAAAACTAAAGGTGAAGTGGTAGTCTCTCTTACTCCCCAGCCCTTCTCTCTTCTCCATCCCTTACTTCTCTCCAAACTAGCCAGTCTTTACCATCTCAGCTTATGGTTAGAAAGAGTGAAGGGAAATCTAATGTCTCTTTAACCAGAAAAAAATGAAAATGGAATGAAAAAAATCAAGAAGGATGGGAAAGCGAGTGAGTATGAGGGTTACACAATAACACATGACTGCAAGTGGGTCAGAGAAACCTTCCCAAAGTGGGAAAGACTTCATCTCCACTGTGAAGGGTTTTACAAGTTTGGGCAGGTAAATGAGGTGGAGGGAAAAGGAGATAAAAGAGGAAAAAAATAGGAATAGAAAAAGTGACATGCCCAGGGTATCCCAGGCTGGGTAAAAAACAAAAAGCTAAAAAACTTACTTGCTTTGCTTTGTTACGATGTTCACAGCTGATCTCAAGACCTCACTCCACAACTCACTTAGGACGCTTTGTAAGGAAGCTCTATTCGGCTTCACTCTTTCAATGGCTGCTGTTATTGATGGTGATTACATGATTTAACATGTGAGACTGCATACCCCATGGTGGTAAAGTTTTTTATAAATTGAATAAATAGTGCCACCACCTATTGTGTGTTTTCTAAATATTAATAGACTCAAATAAATTAAGACAGCAAGACAAAGTTACTTTTCTTCCTGTTATAGAAAGATTTGGAGACAGAAAGGAAAGCCATTGCTGTTTAATCATGGAAATTTGTTGATGCGGTCAGTCTATTATGACACTGTATGGACTCAGAAACTGTGAGGGCAAATTCAAGTGCTTGGGTAGGGCAAAATTTTGTTCAGGAACTAGATTATTAGAAAATCTCTCAGAACAGCTCTAGAAGCAGCAATCTGGAAGCTATTATGGTGACTGTGACCTGTTTCTATTGTGGCCGTAGATTCTGTCACCAAGAGAAATGCAAGGACATAAAGAGGACCTTGGCGTTCCGACACCATTGTCATACCTGCCATGGAAGCCTGGGAATAATGCCAGCTTCACTGGATGCTCTCCAAATCTAGTAAAGTGGTTCACTCTTTCAAGAGTCTCAAATTCATCCATATTCCTTTGTGAAAGGGTCTTGGAGATGTAGCTGTCAGCCTTCTAGTCTTTTCAGTTTTGATTTTGGTTAAAGCATAGTGGGGTTTGGCTACTATGAACAGGTTCTAACTGACTTTATGGAGTCCAGTGTGTGAGCTTTTCTTCCAAGGAGCATCAACCACAGAAACAGAGGCTCCCGCTCAAGTTTAGCTTGGTGAAAAATGAACTGAACAGGAATTACCAAGGGGGGCATGGGTCACTTATGGGTGTCAACACCACTGAAGAAAAAGAAAACTTCTCTCTTGCAGCAACCGTCAATCATTGCTAGAGCCTTGGGGAAGGGTGGAGCCTGGGAGCACCTTCCTTTCCCCAGGACAGAACATTAAAGGGTCCAGTTCTGTGCAGGTCTCTTCAGAAATTCCAGCTGCAGAGTTCATGAGGGCAATGACCACATCACACCCCAAAGACAGCGTTCCCCAGGCTAGTTATCATCTTGATTTTCCCGCTTCTCAAACTTTTCTTTTGACTCCCATTCTGTCAATTGAAGAAAATTTTAGTGCAAAAATGCCCTAGGAAGAGAGGATACCACAGACAGCCTTCTTGCTTTAAGGAGAAGACTCTCATACTCCTATTTGATTATATTTTTATTAAGAAAGCAGTATCCAATGCCATAGCCTTCCCTCCATTTCCATGGAGACACAATGGACTTCCCATGCATTGGTTCAACTCGGCTTCTCTCATATTTGCTATATCTCTGCCCTGTTTCCAGTCAGTCCTCTGTGAGGTCTAGATATGATACGGGGGACTCCACTGGGGAGTGGAGAAGAGGCTTCATGTCTTAGCCTACTTAATAAAATTGCTTGCTAGGTCCCTCTGTCTTCTTAGCATTATTCCACTTGGTTGTTTTCTCTCCTTTATTTGGGGGATCTGAGACATCCTTTGTTTGGAGTCAAGAAATGTGGATCCAGTGCTGAACTCACTCACAGAGAGCCCTCAGCAAAGCAAGACAGCAGTCAGCAGAGATGGCACTGCCAGTAGCTCCCCAAGCCTGGATCTTAGCAGAGACGTAGGCAGGTCATGGAGTGAGGTGGGCAGGTCATGGAGCGAGGTGGGCAGGTCATGGAGCGAGGTGGGCAGGTCATGGAGCAGGGTGGAGAGGTCATGGAGAAAGGTGGGGAGGTCATGGAGAGAGGTGAGGAGGTCACGGAGCAAGACGTCTCTTTGAACTTGAACCCCGAGTGGCGTCCACAGTATTCAAAAAACAAATAAAAGCATGTTAACCTGTTTCTGAAGAACATGTTCTTTTATTTCCAGATTTTTATTCTGGACAAGAACTGATGGTCATATTGTGATAGAATTTATTGAAGATTATAATAATAATACAAAAATAGTTATTTAGAATAAAACTTTCTAAATTGTGCACTAATCAAGACAATACAAAAGTAATAAAAATATGACTTAGTTTGGATATGATGACATAATTCATTGTAATGCTTCTTAGGTTTAAAATCCTTTTTATATCCTTAATCTTATTTTAACCCACAATGATGTCACAAATGCAGAGGTCAGATATTTTTACAAAAATGTTGTGCTTTGAAATGACTTAAACTATAGAAATTGTGGCACATTGACTTTCCATGTTTATCATGGAATGTTACTAGGGATATGCATTCTGCATATTTTTCTTTGATAACCCACACCCTACCTAGTTGCATAAAAATCATGTCTGGTTTTGAGTGCCCACTCTGCTGTTCATTCTACATAGACATGATGTCAAATTCTTAAGCTATTACCCACTCAGTAGTACAGCCTATGTGTGTTCATACAATGTTTGCAGTGATCCAAATGTTGGTAAATACTGGCCTGTCTTCTTTTCTTTCTTGTTTCTTACAAGTAGATTTCAGATCCACAAAGTTCAACTCAGTTTAGGAAGTAATTATTGGATGATGATGGCTGCCTTGGCTGTAGGATTCATTTTGAAATGAAAACACAGGGCTCTATGTGAAAAGGGTAAGAATTAAGATGGTAGTACCAGGGAGATAACTCAGTAGAGTGCTTGCTGTGGGAGCACGCAGTCTAAGTTTTATTCTCCGCAGCCACATAAAAAACAGTACCAGACATAGGAGTGTACCTGTGCTCTAAGCACTGGGGAGTGGAGGGGTGGAGGCAGGGGAATCTTGGGACTCACTGTCAGCCAGTCTAGCTAAATTAGAGAGTCTAGGTTCAATGAAAGACGCTGTCTGAAGAAGGAAGATGGAGAGCAATCAGGGACAATACTTGTCATTGACTTCAGGCCTCTACACATACATTCATTCATATATACATACATATATACATACATACATATACATACACACAGACACAGATACACACACACATGCACACATATACGTACAAATAATTTTCGTGATGGAAAGACCAGAGCGTTAAGCCAAGTTCAGGGCCCTTCTAGGCAAAGGTATTGGAGCAGCTTTCCTGCCCTCGAAACGGGCCTGGGTCTCCGCTCATGTGACCACCAGTACACCACTCAACGTGACTATAAAGAACAAGTTTGTATCTTCCTTCTGCAAGGGAACTTCGGGCTGTAGTGCACAGAAGTTTCTCTGTTGGACTTTCCTATCGTGTTAGCTTTGTAGTCTCTTGAGCATCTTCAAAAGTGATGTGTGTGTATGTGTGTGTGTGTGTGTGTGTGTGTGTGTGTGTGTGTGTGTGTGTGTATTTGTGTCTAGGTCTGAGGACAACCTTGGCTGTCATTCCTCAGACAGGCTCCACCTTGCTTTGTTTTTCTTTGTAACTGGGTCTCACTACATATCTGTGGCGGACCTGGAACTCACTATGTAGATCACATTGGTCTTGAGCTTAAAGAGATCCCCCTGTGTCAGCCTCCCAAGTGCTGGGATTAAAGGTGTGGGCCCTGATGCCTGACTTCACCTTGTTTTTTGTGACAGGGTCTTTCACTGATCTGGACATTGAGGCTGACTGGCCAGTCAGACTCACGGATCCTTCTGTCTCCATGTATGCATGTCACCAAACCCAGAATTTTCTTTTTTAAAACACAAATCCCCAATACTTGCCAAACAAGAACTTTACTGACTTGAAAACCTTTTTCCCTCTGCAGATGTGCCACACTAGTGAAACTCCCTTGAATGGACAGCCCGGGTAATTAGTGAGGAAGCGTTCAGCTCAAAACAAGGTGTGAGAATATGGAAGTCAGTTTGATTTTCTTGCGAAACCCTTGACCTAATGCTGGATATACACCCAGTGAAAGCATTTTGGAGATATTGGCACCCGCATACATTCTCAGAGCAGGCAGGCGACATTGAGAGCTGTGCTGATTTGCTCTCAGCTGGTTGGAAGCAGGAGTTAAAAAGCATCAGTTTTAGAAGCTTGAGGTCACGCTTCCTATGATGGTGTATTGCTGCTCTGATCCTACATCTTCTTTTTAAAGGGCATTTGCCCTTCAGTACTATGTGCTTTCATAACCAAACTTCACTACGGAGACTGGTAATATTGAAAACAAGCTTCAGTTCAGGAACAAGTATGAGAACCGGTCTCCTGTACAGTGACAGAGTGACAGACTTGGGTAGCGTCTCTTGAAGTCCTCTGGGCTGGGCCTTCAAGATTGTCTGCCTAATGAGATGTCGAGGGTCATGTGAGAATGCATCTGTTAATGTAATGTGCTCTGTAAGTGATGAACCAGAGAAATACGAGGTTGTGTGCAACCTGCTCACATTTTACAGAGGAGAAAACTCATCTCTGTGGGCCAGGTCATCTGTCTTCCAATTCCCTTTGTTCGCCAAGGTCAAGCTTTATTGGTCGAGTCCCACTCAACAACCCCGGCTGGGCACTTAGTTATAACCCAGCTGCTATCATCCCACCACGCTGGTAGCAGGGCCCTGTTTATTTCCTGGGTGATGAATTGGAGCTGCCGAATCCCTTGGCTTTCCCACTTTCTTCCCTTGAGTTAGAGGCTGGATGACTTACATTTATAGATTGGGCCAGCTATGAACTCGGCATGTGCTGGGAAAATGAAATGAAGAATGGGTTCAGTTACTCTTAAGGTTTATTTTGCCAGCCAGGCAATGGAGAAGAGTTTCTCTAAATAGGTAGGTTCCTCCAGCAGCTGTCAATTTTAATCATGGTGTGACATGACATAAGGTCTGTCTATAAATGCCTGGGATTTGAGTCACATACCAGGAAAGAATCCCAGAATAACAACTACCATCTCTCCATCTACAAGCATTCGCCCTCTTTCTCCCTCCCCCTTCCCCTCTCTCTCACCATATAACTCTTCCTCTTTGCTTTCTGAACGTTCACATATGTGTGTGTGCATGTGTGACTATGGTGCATATCATTTAGTAGAACATGCTTCATCTCATTTGTTTTATCATCAGCTGTAAATGTATCCATTGTTGTTAAAAGCTCCGGACTGGAACCCCTGAGGTGGAAAGGCACTGAAAGTGGACACAGCCTGAAACAGTTTGATTGACATACTACATATGTAATGTATATACTTATGAATCTATCAAGCTCCATCTCTATCTCTATACCTATTTAAATCTGCATTTCTCTATATCTCTGTCTATATGTCTTCCAATTCTCTTTTATTTCTTAAGGTTGTTCTTTATTGGTTGCCTCCCTCTTAGTGATCCCACTGAGCCCTTACTTGTAACTCGGATACTGTCTTCTCATCTGGCCTGCAACATTTCTTACCATCCATTTGCATGCTTCCCCACAAAACAACCTGTAAACTCATTAAATCAATCTTCTGTCGCTCAAGTCAATGTTTCAGATCATTTCAAATAGGTTTCAGTCTAGTACCTTGCTTCTTAAAATTCTCCATCTTGTTGTAAAAGATCCAAATAACACCAGCTTGGAAATCTTGGCTTTGAGGATTTTATTCTTAATAGAAAACAACTTTGTAGAATGACCTCTTCCCCAAATAACCTGGTTTCTCAGGCAATCTCTGGAGTTTTAGTTCTCTTTGATTTCCCTTATCCCTTTTGCTCTTATCTGCCTGGATAATCCAAACCCTGAGAGTGTAAAGGCCTTCTCTTTTGAAGCCACTGCCATTTGGAACAGGACAGCCTCCTTATCTCTCCTCCCTGAGCTGCTTCATGCCAAGACTTAGTTGAAGTCCATCTTTCTTCCTCTGTTATATGTAGACCCATTTTTTTCTCTTTGGCCACCAGCTAACAAATGACAACATAGATGCTTATTATGTTATGAAAGCTTGGCCTTTAGCTTAGGCTTGTCTCAACTAGCTCTTAATTTAACTTAAATTAACTCATTCATATTAGTTTGTATTTTATCACCTTTCTTCCATCTTACACCTCCTGTTTCTTCTCTGTGTCTTCTGGCATCTCTCTCCCATGAATAGATTATCTTCTCCTGCTTTGTCTCTCTGCCTGGAAGTCCCACCTATACCTTCTGCCTAGCAATTGACCACTCAGCTCTTTATTAAACCAGTCGCAGCAATATATCTTCACACAGTGTAAAAATATCCCCATAACAGTTATGACCTGACACTGGGTTGTTTGTATGATATTAGAAGGTATGATGCTTATATACATTTTGTTTGAACTTGAAAATTTTGGTCAGCATTGATGAATCTCTGATAGGATTTTACATCACCCTATCAATCAAGAACTGAGCATGGCGGTGCATACCTGGGATCTCTGGATGATGTTTTCATTTGTGACACAATTAGTCTTGATGTTTCCATGTTCTCCTTCAAGAATGAAGATTTCAATTCTTCCCATATCCCAGCCTTAATTAGCTGGTCTAGGTAGAAAGCAGGATCACTACTTGGCTAAAAGAAGATCTCAGACCAGAAGCAGAAATAAGAGTGGGGGGGCTGTCCTGGCTTTCTCTTGCTCCATGCCACCCAAAGGGTCCAACTGAAAACAGCTGAAGTTATTATCGCACAGTCTCTGCCTGTGGGATTCTGAACATGGATTAACTTGATCCTCTGCTCAGGGTCTCAACAGACTGGTAGTATTTGCTGGTGCTGCTCAATCCTATCTTAGCCTAGTTCTTCCAGATTCACTGCTTGTTGGGAAAATGCAATTCCTTATAGCTCTATGCTGCCAACAACTTCAAAGGCTAACTGGCTATCTCTCTGACTTTAGAGATTATCCTGCTCCATTCAAGTGAATGAATCCCACACAGGGTAATCATACTTGGATTAACTCAAGGTTAAAGACTAATTATTCCTGAAAAATTCTTGGGTCATATAATGCAACATTGTCACACAGAGATGGTCCAGCCTAGTCACAGATCCTTTTCAAATATAAGAGATGGAGCTTACAGAAGATAATCTGGAAGGTGATTGTAACCTTGGATCCTATTTTAGAATTCTTACAACCAAATTCATGAAAATAGCATGCTCCTGGGAGTCAGACATCCCTGGTTCAACTCCCAATCTCTCTCTCTCTCTCTCTCTCTCTCTCTCTCTCTCTCTCTCTCTCTCTCTCTCTCTCTCTCTCTCTTTAATGTTTCAAGTAACATTGGTATCTGGTGTCTTCTCTTTCTGATGGGGATGATGATGATGATGTCAGTTGTGTAGTCTGATCTCAAATTGGAAGCAATGTAAATAAGTACCTTTCCTGGTGCTGGCTATATGCTGAGGAGCTCTGCCCTTGGGGCATGACATGGCCATTGCCTTCATGAACTAACTGAGAACTGAGAACCCTCTCAAAAGACCCATAAAAGACTCCTAGCAATAGTGGAGACAGTGCATGAACTGCCCTTCCCCTGTAATCAGATGGGTGCACACTTTAACTGTCATCATAGAGCTGTCATGCAGTAACTGATGGAAGCAGATGCAGAGATCCACAGCCAAGCACCAGGCCAAGCTCTGGGAGTCCAGTTGAAGAGAGGGGGGAGGGATTACATGAGCAAGGGGGGGGGGTCAAGATCATGACAGGGGAAATCTACAGAGACAACTGCGTCAAGCTCGTAGGAACTCATGGACTTTAGACCGACAGCTGTGGAACCTGCATGGGACCGGACTAGACCCTCTGCATGTGGGAGACAGTTGTGTAGCTTGGTCTGTTTGAAGGCCCCCTGGCAGTGTGACCAGGATCTATCCCTGGTGCATGGGCTGGTCTTCTGGAGCCCATTACCTATGGTGGGATGCCTTGCTCAGCCTTGATGCAGAGGTGGAGGGGCTTGGTCCTGCCTCAACTGTATGTACCAGGCTTTGTTGATTCCCCATGGGAGGCCTTACCCTTTTGGAGGAGGGGATGGGGTGTGTGTTGGGGGGATAAAGAGGGGGAGCAGGAGAAGGGTTGAGAGGAGGAACTATGGTTGGTATGTAAAATGAATAAAAATTTTTAAAAAAAGACCAGGCCCCTTAATTTCCTAGAATCTAGAGAGAGAGGGGGATCATAAGGCCCTATCCCCTCCCTAAAAATATATACATAATTTATGGTTGCTGGTGAAAAAAACAAACGTTTTCTTTTTTTTTTCATTTAAAAGTTTTTTTTCATTTTTCTTTATTAAGAAATTTTCTACTCACTCTGCATACCACCCACAGATCCCCCCTCCTCCCTCCTCCCACTCCCCAGCCCTCTCTCCCAAGCCACCCCACAATCCCCACATCCCCCAAATCAAAGTCTCACATGGGGAGTCAGAAACAAACATTTTCTTAAGTAGTGTAGTCACCCACAAATTACCTATGTTCCTGTGAGTAGCTCCTACCCATGACCTGTGGGTAGTCTCTTACCTATGACCTCTGGGTAGTCTCTTACCTACGACCTGTGGGTAGTCTCTTACCTACGACCTGTGGGTAGTCTCTTACCTACGACCTGTGGGTAGCCTATTTTATTGGTCAGTTGTTTTTTTAGTTTTTTTTTTTTTTTGTCAACTTAATACAAGCTAGAGTCATCTGCAAAGAGGGAAACAAAATTAAGAAAATGCCTTTATCAGATTGGCCTGTAGGCAACTCTGAGCAGGCATTTTTTTTTTTAATTATTTATCCACATGAGAGGGCCCAGCCCACTGTGAATGGTGCCAGCCCTTGGCAGGGTGCTGGGTTGTGGAATAGTGGCCTTGGTGAAAGCAGACACAAACTTGGCCCTGCATGAGTTTTTGAAACCTCAAAGCCCACCCTCAGAGACACACCCTCCAACAAGACCACAGAGCCTAATCTTTCCTAAAATGTTTAGTCCCACCAACTAGGGACTAAACACTCAGTATTTGAGCTTGCGGGGGACAATGTAATTCAAACCACCACAGGGCATGTGATAATCTACTTTGTAGTCTATTATAGTTAAGTCTTTTTTTTTTCAAAATTGTAAATCTTCAAGTGAGTGCTGCATATAAGTCATTTTACATGTGTAAATTGGCTGCTTCTTGCTACACTTCACAGTGCTCCATGCTCCCATCCCATGCTCCAACACGGTGTCTGAGTGTTCAGCCACAGATACTGGGAGGGGGTATAAATACTGATGTATTGTTGTGTGAGTCAGTAAGCCCGTTTCTTATTGGTATGTGAAGTTAATCTCAGTTGTCAGTTTGATTGGATCTGGAGTCCACTAGAGACATGATTTGGGGCAGGGCTGTAAAGGGTATTGCCAGTGTTAACCAAGGGGGAAGACCCTTCCTCAGGGGGCAGCACCACTATACTACCAAGGTATAAAGACGACTGAGTGGAAATAAGGGCTTTGCTCCTTGCTAGTGAGTGCATTTACCCCCTTTCTATCTATTCTGCTGCCATCCTACCCTGACTTCAGAACCCACACTGCACCCAACCCCATGGTGCTTGGAGAGACTCACCGGAGCTGAGAAGTGGGAGCCAAGCTGACAACCAAGTCAAGGCAGTTTCTACAAATCTGAGACCTTTATAAATTTTATATATATATGATTGTGTCTGGGCAGTAGTATGTGCACATGAGTGCAGGTGGCAACAGAAGAAAACAGAGGACATCAGATTCCCTAGAGCTAGAGTTTCAGGCAGCTCCGAGTTGCCTGACTTGCATGCCGGGAACCAAATTCAGGTTCTTCAAGAGCATCAAGAGCTCATAATGCTGCCCAGTCCCAGTAGCATACTTGTTTAACTGCTACTAGATCTTTATCAGTTATCCATGAGCATCCCTCTGAGCACTTACTTTTTGAAGGTCTGTGTTAACATTGACAGCGTTGCAGTGAGATTCCTAATTACGATCTTCTCCAAGCAGCTCCAGTGGCCAAAATATGAAGATGGTTTTGGTTCTTCAATCTTCTTCCAAAATGAAATGGACTACTTTGGAAATGAAAAGGAAGTATTTGAAACTAGCTTTTGAAATGGTTTCTGTTGAGAATGGACTATGGACATGGTGGCTCAAATTCTGGGCAGACAACGGTTATAAGAATTGTATATAAAGAAAGCAGATGGGATTAAGAAACAGAGAAAAAGCCGGGTGGTGGTGGCACACGCCTTTAATCCCAGCACTCGGGAGGCAGAGGCAGGTGGATCTCTGTGAGTTCGAGGTCAGCCTGGGCTACAAAGCGAGTTCCAGGAGAGGTGCAAAGCTACACAGAGAAACCCTGTCTCGAAAAACCAAAAAAAAAAAAAAAAAAAAAGAAAGAAAGAAAGAAAGAAAGAAAGAAAGAAAGAAAGAAAGAAAGAAAGAAAGAAACAGAGAAAAGGTAGAAGGAATATTTTTGTGTGTGTGTGTCCACATTAGTACAAATGTGTACATGCACGTGTATTAGTATGTGTTCATGTGTGTGAGGGCCAGAGGATGACATAGATGTCCTCCTGAGTTACTCTCTACCTTCCTTTTTGGGAAAAGATCTCTCACTTATGACTGAATCTCTCTGATTTGGCTGGACTGTCAGGCCATAAAGACCCCAAGATCTGCTCATCTCTGCCTCCTCAGTGATGGGATTATAGGCACATCTCTATTCATTTTTTTAAAAAGTATTGTTTTTCCATAAATAAAGCCTAGTCATTTGCACAGGGAAGGGACTATACTAATGCACATACCTGGTAAGAAGAATTTGATTTTAGAAAAGAAAACAGATACTAAATTGAAACTGTAATAGGGAAGACAGGAAGACAAACAGATCATTCATGGTGTTGCTAAGTCAGAGCAACTGTTCATGCCCCATGGCTATGGTTCTGGAAAACCCACAGGTTGCCTTTATTACCCAAAGAGGATGGGCACACTCTAAGGCTAAAAGAACTGGGTGTTTTAAGGAGAAATACTGTCAGGACAAGGACCACAGGGGACATGAGGTCCGTATTAAGAGCCAGACTCATCACATCTGCTTGACAGTAACTAAACCAAGCCTGGGGCCTCTCAGAAGCCTGGCAGGAAGTGAGCAAAAACCATCAGCTCCTGGAAAGAAAAACCGGACAGGCACATCTGTGAACTTCCTGCCCTTCTTAAGTTAATGTAGGTACACACATCTGGGGGTGGCTCTGTAATGTTAGGTGGGATTATGAAATGCTCCAATGTCTAGGGATTTTAGGATTTTTGAAAAAATTGACAGAATAAAATTGTGTATGGTGGTGCATGTATGTAATCCCAGCACTCTGGAAGGGCAGGCAGGGAACAGAAGCCTCAAACTATACAGCAAGTTTGAGGCCAGCCTGGACTACAGGAGACCTGCACTTAAAACATTAAATTAATATTCTGACAATATTTAACTTATGGAGTTGATACTTGTAAATAACTTTTAGTATTGAGGATTTCATATATCTGCACAACAAAATACAATCACATCTTCTCCCATTTTCCACTTTAACTCTCCTGATAACCCTTCTAACGCAACCATTCCAATGTCACTCTTTTATTTATTTATAGCTCACCAAATCCAATTAGTGCTGCTGCCCTTATGTGTACTGGTGTGGGGTCACCAGCAGCCACATTCTCAAAAAAAAAAAATATGATTTTCCCCTCCCCGAGAAGTTATCACTTGCTGGTAGCTCCTCCTTAAGGGCTTGGGCCAAGAGAGCACCTCCCCAACCTGTGCATACTGCTTAGATGGCCTGGTCCTGTTACAGGTTTTGGCCATGTAAACCACAGATGCTGTGAGGTCTTGAGTCCAGAAGACAGCATTTATGAAATAGATTTTTGAGCCTTACAGTTTGAATTTTGCAATTTAATTCCAATAGTTCTGCCAATTAACTTCTTAGATCCAAGGCTACTTAGTCTCTTTTCCTCAGAATAATTTGGAGAGAGGACAACCGCTGCTGTTGCTATGGGGCTGTGGGCAGATTTGAGGAGGGGACAGCCTCTGCTGTTGCTATGTGGCTGCGGGCAGCTTTGATGAACGCTCCTTCCCACTTCTGTAATAGAGAGAACTGACATGAAGGTTCCGTGAGACTTCACACCAAGAGCAGCACAGCGTAGACTTGGTCAAGGTCATCCTTGTTTTTCAGCATCTAAAGCCTTCTCAGGACCTTCCTTTTCAGGGTGGAGATGGGTGGGATTTTACTTCTAGACTTCTCAGGCTTTGCAGGGTGGAGATTGCTGGGATTTCACGACCAGAGATTGGGTTTTTACTCTGTAGGGTGGGATGGGGTCCAGCAGTTAGGGCAGTTAGAGTGTTCTGTGAGTGGAGCCTGGCAGTGAGAGGTTCTGGAGGGAGGGGCCTGACCACTCATGTGGCTTGAGGGCCTTACAATACCCTCATATCAAGGATGGTCAAGGTGATCCAGGAGGGGGAAAAGGGCCCCCAAAGCAGGCAAAAGAGTCAGAGACAACGCCCACTCCCACTGTTAGGAATCCCACGAGAGCATCAAGCTCTCTACCATAACATACATGCAGAGGACCTAGCTCAGACCCACAGGCTCCCTGATTGTCACTGCAGTCTCTGTGAGCCCCTAGGAGCCCTGTTTAGCCGATCTGTGGACTGTGTTGCTTGTGGTGTTCTCAAGCCCTCTGGCTCCTACAATCCTTCCTCTTCCTCTTTCTCAGGGTTCCCCCAACTCTGCCTAATGTTTGACTGTGGGTCTCTGCATCGGCTCCTATCAGTTTCTGGGTGAAGCCTCTCTGATGACCCATTAGGCTCCAGCCTATGGTTATAGCATGATATCATTAAGAATCATTTAATTGACTTCTTTTTTTGCCAGTCATGTCGCACACGGAGACTCTTATTTGAGTTTTCAGGAGAACAGACATGTGGTTGTAAGTAAATGTAACACTCTTGGCATTGCTCCATCAAATGTGCCTTCAAACCATGATCACCTCTCTACCTGGACTGAGAGTTAAGCCTCAACTCGTCCCCTGGATCCCCACCTCAGTACAACACAGTTCTTCAGTGTTTGGATGGAAGCCAGCCAGGAAGTAATGTTCTTGCTTGGGGCAGACCAGCTGGTTGATGACTCGAGGTATCCACAGAATGGCACCTGGCTGGTGCTCATCACTTAACTCAGCCTTACTGGTTTAGAAGTGGCCTTTGTCGTCATTCTAGGAGGAAGAAGAAGAACAGTGGCCCAACTAATGGGAAATGATGGATAAACTGTATATGGAAAGTGTAGTGCTGAAAGGGGAACTTAATGAAAAGGGAGACTCCTGAATATCAAGGATGAAGAGGCAATTCTAAAAGTCTCCCAGTGTTAAAACAATGACAACAATTTACTCACCACCAATAAAAACAGACATCTGAAAAGAAAAAAGAGATATCCCAGAGGCTCCCAGACTTCTTTGAAATGTTAGGTGCTGGAGTATAATGAAGCAATGATTACATCAATGTGATGGAAAAGGTGATGCCCCCAATTCTATCCTTAGCCAAACTGTCAATCATCAGAAAACAAGAAAAAGGGATGCACAGCTCAGAAATACAATTCTTGTGCATGCTTTTAAAAAGTGAAAACCACTTTACAAGGAAAACAAAAAAAAACTACGTAAGAGATCCAGTTAAAGCCAATTAAAAGAAACAGTAAAAACAAATATAGAGGAGAAAGGATTGAAAACTGAAGCATGATTCTATAAGTTAGGAAATAGAGTAAGATTTAATTTCCAGAGCTTATTTTGTGATAAGTACTAAAGACAAAATATCAAGTAATTTAATTAGATTAAAAGGCATATAAATTAGAACTGACAAATATATGCAAATTAAATCAATTATATAAAAATAGTTCATAAATTTCTGGGCAAATTAACTTGAAAGTCTAATTGCAGCATATATGCATACATATATATATGCACACACAAATATAGATATATGCATATATAAATACGTACAGAGAATATATGCATATTTTGGCAAATTACCAAAGTTGATTAATAATGAGTTAGACAGTATGAATACACTGATAACTTCAAAATAAATCAAAAGATTGTCTGAAGAATTAGATCCAAGAAAAGTATCAGTAAGATGTGTTTGATAGTCCTTCAAGGGATAAAGGATGCTTTTCAACGTCACAGAGCACAGTAAAGGAAGCTGCTTAAAATATTTATTTTTATATGGGTAATATAAGCCTGTTAGCTACAACTTGAAAATGTTGGAAGAGAATTTTTCAAAAGTAACTGGAATTTTGTTCACAGATAAAGCAAAAAGCTTAGAAACTCAAATTCAGCAAAATATTCAATTAATAATTCACTGTGACTAAATAGGGCTTCATTCCAGGAAAACAAACACAGACGTACATTAAAATCTATTATTATAACTCATGGCATTAAGAGGTTAAATAGGAAGACACAGCTTCATAATTTTCAAATACTTATTTCATAAAACAAATAACATAAATCACCAAAATAAAAACAATAGGATCATATTATACTTTGTGATGGCTAATCTCCAATGTCTACTTGACTAGATTTATAAACACTTAGATGACACACCTCTGGGCATATTTGTGAGAGCATTTCCTGAGAGGTGTAACTGAGGAATATCTGCCTTGAATGCTGTAGGATGGAATCCTGAACTGACTAAAAATGAAAACGCAAGCTGAGGACTCTGCTTCCTGACTCTGGGCACAATGTGACCAGTCACCTCACACTCTCACTCCCTTGCCCTCCCTCCACAGATAGAATATATCCTTTTGAACACATGAGACAACATGAACCCTTGTTTCCTTTAACTTGCTGTTCTGTCCTGCCACAGCAATAAGAACAGTATCTAATACAGAAAACTGATCCTGAGAAGTGCTGCTCTTTGGCCTTTGGAACTGGTTTGTAGAGGGAATGTTTTTGAAAGAGTTTGTAGCTGCATGCTAGAGAAGACTTAAGGTTCTATAAGCAGAGGGCAGTAGGCCATGTGACTAGGAGTTTGGGGGATCAGACTGCTGAGAGAAAAAGTAGGCAGTGAAAGCTGGCCTCACACATTCCACAAGGGGACAGGACTCTCTTGGGAACTGGGTTAGAAGCCATTTGTTACTGACAAAGAACCTGGCCGTATCTGCCCATGCTGTGAACACTTGAGTGAGGTGGAATTCAAAAGTAGTGGACTGGTTTTTTTGGTACAGTAAATTTCAAGACAGTGCCACATCTTGGCTGTTGCATAGTTATTACTCATGTGTTTTAGTCACACATATAGTGAGAGAGGAGAAAGCTTTGAACAATTTGCAGTTTGACTAGGAAAGGAGCATTTGAGAGTTTAAGGAGATAAGGCTCACAGGGAGAAAGAAGCTTTAGCTGTTAGAGTGATCAGTGCCATTAAGTGGAAAGCTCCTCATACTTTTCACTGGGGCAAAAGGACAGGTGCCCCAGGAGCAAAACTCATCATAAAAGCTCTATCTTGTAAAAATAGTCATTTAGAGAAAGCCTGAGGTGACAATGTTGATGGATGGGTTCCCCGATTTAAAAAAAAACCATGTCTGTGGAGGCCCAAATTACTCAGGGTCAGAGAATCTAGGCTTGTTTTACACAGTAGGGCTGCATAAGGAGATGATTTGGTCACAGGTATGGTTACCAGGTATTTGGAAGGGTCTACACTTGGCTGTGCAGTGTGCTTTGATCTTGCAAGAGGGGTGTCTTTTGTCCCACCCTCTGACATTGTTATAAAAAAGCCTTTTTGAATAAATGGAAAAGGCCATTGGATATTGATCCAAGCCTTCCCTAAGCTATCCTGTGTTTCTGTCTTTTTTCTCGTCAGCTAAGTCTCTCTTTCTATCTAATATTTTCTTATCCCTCTCTCCTCCTCCTAAGAACCCTAGAAAAGGTGGGAAAGGTAGGAGCTGGACTCCCACAGTCCCCCACACATGGCAGAACATTTTCCCCCAGGTTAAGCATCAGGCATACTGAGGCTACTACTGTAGTAGGAGTCAGACCATATCTCCAGCTTCCAGCCGAACTTGCCAACTTCATTCCACTGATAGTTTTCCAGGCACAAAGTATCCAGGACTGGAGGCTTTCACCAAGATTAAAGAAAGCTGAGGAAGCCAGGCAATGTGCAGCATGGTCAGGTCATAGCAGAGAGACCCTGACAGGTCACTGTGTGAAGCTGGGAGTGTAAAGCAGAAGCTGCAAGGATCATGGGACATCTGCCATGGAAAGCTGCATGTGCCTTATGGAGCTGGCCGGAGAAAGACTGTGAATGGTAAAGGTAGAAGAACTGGAGGGGCAGGGCTACTGGAGCCTGTTGGAGACTGATAGCTATTCTTGGTTGTCAACTTGACTACTTCTGGAATTAACTAAAATGCAAGCAGCTGGGTACACCTGTGAGGGATTTATCTTGATTGGATCATTTGAGATGGGAAAGACCTACCCTAAATCTAGATATTTTGAGGTGGAAAAACCCACCTTGAATTTGGGCCACACCTTCTGATGTCAGCCTATATAAAGGACATGGAAGAAGCGTATGCTTTATTTTTGCCTCCTTGCCCTCACTTTTACCAGAAAGTTCATTCTTTTATTTGTATTAGAGCCTACTTCTTCAGGATTGTGGCATACACTGAACATCAGCAGAGACATTCAGCCTCATGGACTGAACTACTACTGGATTCTTGGACTTTCCATCAGGAGTTAGCCATTGTTGGAATAGTTGGAGCATAACCTGTAAGCCACTCCTCTCCCTCTCCCTCTCCCTCTCCCTCTCCCTCTCTCTCTCTCTCTCTCTCTCTCTCTCTCTCTCTCTCTCTCACACACACACACACACACACACACACACACACACACACACACACACACACATACACACACATTTCTCTAGACCAGAGAATCCAAATACAGAGACCAGATGATGTCATTCCACCCCAGGTACCCGAGACAACTACAAGGCTATATCTTTTCCCTTCTGGGTTTTAGTCTTCTTCAGTCTAGTCTTTCTCACTGTCCTGTACTTCTCCCTTTTCAAGCAGGGATGCTTATTCTGTTTCATCATATATTTGAAGCATAAGAGACATAGTTAAAAGTTTTTCTTGAGTCTTAGAAGAAACTTGAGGTTGTAACCATGCTCATTTTTCCTAAAATCTCAGGACCCATTAAACTTTCTCCCAGCTAACCCATTCTTTGGAACATTTGGGAAGTGATTCAATTGGGTATTGTTCCTCATAGGCTCACACATCTCAGCACTTGTTCCCCAGTTGGTAGTGCTCTTTGTAGGGGTTATGGAGCCTTGCTAGAGGAAGCACATCTCTGAGGATAGGCATTTGAGAGGTCATAGCTTTGCTTCATTTCCTGTACTTTCTCTCTACTTCCTGTGTGAGGATGAAAATGCGATCATCCAGCTTCCTGTCACCATGTCATTCCTTCCCTGTCATGGTGGACTCTATCCCTCTGGAGCCACAAGCCAAAATAAATCCTCTCTTCTTTATTGTTTTTTTTTCTTTTTTTCCTTCTTCTTTTTTTTTTTTTTTGATCAGGGTATTCATAGCAACAGAAAGTAAACTAGAGCAACCACAGTGAGTAGTTGATTTTCCATTTTGTTCTGCAGTGAATGACTATTGTTATGTTTAGTAAAACAATCACTGAGACTTTTTTGTACATCATTCCTAAACCCAAATTCAAGTGATTGTGTTAAATTTTCCATATTTTCACTCATATGTCATTATATCACCTAGAAACAAAAAAAATTACTATATACTTTCTATCATTTATGCCTTTTATTTCATTTGTTTTAATTTCTAACACTACTTCTTTCTCTTGTTAGTCATGTGACCAGCTAAGTAGCCCAAGGCTACATCTTCTAAAACTGAGAGAATAACATCTTGGGAGCATTTATGAGGATCACATGAGAACATGTCTCCAAAATGTTCATTGAAGCACTGGCATACAGATGATTGCTGAGAAAATTCTAGAACTCAACAAGCAGATGGTAAATCACTCATCTCAGGAGAAGTTAAGCTACACCCCAAATCAGTCTGTGTAGAGTCTGAGCAAGTATGTGTTTTGTGGTTTTGTTTGTAAGAGAAAAATCATCAATAGCCACATGCCAAAATAGATGACAGATGGAATACATTAGTATACATTTAAATCATGTGATCTTTACAGTCATTTAAAATACATTATGTAGTCATTCATTCATTGCTATGTAAAGCTTGACAGTACATCTAACTAAAGGACAAATAAAAGAGAATTTACAATTCCACTTTGGCAAAAATTCTATGAATATAATTGTATTAATTTAACTAAAAAGATAAAATTGCAAAGCTTTATACTAAAATATTAGTGGTGATTCTTGGTGGTAGTCCAAACTTCAAGGCTATTAAGTTTCTGTTTTGAGACAGGGCCTGTCTATGTTGCTGTGACTGTCCTGGATCTCAGAGTGCAGACCAGTCTGGCCTCAAACTCAGAGCTATGCCTGCTGGGGTTAATAGCATGCATGTCCACACCTAGCTATTAATTTAAAAAAATAGTGATGTATAGGTGTTTTGTCTGCATGTATGTCTGTGCACACATGTGTATCTTGTGCCTAAGGAAGCCAGAAGAGGGTGTCAGATTCCCTAGAACTGGAGTTACATTATGGATGGGTGTGAGCTGCCCTGTGGTACTGGGAACCGAACTCAGGCCTTCTAGAAGAGCATTCAGGGCTCCTAACCCCTGAGTCATCTCTCCAGCCCTGAGGCCACTGACTGTTGCTGTTGTTTTATCATTTGCCTTTTCCAATAATTCTATGATAAATGGTAACTCATTGCATTAGTGGAAATGTCAAAGTAATTGCTTGGAGACCCCTCTTGCACACTGCAGCTGTTTGTCAGCCCACACTGTTCTCTCTCATGACAGGTTTCATTTTAGGTGACAGAGCTTCATCAGTCAGCAGTTATACCTCAAGCTTTCTCTTTGTCTTTTAAAGAAATCTGTTTCCAAATTTCACTTTACTTACTATTATTTTGTCTATGATGTATATGTGCATAAATGCCACCGCATGCATGTAGAGTCAGAAAACAACTTTTAAGGGTCATTTATCTCCTTTTACTATGGGTTCTGGGGATTAGACTTAGGCCATCAGGCTTGCCTGGCAAGGTAAAAAAACCCACTAAGCTATGTGGCAAGCCCTCTCTCTTTATGAAAGCAATGTTGTTTGGCAAACTGAACCCATCCACATGTAGGGAACAGTTTTCTTTGCATTTATCAATATGTGCATTGAAAAATTGCTTTCACCCGGGAGCCAGGCTGTCTTGGGTAAGGTTTGTCTATCTCAATTCTTATCAGCCAGTCAACACCATTTATACTGGTGGAGGATCCAGACACTCTATGTGATATGACAGTAAGTGTTGATTATCAACTTGGCAGGCTCTAGAGCCAGCTAGGAAACCTCTGGGCATGTCTGTAAGGGATAGTGTAGGTTAGGTTCACCAAGGAAAGACCCCCCTCTATATGTGCAGCACTCTTCTCTGCACTGGAGTCATAGACTTTATAAGTAGGGGTAAGTGTATAGATGTAACTGTCTTGTTAAATAAGAAACACAGAGCCAAATACAGAGTTAAAAGCCAAGAGGTCAGAGCAATAGCTAAGAGCTGAGATTAAAAACCTTACCCTTCACTGCCGCTGCTGTCCTACCTCTCCACAAGAGACCTACTTCCTGTGTGTTTGTCCTTTTTATTGACCTTTCTATTCTGCCTTCTCATTGGTTGTAAACCCAACCACATGACCTCTTCGTCACTGCCCATCTATACAGACTTCCAGGTCTTCTATGGTTGGTATTGAGAGTAAAGGCATGTGTCTCCATGCTGGTGGTGTCCTTGAACACACTGAGTTCTGCCTGTCATGTGATCGGGATTAAGGGCGTGTGCTACCACTGCCAGACTTCTGATATGGCTTGCTATTAGCTCTGACCCCCAGGCAACTTTATTAACATACGAATAAAATCACATTTCAGTACAAATAAAATATCACCATAGTAAGTGAGCTGGGCATGGTGCCAGTTGCCTCACGATCTTTCCGGGGGAGGCGTTGGATGTGCTTGCTAGCTTCTTCCTCTTAAGCATCTCGGTGTAGGCGTGGCTGAGTGTGTGTCACTAGTTCTTGCACTTAAGTGCTCTGGTCACCCTTTCTGTCACTGCTGAGGAAGAGTATGAGAGGGAGGTGGAAAGAAGCAGGGTATGAGGTCCGGATGCGTTTAGTCCGTGGAAGGAGAAGAGCGGGATCATGGACAATCCTTCCTGAGGGTCAGACTGCAAAGGCATTCCCCCACTCCTAAACATTGTACTTTGGGGTATCTTAGGAGCCCCTCTGAGCAAAAATTTCCCCTGGATGATGTTGAAATGTGCATTAATTAAAATTGACTCTGAGACTACTGTATGCCCAAGGATGTACATCCATGCCTGCTTCTATTTCCCATTACAAATTATGTCTAGCCATATTTTGTGATATAGCCCACCAGAGATACTACAATAAAATTAAATGACAACATTAAGATACACTCAATAATAAAATGTCAAGAACACAGAGATGCCCCAAATTGGATACAAGCACCCTCTCATTATCTAATTCCTAGGGAGAAATTGTCCAAAAATTAAATTGCTTTGCAGGTTCAAGTGCAAAGGAATTAACATCAGAGATCAAATGTATTTGCCCTTGTGAATTAAAAGTCAAGTAGAATTAAAGTTCTCCTTTATGACTTACTTTGTTCACACTTAGCTAAGGGTAGTGCTTTGGGTGGCATGGAGGTTCTCTTAGCTGCCATCTCAGAAATGGGTAGGATCATTTCAGGGTCTCAGATGGCAGGTGATCCTCACTTTCCTGACTCCAGAGTTACCTGGGTGCTCCTGGTTACAATAACTGATGCCACCACCTCTACTACTGAGATTCCTGATCCTGACAGCAAATATGCCATGCCAGGCTTTGCTTCAGAACACAGTGCTCAGTGATTTCCAGTCCATGGCAGCTTTGCTGTGGGTGCTGAGGCTGTTGCTGGTGGGGGAGGGGAGCCCAGATTTTCCTACACTGTCCCAGTGTTGCAACCTGTCTCAGGCTCTGTTTTACTCTCAATGAGCTGTTTGCTGAGTGGGATGGTTAATGTTGACTGTCAGCTTGACGAGATATGCATCACTCAGGAGACAATTCTTCAGGCATGAGATGAGATTCTTTAGATTAGGTTAGCGTCCAGGCATGCCTGTGAGAGATTATCTTGACTAGGTTAACTCAAGATGGGAAGGTCCGTCCTTTAGAGTTGATTTAGTTGACTTTTTTTTAATTAATAATTTTAAAAACAATTTTTAAAATTCAAAAACAATTCATGTATTGTAAACTAAATCCTAGGATTGCCCCATGGATGAAAGAAGTCTAGGTTAGGGTTTTATCAGGAAGCTGCTCAGTTTGTGTTGGCTTTCTGGAGTCTTATTCCCATGAATTAACTCAATTGAAAGAAAATGTCTAAGTAGGAAGGAAATTTGGGCAATATTCTTCTGCTATGCTATGGGAAATAGGATCTAGTTGCTTATACTGCACCCTATCCCAGAGAATTGATTTAAGGCATCTCTGCTTGCTTATCTGATAGAGAGTAGTGTGGGTGGACAATTTAAACACTATACTTTGTTTTAAGGTCTCCTCCCACTTCATTTTTTCTTTTTTTTTTTTTTTTTCATTTAAAAACGTTCCTTTCTGTTGTGACCTACACCGTTTTGGACTTTACTTATTTGGGGTGACAAACGAATGAAAAGGCAGACACACAGACATATGTACAGAAAAGCTGGGATCGGGTGGGTCACGCACTCTGAAGAGGCAACAGTAACCCAGAAACTCATCCTGTTTCCGAGGCTGCTGAATAAGGATGGATATTGGTTGTATACATCTGAAGGAAGAGGATCCGGGTTATGTAATCTTGGTAAGGAGTTTCTGTAAGGGAGCAGTCTCAGGCTTCAGTCCTCCTGTAGGAGGAATGCTCAGCTGATGGTCTCTGCACACACAGTTTTAGCTAAAGGCCAATCATTCATCACACTTGTACTTGGACCAAGGGAAGGATTTGCCCTTCCTCTGAGTCTGATCCAGCAAAGGCCTTACCATTCCTGTGGGTCTGAGACACTGGGGTCCTTGACACAACAATGCTCATGCCAGTAATCCACACTCAGGACTATCGGCTCCCAGCACTTCACCACTTTCCTTAGTACAAGTACCTAGCACAGTTAGAAACTCAGTGATGGCAGTCTGGGAAGAACATTGACTTGAATGCATGTGTCTGACTACAGGTGTGCTTGTGTATGACATACAAGTGGCATTCAGAGGCCAGCCTTAGTTGGCAGTCCTTGCCTTTCACCATGTTTAGAGTAGTCTTTGTTGTTTTTCTGCTGCATACATATCCCAGGCTAGCGAGTCCACAAAATTCAGAGATTCTCCTGTCTCCACCTCCCATCTCCCCGCTGAAACGTTGGGTTGACAGATCCTCATGCTATGTGCCCAGCTTTGCCAGGGGTTTTGGAGATCGGAACATGGTCTTCATGGCTGAGCAGCAATTGCTGTTATCCATGGAGTCATCTTTGAAGCCCTTGCTTGCATTTAAAAGCAATAGATATTTGTTTACCTCATGAAGTCTAAATGACCCATATTAGGAAAGATTCTTCTCCATCATCGACTTTTACTTGTAGACATGGACTTTGTAGAAAAATATGGACCAGTGTAATTCAGGAAAAGCCAGAGCAACTGCACACAGCGCTCATGAAGCCTGTTAGGGGCTAAATAGCCATATCTAACTACAAGTGCACAGCCAGCGTCTGTAGAGACTTACCTTTTGGACCAGGGTTCTGTAACTCTCTGTTAATACTCAGACTATAGATGATGACTTGTTGAGATCTAGGGCCTCATCATATTTTCCTGAGGCCAGCTTCCTTCTATGTTCCTGGTAAGACTTTGCTGAGCCTTCTGGATTGAAGTCATCTTGCTTCATAGGTGTGCCTTGGCCCCCAGGCAGCTCTTATCAGTGGACCAAGACACATTAAGCCACAGATAACAAGTAGGATAGGAAGCCCAAGGCCACTGGCCCCTATCCTCAGCAAAGGTAACATGAGAAAAAGCCAAGAGCTTGGTTGTGTGTTGGTAAATACTAACTAGCTCTCCAGGGGAATAAGAGTCTGATTCATAGTGTTTTCTGCGCTCTCTGTGGCTAGTTTTATTTCACGTTTTTGTGTGTCCTACTTCATAAATCTTTGTTTCACTCAAGGTAAAAGTACTTCTGTATTTTGTTTTAGGTTTTTCTCTGTTAATTTGGATGTTTGGTATGTGATAATACTATTTGTTGAAAAGATGATTTTTTTTTCCATTGGTATGCCTTACACTAAATCAATTATCCAGGGCTGGAGATGGAACTCTGTTGGTTTAGTGCGTAGCTAGCATGCAGAAAGCCCTGGGCTTGATTCCCAGCATGGTGGAAACGTGTGGTGGTGCATGTCTGCAACCCCAGAGCTGGGGGGGTGGAGGCAGGTGTGTTAGCATTTCAAGGACTTCCTCCACTAACTACATCTTCCGTTTGAGGCTAGTGTGGGATACATGAGACCCGGTGTAACGGAAGCAGCTGCCGCATCAGCACCAGCAGGAGCAGCACCAGTAGCAACAAAATCAATTGTCATATTTATGGGAGGCTGTTTTTGGGGTGTGCTGTTTGTTGTGTTGGTCTGTATGCCCATCCTCGGGACAACGCTATACTCTTGTGGTTAATTTAGGTCTGCAATAAATATTGAAATCAAGTGGCACAGTTCTTCTCTTTCAAAATAGTTTAGACTCATCTAGATCTTTCGTTTTCTCACATAACTTTAAAGTCAACCTGCCTTTACTCCATTCTTGCTCATTTTTCAAGGAGACCTGTTCAACGTCCCAGAAGTTGGAAGCTGAATTTCATTTTCTCCTGAAATACAGGGCAAAGCTGGATGCTGTGATTGATTGCCTGGAAGGAAGCAATGGGAATAGCTAGCTTGTTGCCCCTCCCCCACCTCCCTCTTCTCCTTCCTAAGTAGTACCTCTTCCCTCTTCCGCTTTTGGGTTCTGTTTGTGGGCAGTCTCCCAAGACAGAAGCAAAGAGAGGGGGGCTGGGGTAGTCTAAAGGCAACTTCTAGAACTGTGCAGAGTTTCACAAGGTGCTGGACCAGAAAGGCCGTCCTCTACTCTCAGAGCGGTGATGTACACATCTTACTGCAAAGAAGCAGGGAGAGGGGCGGGGCCTCAGGTGAGCAGACTCCTCTGCTGTCCCCATACTCACTACTCACTTGTCACTTGGGGGAACATGGGAGACAGCAAGGACAATATTGATTATTTTTCTCGTTGCTGTGGCATAAACGGTGGCAATAGTAACTTAAGGAAGTGGGGTTCATTCTGGGTCATAGTCTGAGGATACAGCACATCATGGCATAGAAGGCGTGGTCACGGTGGGAGGAGCTTGAAGAAGCTGGTCACATTGTGTCCACAGTCAGGAAGCAGAGAGAAATCTCTGTCCACAGGATGGTGCTGCTCACATCGGGGTGAGTTTTCCTGCTTCATCTCACTTAATGTAGACAAATCCCTCAAAGGTATGACCAGAGGCTTGCCTCTCACATGACTCTAGATCCTGTCAAGTTGACAAATAACATCAATCATCACAGTGATGGGGGAGCAGAGAAAGCATGTGCATGGTGCAAGTGTGTGCACATATACAATGCGCACACACAATTAATTGATAAAATGTAATACAGTTTTCTTTCAAAGCTAAGAAGTCTGGACTGGGAAGATGGCTTAATGGATAAAAGCACTTGCTCCACAGACTGAAGACCTGAGTTCAGATCCCTGGACCCACCTAAGAAGCCAGATGCTGTAGTACATACCCGTGGCCCCAGAGATCACATGGTAGGATGGAAGGCAGACACAGGAGAATCATCTGCAGTTTAAGACCAACTGGAATATGCAGCACCTCAGGAACAAGTGAGACTTGGCCTCAAACAAAGTGGAAGGTGAGAACTGACTTCCTAAAGTTTTCCTTTGACCTCCATATGCACACCGTGGCACTTATATGCCTTCAAAACATGTACATTCTATCTCTGTTGGTCCATCCATCTGTCTGTCTGTCTGTCTCTCTTTCACACATACACTAATAAAAAATAATGAAAATCCTAACTCTTCTAATAGATGATGCACAGTCCAGTCCAGATTTCTGAGGATGGCTGCCTGCCATGGAAGGTGCCAAGCACTAAGGAGGGTGTACATCCTGTCCTTCATCTCTGCTCACCACCCAGGTCACAGCAATACACCTCCCTCTCCCCAGTTAGTCTGACTAAACACAGATTTGTTTGCTTCCTGTTTACCTTGGTGAAAAGTCAGTGATCTGAGCTCCCCTGGGAAGATTGTACTAAGCAGTCTGGGTTATGGGTAGTGCTGTTAATATCACGAGGCAAGGGTTAGGGATATGCCTCGGCTTGTGGAACACTTACCTTGCATGCACTAAGCCCTGGGTTCTATTCCCTGCACTGTATAAACCGAGAATAGTGGCCCACCTATAGTCTTAGAACGTGGGAGATAGAGATAGTAGGGTCAAAGTTCAAGGTCATCCTTGACTATACATAAAGTCTCAGGTCAGCCACTGTCTTAGAAAAAAAATAGAAAACAAAAAAAATGATGTGGTACTCACCAGAGACCCTGCCAGTGTTCTGGGGTGTGCAGGATAGACTTTTCACGGGACTTCAGCCCTATGGTAGACATGGAAACATGAATATCAAATACTGAAGATTCCAGCAGATGCTAGGCCCTTAGGGATATGGTGCTTAAGAAGTTAAGGATGTTTAGAAATCTCCAGGCCTGTCAGAATAACGAATGCCACTCATAAACCTTTTAATTAGTTAACCTGGAGAAAAATCTCTGCCCCTGTAGAGTGGACATTTTCATATTATCCTGAATGCAAACATCACCTTATCATAGGCTGCAGTTTAAATGTTACTCTATATCTTTTCTTGGGTTGAGGCGCTGTTATTGACTATGCAAAAAGCAGCCAAAAAAAAAAAAAGGACTTAATAAAAAGTGACAGCAGGCAGCTCTCCCTGCTGGCAGAGATTAAGTGCTGAGCGCTTGGCGTTTCAATTACCTAAAACTAATGGAATAAATATTTTACAATATTATTGCCTTTTGGGGGGTAGAACACTCAAAAGAAAAAAATACGTACACAAGATGGGATTCTGTTCTTTTCTTAATGAAATAATTGAAAATGGATTTAGTATCTGGTTGTGATCATGAAAAAAAATAGACTAGCCTGGTACGGGTGCAAGGGGACCAGGACATAATTTCTTGTGTGCATGGCCTTCTCTGCTGTCATTTGCCTCCAGCATAATTCTAAAATAATGCCCTCTAACTGTATCCATAAAACCGTTTTAGCTGAGCTCAGATGATTTTACCATGGCATAAATTTATTAGGGTAATTTTTTTTTTTTAACAGGAGCCTAGTCAAGAATTCCATTCTTAGAGAACACTATGTGATGGGGGTAAGGAATTACCACGCTAATGTGTGTGTGTGTGTGTGTGTGTGTGTGTGTGTGTGTGTGTGTGTGTGTTTGTATGTGTGTACTCGTGTGTGTGTGTGTGTGTGTGTGTGTGTGTGTGTGTGTGTGTGTGTGTGGTGTGTATGTGCTTGCTTGTGCAGGTGGTATGTGCAGGCTAGAGGCTGACCTTGGGTATTTTCCTTAATTGCTTGCCACCTTAAATTTTTAAATTTTTTGTTTATTTAATAACAATTTCAGAATGTAAAGAATGTGTTTTAATTATATCTTCCCCCAAGTCCTTTCTCCCCTTCCCAAGAGGCACCCTCAAGATGCCACCTCCCCTCTTTATGTCCTTTTTCTTTTTAAATGGAACCAAATGAATCCAGTTAACAATGGCTGTTGGGATATTGGCTGATCTTGTTTTTGTTAACTTGGTCTCCACTTTATTTTTTGAGATAGGTTCTCACTGAACGTGGGGCTTATTGTTTGGGCTAGGCTGGCTGGCCAGTGAGCTCCAGGAATCTGCCTATCTTTTTCTTCCCAGAGCTAGGGCTACAGGTGTATGGCACCAAGTACAGTCTTTCTCAGTGAGGGGTCTGGCAGCTGGGACTGAGGTCAAGGCAAGCGCTTTACTCAAAGGATCATCTCTATAGCTCCGCATTGCTTATGTGTGTACGTGTGTGTGAGTCTGGCTTTCTAATTGGCTCCCAGTGAACCTGGCTGGTGCCTTTTCTTATCTCTCTCTCTCTCTTTTTTTTTTAAGGGGATGATAATCCTTTATTATCTATCATAGGAGCTTCCATGGATAAGTCACCAGGAGCCAACTCCAGTGTTCAATATTCTGCAATATGGAAACATTCTGTCTTTCTTTTGCCTGTGTTGTGCTTTCATTAAAGTAGATAAAAGTAATATCAAACTCAGATCTGGAAATGGTTAGCATACTACACAATGCCACTTTATATCCAAGAGGCTTCATTAGTTTTCTTTGATAATTTATTGTTTGTATGTGTGCATATATATATATATATATGTTTATATTAGGGAATTTTCATACTGGGCTGAATTAAAAAAATAGCCATTATCTTTGAAAAGATCTTTCATGCTATGCAGCATTCTCAAAAGACACCCCAACAGAGGTGCAGACTTTATGTGTTTTTTTTTTTTCATTTTCTGTATCAGTGCTAATAGAACATAATTTGTTATGGATATGCCTACATCTTTTTGTAGGGAGGAAGAATTCAAAAATAAAAGACTTGCTGTTTCACTAATTTTTCCTAAAAACCAAGAGTCTGTGCATACTGCCAATTTGTATGCATGGTATAAGACCGTCTTTGAAACTAATTACCCAAAATGGTTGGTTTCACTCTTAGGAAAAACATATTTGACTGCAAGGATTTGTTGGCCAGTTAACCATTGAACAAATACATTGTTGCTAAAATCCATTAAGGTTTGCAAAATTATACATAGCTGTTACAATACTGCAAAACAATACACAACAGTATTATTAAAATTTTCATTAGATTTAGTTTGTGTGTATGTGCACATGTGTGTAATTTGTGTGTATGTACACACGTGAGGGTCAGAGGACAACTTGCCGGAGTGACTTCTCTCTCTCCTCACCCTGTGGGTCAGGGTGGCTGGGGAATCCCTTCATATCATCAGGCTTGGTGTCGAGCCCTTGGACCTGCTGGGCTGCCTCATTGGCCCCCATGCAACTTTTAAGCTGCTGACAATTGCCGTAAATCCTTGATTTAGAAACCACTTCACCTGATCTTTACAGAGCAATGCCCAGAGTCTAGGCTTTATGACCTGGAAATCCTGTCCACCACCATGTGTCTGGTTTGCTCCCTCTGTCCGTTTGCTTCTGAAGAACTCTAATTCTTTTCTGTTTTTTATTTTAATTGTTTGATTGATTATTTGGGGATTTTGCATCATGAACCACAAGCACCCTCACTTTCCAGTCCTCCCAGGTCCACCCTCCTACCATTGGAAGTCACCCTCCCGCAAAAAAAAAAAAAAAAAAAAGACGAAGAAAAAAAAAAGGGAAAACACACAAAAAACAAGTCCAATTTGTGTTTCCCATATACTCACTGGAGCATGGGCAAACTCCCAGTGGTCAGTCCCTTGAAGAAAACAGAGTCCTTCCCCGCCGGCACCCCTGCCAGAAGCCATCAACTGTGGAGAGCTACACGTCAGCATCCTTATCACAATTTTCAGGAGTTCTCTTCTACAACTTGGTGCTGCCTCTGGGTCCATGTGATGTTTTGAAAGAAAATGACTCCCAAAAGGAGTGGCATTACTAGGAGGTGTGGCTTTTTTGGTGTAGGTGTGGCCTTGGCTTTGTTGGAAGAAGTATGTTACTGTGGGGGTGGGCTTTGAGGTCTCCTGTGCTGAAGTATGGGAAAGAGTTCTCTTCCTGTTGCCCATGGATCAAGCTGTAGAACACTAAGCTCCTTCTCCAGCACCATGTCTGCCTCCATGCCGGCATGTCCGACCATTGATGATAATAGACTAAACCTCTGAAACTGTAGGCTAGCCCCAGTTAAACATTTTCCTTTATAAGAGTTGCTGTCGTCATGGTGTTTCTTCACAGCAATAGAAACCCTAACTAAGATAGGCCATGGCTGGGTCGGTGGTCCTATCGCAGCTGGGGTCTGTGTTGATGTCTGTGGCCTATGTTACCACCAAAGGCTAAGTGGATATTCATGGCCTGTGCTGTAGCCTGAACCCATGTTGATGGCAGTGGGCTGTGTTGCCCCCAGAGGCCATGTTGATGTCCTTGGTTCCTGCTGTCATCAGAGGCCATGTGCCAGTCCTTGATCCATGCTCCAGCTGGAATCTAGTAGCAGCAGCAAGGAAGCTACTTTTGCCATGGTATTGAGGAACTCTACTTCTGTGATGAAATCTGTGATGCCATCATCTCCCGCCTTAATCACTGGAGAAATGATCTTGGCAGTGGTTCTTTTGGAATCATTTCTCAGGACAGCAATCAAAATGCTCAGTGGAAGATGGGCAGCGAGTCCTCTTATTCTGCTGCCCAGTCTCTGTTGGTTTCCCCTTAGTTTAGAAATTAAATGCATCTCTTTCTAAGTCAACTCCTGTTAGAGTAAAGGAGAGAGCCAGTCAAAGTACAGAAGGCTACTGATTGTCTGCAGGCATTCGTTGGTTCTATTTATGTTTAAGCTAATATTTGTATTTGACTTATCCGATATTGTGTGCCCAGTTCCCATAAAAAAGTTAAATGTGATTCATTCAGTCAATACCGTAAAAATTTAAACACCATACCTGGTTACTTTTGTTCATGAGATTGTGTCCACACTGGTCTCACTTTTCATAATACTACTACTAATAATAATAACAAAAGAAAGACATACAGTGTATATTTTGATTTTAGCATTACAACAATAAAACAATTATATAACAATTATTTTAAAATGTATCTCTTTCCATCTTGTAAGGCCTTTCTTACTTTCTCACTATCTCATTCCTCCCCATTCTAGCTGTTTTGAGCCATTATGGCTGTCCTGGACTGTTCTAGCTAATTTCTTTTCCCCCCAGAATGCTCCTGCCTTTCTGTGTTTTTGCTTCAAGGCTCATCTGCTCTCAGAGTCCTTCCTTGCCATGTATTTTTTAAACTTATGATCCTTTATCGAACTTTCTAATATCTGATGTACTTAATTGATTGACGTTTGTTTTTGTAACCTTTGTTGTTTACCTTGAACATATAACATATTCTGGTTCCATTTGTTTGCATACTTTTTCCTATACTCTTCCCATCCCCAACAACACTTCCCTCCTCCCACCAAGTTTCCACCCCATTTCACATCTTTTTGTTTTTGTTTACTTTGTGACCCACTGGATTTGCCTGAGGTTACCCTCATGAGCATGGATGCACAGCTGCCCATTGGACCACAAACAACTCAACAGTGGTTATATCACTGACACAGTGACTTCCTCTACCCCGGTAGCCCCAAGTGCCATTAGCTCCCCTGAACAGGGCCCTAGAGCCCCTCCTCCATCTATGAATGCTTATGACCTTAAGTGCAGACCTACGTAACAGCTGCTGTGGGTTCATTAGTGCCATAGCCATATTATTCCCATAAGACTGTGTGTCAACACCTTCCTTCCATGATCTAGTTCTTGTATTCTTTCCATTCTCTCTCCTCTGAAGTTCACTGTCATGTGACCTCTCCACACTGTGAGCTCCCAGAAAGTAAGCACCTGACTTGACTTATTCGATAAGACCTGCACAGTTCCTAGAAGCTACCTGGTACCTTGTTGATTCTTACTATGTATTTATTTACTTAATGAGCGAATGAATAAATGACCTGTAGTTTCTCTCAAAATTCAAAGATAGTTCTCATTATTTGAATATAATACAATCAACTCTTATTCATACAATTCTAGTGTAGTGTTTTCCTTTGCTTGCTCATTTGAACTCAGAAGTGGCAGCATTTGTATCTAATACAGAGGGATTAATTACAAAATGAATGAGGAGCATGTAAAGATTTCTTGCGATTATCAGGATGAATAGCATTTGCTTAGTATTAGTGATATGAACTGATATAACAGTTACTTTATGTCTAGGGGCACCACTGTGGGTTTTATCTCAGAGCTGCACACTGGAGTTCAGGGCCCTTTGCTAGGTTCATGTTGGACTATCTTTTATTATTAATGTACTCAGAAGCTCAACATATGGATAAGTTTTAGTTCCTGAATCCATTCAAAGTACAGATGTGCTCATTGTAGTAATTTGAATAAGAATGAACCCACAGGACATTTTTTGACTACTTGGTCCCTAGTTGGTGGAACTGTTTTGGGAAGGATTAGAAGGTGTGGCTTTGTTGGAGGAGGTGTGTCAGTGGGGGCAAGCTGTAGGATATCAAAAGGCCCATGTCATTTCCAATTCTCTCTCTCTTATTCTCTGCTCATGTTTGTGGATCATAATATAAAGTCTCAGCTACTGCCCTAGTGCCATGGCTGCCTGCCTGCTGCCGTGCTTCCTGTCATGATGGTCATGGACTCTACTCCTCCGGAACCATGATCCTCCAATTAAATGCTTTGTTTTTATAGTTTGCCTTGGTAATGATCTTTTGCACAGCAACAGAAAAGTAATGAAGACACCTAAGTTTAATATTTCCCTATCATTGTTTTGTATCTAGTCCCTTATCCTAGTTATCTTTATCAATTTGACATAGCCTAGAGGCATGTGAGAAGAGAAGTCTTGATTGAAGAATTTCCTAGGTCACCTTGGCTTGTGGCAAAGTTTATGGGGATTGTCTTGATTGTTAATTGCAATGGGAGGCCCAGTCTACTGTGGACTGGACCAGCCCTGGACAGGTGGCCATGGCCTGTATAGGAAGGGTAGCCAATCAAGACCCAAAGAGTGAATCAACAAGCAGAGTTCTTTCATGTTTTCTGCTTCGGCTCCCTGCCTTGAGTCCCTACCTTGACTTCCCTCAGTGGTGAATTGTAAGCTGAAAGTATGAGCTAGATAAACCCTTCCATCCCTCAGCTGCTTTTGATTAGAGGGTTTTACCACAGAACAGACAGGAAACTACAACAGAAGGTACTGAAATGTCTGTTTTTTTCTTTTAGTTTTTCAAGTCTAAAGCCCATTTTTCAGGGGTCTGCGACCTACTTTTCCCTTAAGACTTAAGTAACCTTCACTTGTTTCCCCAAATGCCTCTCACGTGTGTTTTTACTCCTGGGACAGCTGGTACCTCTTCCAATGGCTTATGCTTCTCATTCAATACAAAGAATGGGGGCTAGAATTGCCTTCTAAAAATAGAACGTCTAGGGCTCCAAAATTTCTGAGAAATCTGTAATAGCTGCCAGAAACACAGACTCTGAAGAACGTAAGAGAAAAGTCATCTCATGTAACAAGTTTAGGAAAGGGCTCTTTAGATGAAGTATTTGAGAAACAATAGATGGCTACTTTTTTTCCCCCATAGGTGTAGAGTTATATTTGGTCAAATGTTCTTCCAATAGTATATTGACATTTTTTCTTTTTCATGTCTTCTTCTTCTTTTCTTCTTCTTCTTCTTCTTCTTCTTCTTCTTCTTCTTCTTCTTCTTCTTCTTCTTCTTCTTCTTCTTCTTCCTCCTCCTCCTCCTCCTCCTCCTCCTCCTCCTCCTCCTCCTCCTCCTCTTCTTCTTCTTCTTCTTCTTCTTCTTCTTCTTCTTCTTATTATTATTATTATTATTAAGAGATTTTCTATTCATTTTACATACCAACTACAGATTCCCCTGTCCTCCCTCCTCCCGCCCCCCAGCCTTCCCCCCAACCCACCCCTATTCCCACCTCCTCCAAGGCAAGGTCTCCCATGGGGAGTCAGCAAAGCCTGTTACATTCAGTTGAGGCAAGTCCAAGCCCCTCCTCCCTGCACAAAGGCTGCACAAAGTGTCTCACCATAGGCACTAGGCTCCAAAAAGCCTGCTCATGCACTAGGGACAGGTCCCGATCCCACTGCCTGGGGGACCCCTAAACAATTCAAGCTAAACAACTGTCTCACCTATCCAGAGGGCCTAGTCTAGTACCATGGGGGCTCCTCAGTTATTGGTCCAGAGTTCATGTATTTCCACTGGTTTGGCTAGCTGTCTCTGTACTTTTTCCCATCATGGTCACGATGTCCCTTGCTCATAGACTCCCTCCTCTCATCGATTTGACTCCTGGAGCTCCTCCTGGCACCTGGCTGTGGATCTTTGCATCTGCTTCCATCAGTCACTGGATGAGGGCTCTATGATGACAGTTAGGGTATTCAGCCATCCAACCACCAGAGTAGGCAAGTTCAGGCACCCTCTTGACTATTGCCAGTAGTCTATGGTGGGATCATCCTTGTGGATTCTTGGGAACTTTCCTAGCACTCTGTTTCTCCCTATTCCCATGAGTCTTCATTTATCATGGTATCTCTTTCCTTGCTCTCCCACTCTGTCCTTGTTCCAGCTCAAACCTCCCATTCCCCTATGTTCTCATCCCTAATCCCTTGGCCTCTATTACCCTCCCACCCCCAGTTTGCTTATGTAGGTCTCATCTATTTCTCCTTCACTGGATGATCCATGTGTCCTTCCTGGGGTCCTCCCTGCTAGCTAGTCTCCCTGGGGCTGTGGGTTGCAGTCTGGTTATTAGTTGCTTTACATCTAGTATCCACTTATGAGTGAGTACATACCATGTTTGTCTTTATGAGTCTGGGTTACCTCACTCAGGATATTTTCTAGATCCATCCATTTGCCTGCAAATTTCATGATGTCATTGTTTTTCTCTGCTGAGTAGTACTCCATTGTGTATATGTGCCACATTTTCTTTATCCATTCTTCAGTTGAGGGGCATCTAGGCTATTTCCAGGTTCTGGCTATTATGAATAATGCTGCTATGAACATAGTTGAGCATATGTCCTTGTGGTGTGATTGAGCATTCCTTGGGTATATATCCACGAGTGGTATAGCTGGGTCTTGAGGAAGATTGATTCTCAATTTTCTGAGAAACCACCTAGATGGCTACTCTTAAATAAATTTCTATTACAAGTCTATGGAAAAATCTAAACATAATGCCAAAATTGAATTTTCATGACATTTCCCTCGCTTTACCCCAGTTACCTGATAGTGAAAGAATTGCTTAGACTAACTGTATGGATTGATTTCCAAACATCTTCCTTAAGATTTTACTTGGTAAGCAGGTCTCACACTCTGGTTTTATCAATGCTGTAGAGCTGTGGTTTTGCTTGGATATTCTCTCAACAATACCTACCAACTATTTCCCACTCTCCTGGGTTCCCTCACACCGCCAAGTCTCTTAACAGTTGTTAAACTTTCTTGGATATTTCCAAATCACTGATGGTTATTTGGCATATACCATGGAGTTTTGTGACTTGCTTGGGATAGATGTGAACAGGACACAAATGACATACCAAAGACTTATTCCACTAGCTAGTAACCCAGTGAGTTTGTTGTGGTCTCTCACAGGAACATAGATCACTCATGGGCATGTTTATCACCACAAACACCAGCTCAGCATGGGTGTTGACTCATGGATACTGCATCTCTGGAGCTCCCTGCAAGATTGAAAGGCCACTTAGCTGTTTTGAGTCTCTTCCTTCCAGTAACTGTATATTGCTTATATAAATGGGGGGGGGGGTTTCTTATGAATATGTAAGCTCTTTTTACTTCCCCAGTCTTCAGAGCCTCCCACCTCCTTCCAGGTGGAACCAAACACAGAGAAATGGATGCTATCCTGTGACAGTAACAGTAGGGTACAAATTAGCCTCTCATCCTGTTTTAGTTATCTAATAGAGGCACCAAGGAGAAAATGTAAATCCTTTTTGACACAGCAATGTTTCAATTAGGATGAAATTGCTATAAAACACATGTGAACTGAGAAAAGAGTGAACCAGGAGATAAAATCAAACAAAATCTAGAAAATCATAAGTATGTAACGTGCTCAGTGGAGAAATGATGGATTATTGAATTATTATTGAATATGTAGCACTATGGTGTCTAGATGTTGACAAACTGTGGTGGTGTTAAAATAATTCTAGATGGATCAATAGTTAAATGCAAAAATAAGCCCGTGTGAGTATTGCATGAAATGCTGTGGCTATTTGGGGGCTGAGAAAGGTACTTTACAATAGATAGTACTGACACGAAAATGAAGTTCTCATCTCAAAGGGAATAAGAGACAGTTTATTATGGAGCCAAATATGAGTAGCCATGGCCCAGAAACACAGATTTAGGTTACACCAATAATCATGTTCCACTGTGGAAATGGTCACAGGAGTTAATAATAAATCAAAGTGTTTATCAAATACTGTGGTGGGGGCTTCGGTGAGGGGGCTCACAGAAAATTCTGTTGTGGGTTTCAGATGCTATTGACATTCTTAGCCTTAGTTGGTGAAAGCTGTTGATCTGCTAAGAACACATTTTACGGTTGTGATAGCCACAGGATATAAGGTCAGACCCAGGTGCCAGCAATGGATGGCTTTCAAAGCAACTAAAAACAGCCCATGATAACTTGGCTCTGGTCTGCCACAATTTAGCTCTCCAAAATCTCCAAGTTCAGTCATTTGGCTTTGTAGAATCTTTAACACAGGTGCAGCCCCCCTCTCTCCCTCCCTCCCTCCCTCCCTCCTTTCATTTCTCCACCCCCTTTCTGAGAACTTTAGTTCACTGTAGAGGCCATACACAAAAAGAACGATAGTTGTGATGGCTTAAAGTGTAAATCTTTCATATGAAGAAAGATGCCATGAATCAAGTTTAGAGAATGGAACAGTGGGATAAATATTTGTCGTATAGTCAGGATTAATATTTCTAAAATGTTTTTCCAAAATGACAAAGCATTGAGAAAAGATTAACTTTTCCAGAGGAAAAACATGTGCAAAGCTTATAAGTAGGAAATTCTCAATAGGACAAATACAAATGGTCAATGTACATTAGAATGTACTCACAATTCTAGATATTTATAAAACAACAAGTTGGAGGCTGGAGAAATGGCTCAGCAGTTAAGAGTTCGTACTGTTCTTATAAAGGGACTGAGTTCAGTTTCTAGAATCCATATTGGGGCTCACAACTGCCTGTAACTCCAGCTCCATGGGATTCAATAACCTCTTCTGGCCTCTGCAAGCACTTACACTCAACATGTAACCTTCCCAACACATAGACATAAATAAAATAAAGGCTTTAAAAATAGCCCTTTTCTTCATTTACCAGACTCATATACAAAATATGACCAGAACATTTTAAATAAAACACAGGGAAATGTTCACTGGCACTCTTTGTCAGTTGGGTACAGATTAGTACACCCCTTACTATGGGCTGTCTGTCTATGAGATGACACCAAGAACAAAATTTAAATTTCTTTTTAATCCAGCAATTCCAACTCCCAGGAAATTGTCTTAAGTAAATAATGATGCACAAGTGGAAATACACATTAGATAGTAATGATTATATCACAGTAAATCGATTAGTAATAAAGACACTAATGTGCATTGAATAACACAGGATGACACACAGATTTATTTGTGTGAAACTTTGGCTTTCCAGTGGTATGGGTGATATCATATATTTAAAAAGGTGTATCAGTCACATGTATAGGTGGTTTTTTTTTTTGGTCAGGATCATCAGCTACCCAGTAATGACACAGAGACTTATTATTGATTATGAAAGCTCAGCCAATAGCTCAGGCTTGTTTTTAACTAGCTCTTATAACTTAAATTAACCTATTTATATTCATCTACATGTTGCCACGTGACTTGTGGCTTTTACCTCTCCCCCTGAATGTCTATTCCCTCTCTGCCTCTGGCTGGTGACCCCACCTTTCTTCTTCCCAGCATCCTCTCTGGCCTCAAATCCTGCCTAGTTGTTAGCTGTTCAGCTTTTTATTAAATCAACCAGAGTGACTTATATTTCACAGTGTGCAAAAAGTTTATTCCACAATATATGTGCTTGTCTATTGTCTACTTTTGGATTCTCCAATAGGAAAGCCCACATCTCTAGGCTGCCTCTAACCTTTACTAGGGCTTCCTCCTTTCATGATCCGTGGCCTCTTCTTACATGAGCTAATAGTCCATGACAGTCTTGGTCCGTTGCCAAGCTATTTTCATTTTTAAAAAAATTTCTCTTAAAACACTTTAAGTCATATAGTAATTGTATAAAATAATGTGATTCACTGTGACGTTTTCATAATGAACACAACCTACTTTGATCATAATCACCATCCATTACTATTTTATCCCCTTCTACCTGCCACATCTCTTTCCTCTTCCCCAACAGCCCCCTCCACTTCTGTGTTCTTCCCCTCTGATTCTTCATGTTACAGAAAACGTTCAGTGTTTGTCTGAGTCTGGCTCATTTCATTTAACATAATGTCCCCTCCCTAGTTACATCAACTTCTCTTTAAATGACATGATTTAGTTCTTTTTGTTTGTTTGTTTGTTTGAGACAGGGTTTCTCTGTGTAGCTTTGGAGCCTGTCCTGAAACTCACTCTGTAGACCAGGTTGGCCTCAAACTCACAGAGATCCACCACCTGCCTCTGCCTCCCAAGTGCTGGAATAAAAGGTGTGTGCCACCACCACCTGGCTGATTTAGCTATTCTTTAAAGATAAATGTTACTCCTTTGTGCACATATACCACACTTTTGTATCTATCCACCCATTGGCAATTCCGTTGGCTTATTCCATATTTCAGCTGTTGTGACTAGAACCATGATAAATATTGGCATGTATATATTTCCATTGTGTTTGATTCTATTTGTTATACATTCAGGAATGGTATAATTCTATTATACCTTTTAAAAGAACCTGTATGCTGATTTTCACAGTGGCCACACTAATTGGCATTCCCACCAAAAGAAATGTTCTTTTGTCTCTCTATCATGTCTGACATTGCTATTATTTGTTTAATTGATGCCCGTCTTTCTGGCTGAGATGAGATAGAATCTCAATTTAATTTTGATTTGTGTTTCACAGATGGCTAATGATATCAAACATTTCATGTGTTTATTTGTCAAGATGCTTTTTTATGACTGTAGGGTCAGTTCTGAGAATATTTGGCTCAGAGCTGGGGTCAAGTCGCAGGTGTATTTCCTTGAGGATGGATACAACCCCAAATACCAATCAAAATAGGCTCTATTGAGGTAGGTGATCATGTTCCTAGCCAGACTGGAGCCAGGTCCATAGCTGAAGCATCTCACAGTTCCCAACAAGCCTGGTGACCAGTTATGATCTTCTTGCTCTGATCACTGATCTCTGACTGGAGAGCAGAAGTCCTTGGGAAATCACTGGTGGTCCACTGCACTCTTCAGTGAGTCTCACTCACACAGTGAGTGAGAATATTCCCGTCAAACCCAGCTCTGTACACTCCCTCACTCTGGCCACACTATTGATACTTTACCTCTTCACTCCCCAGTAGCTTTCTAAGGGGGTATACCAAATGGATTCCAATCTTCATCCAAGAAGTCAATGCTTGGCAATCCCCCCACCATGTTTTTTAATCTCTATGGAGTTTACTTCATAAGGATGTTTCTGATCAAACTGGATCTTTAATATCAATGAAAAGGATTGAGATATGAAAGCTCACCTGCAAATTTCCAATTTTTTCATGCATTATTTTCATGCCTGTCAGTCATATTGATTCAGTAGAATGTCTGACAAAAAAAAAAAAAAAAACTTAAGATGAAAGCTCTTCTTTTTTTTTCTTTTTCTTTTTCTTTTTTTTTTTGTGGTTGAAATGATTTATTTATTTTTTTCCCCTTTTCTATTTTAATAAAAAGGAAAAAAAAGAAAAAGGTTATAACTAACAAAAGAAAAACTATATACAAAAGTACAATGACTATATACAATATATACAAGTAATAAATGTCTAAACAATGTCTAGTCCATTTGTATTTAACAAATTCAGAGAAAATAATTTCATTATCTATCCTATTTTGGTAAGTCCAAAATGTATCTAATTCACTTTCTATCCTAATTAATCTTCAACTATAACTAACTAACCTTCAACTATAACTAACTAATATTCAACTCCCTCAGAGACCCAAGAAGGAAATAATATTAACTAACAAAAATAAAAACAGAAAGTGCATGCAAGCAACTTCCAAAAAATTTGTGAGTTGACAGAAACAGTCAGCTCCCTGGACAGTCACCTGAGGTTTCTCCGCAGTGCTGGGGCATCATCTTCAGCCTATAGGCTTAGCGTATCTGACAAACTCATTTGTGAAGTAGGATGTACACAAGGTCAACAGTTCAACCTCACATTGGGTGAGAGCAGTCCATGTACCAGAAACACCTGAATTCCACTAGTGTCATGTCATGATTCAGGATTTTAAATTCTGGAAATTGTTGATGGTTTTTTAATTCAGCTGTCCATTCTTCTTGGTTGTGTATATATGGCTTCATCTCAGCATCCCGTTCTTCTCCACATCCCTCTATCAAATGCCAGTCTACTATTGAGAGGCGTGATCTTAGTTACTCTTCAAGAAAAACTGTTTCAGCTGCTGTTCCATTGCACATCAGAAGCCATCGGCCCACTGCCTGTTCAGCTGCCTTCGAAGAAAAGGGCACTGTACCTTTTCCGAATTGCGAAGGCCACTTCAGGGATGGTGCCATATTGTCCTGGCCTCTGAAGATGCCTTTTGATAAAGCCATAACCACACTTGTTTTGGCAAGAATCAGTAGTCCTTTGTTTCATGTCCTGTCTGTCCATTTTGTCAGCAGTTGATTCGAGGATACTTTGTTGTCCAGTGGCTAACTTTTGCCACAATGAAAGTTAACTCCATATGCAGTTTCTTCAATGCCCATATTTTCTCTGAAGTAGATTGGTACTGCCAGGAGCCAACATGTCTCATAATCATAACAAAAAAGAAAAATTTTCTAAGTTATTAAAACATTTTAAATGCCATATTCTGTAGATCTCTGAAGGGTTTGAAGATGACCTGTCTAACACAAGGGCACCCACATATGTAAAAGAAACATTACTAAAGCTTAAATCACATATAAAACCCCACACATTAATAGTGGGAGACCTCAACACCCCACTTTCACCACTGGACAGATCTCCCAAATTGAAACTTAACAGAGAAATAAAGGACTTATATGTATATTTCTAATTGTACTTATACCGTTCATTTAACAATGCAATTTTCTGATCCTTGAATGTTATTATTACCAACTATTAGGATATAAAGAAATGAAAGTTAGTAGTTAGACATTACAATAGAACTTGTAGTCATATTAGATATGTTTTAAAAATTGAAAGCTCTTCTTAACACTTACCACCTCCACTGAGGGACCAAGAGAATTGGAGACAGCGTAAAAGAGAATGAAGTCGTCTAGGGAACCATTTTCACCAAAAGTTCAGTTGTTTTTATTTCTGGTTGATAAGATTTATTTATAACTTCCCTTTTATATTTTAGTTTCAAAATAAATGTGCAAGATTTTAAAAATAAGAATGGAAACCTTTAATTTTGAAATTTATTAGTTTTGTAATTCTGCGCATGCAAATTCTTATAAGAGCTTAGGTGTTTACGACTTTAGCTGGGGAAACATGCACAGATGTCCACTCATCCCAGATCGGGTACTGATGGCAGACTGCTGGGATGATTCCTCCCAAGGCTGGCTTAGTGAGTTCATTGGGGTTACTTACAGGCATGTGTGTGTGTGCTGACTAGTTTTTTGTCAACCCTGTATAAGCTAGAGTCGTGTAGGAAGAGGGAGTTTCAATTGAGAAAATGTCTCTCAGGCAAGTCTATGGTTCAGTATATTAGCTAATGATTGTTCTGGAAAGGCCCATCCCTTAGTGATCTGTTACGTCCCTGGGTAGATGGGTCTACACTGTATAAGAAAGTAAACTGAAAGAGTTACAAGGAGCAAGTGCATGAGCAGGACTCCTCCATGGCCTCTGCTTCAGTGCTAGTAAGTGTCCTTAGACACATTTCAGCTGTTCCACAGGCTCCTAACAGGTGAGACAGATAGTGGTCTGCCTTGGTTGCTTTTCTCATAGCTATGACAAAACACATGGCAAAAGAAACTTCTTCGGGCTCACATTAGGGGGCCATAGTCCAGGTTCTAGTAAGTGTCCACTTACGAATTCTGTTGTGAGGTATCCACCAGAGACAATCACTTAGATATGGTCCAAGCCAGTAGAAAGTCTCTATTAGTTGGCCAGCCTGCAACTGCACTGGATGCTAACAACCCCAGTGAAGTCCTGAACCTGGTTGTGACTCAGTCTTGGACTTTCCAAATCCAGAAGACTGGGAAATAATACGTTTTGCAGCTTATGTCACTCAGTCTAAGGTACTCTGTTGTGGTAGCCAGAACAGACTTAGGAAATGGCTGAATCTAGATACTGATCTACGTTCCTTCTACTTCCCTTTCTTCCTCTTTGATTTTGAACTTACTTAGTCTTTTGAGACAGGGTGTTGTATGTCAACTTACTACATATCCAAGGACAACCTTGAACTCCCAATCTTCTTGTCTTACCTTCCAAATGCTGGGATTACAGGTACACACCACCACATCCAACTTCCTTTCTTCTTTTAGAGTATTTATCGATTTAAAATATTTAATTATTCAGGAATGATTAGAATACAATGTGAAAACCCCTTTCAGAGCCTTCCCCATGTTCTTTAGTTGTTCGTTTTATTTTAACTTATGTGTCTATGTGTGTGTATGTCTGTGTATGTGCACATCCACACTGGCGCTCATGGTGGCCAGGCGTGCTGGATCTTTTAGAGCTAGAATTACAGGCTATTGTGAGCCACCTGTCCTGGGTTCTTGAAACTGAACTCAAGTCCTCTGGACAAACAGTTAAGGGCTCTGACCCTGTGGTGGTTTGGAAGAAAATGGCCTCCAGAGGCTCACAGGGAGTGGCACTATTAGGAGGTGTGGCCTTGTTGGAGTAGGTGTGGTGTTGCTGCAAGAAGTGTGTCACTGAGGTCTCAGATGCTGAAGACAGGCCCAGTGTGGCATTCTCTTCCTGCTTCCTGCCAATCTGGATGTAGAACTCTCAGCATCATGTCTGCCTGCACACCACCATGCTTCTCACCATGGAGATAATGGACTAAACCTCTGAAACTGTAATCCAGCCCCAGTTAAATGTTTTCCTTTATAAGAGTTGCTGTGGTCATGGTTTCTCTTCACGGAAATAGGAACTCTAACTAAAACAGACCTAATGAGATCCAGCCTATAGCTAACATTTGGATACATGTCACTGACCATTTTTCTATACATGCCATAAATTTATTTATTTATTTTTAATTTTTTAATTTTATGTATATGAGTGCTCTGTCTTCATGTACACCAGAAGAAGGAATCTGATCTCATTACAGAGGGTTGTGAGCTATCACGTGGTTGCTGGGAATTGAACTCAGGACATCTGGAAGAGCAGTCAAGTGCTCTTAACTGCTTAGCCAACTCTTCAGCCCTGAGTTTTTAAATTTTGAAGTAGGTTTTATTTATTTATATGCATATATATTATATGTATATAAAACTGCAGTTATTTTTAGTATAGTAAGTCATGGGTATATTTGTAGATAAGTACATTATATAAGTAATTCTATCCAAGTTAAGGAACACTAACATATTTTATTATTTCCCTATTGATGGACATTCATCTTTTTCTGTTTCCATTTTCATACGTTCATTTATCTATTTTGTGTGTGTGTGTGTGCATGTGCCTACAAGCATGTCACAGCACACACATGGAGGTCAGAAAACAACCCACAGGGGTCGATTTTCTCCTTCCGGCATGTGGGTTCTGGAGATTGAACTCTGGTCATTAGGCTTGGCAACAAACACCTTAGCCTGTGAGGCCATCTCAGTGACCCTTCTTTTTATAAAACAAATGTTACATTTATGCTCATATGCTGGATTGAGTTTATGAATCTTGTCACACTGGCTTGACCAAGTCCTCTGTAGGATACAATTGGGCTGAACTTCCAAGATGATAGTCTGTGTCTATATTCTTACAGGTCCCAGAGAAGAGCTTGGATCAGTGCCAGCTGGTGCACACAGAAGAAATGATAGATTAATGTTGTTCCCCTACTTGCTGGGCCATGGCAGGTGCAAACTTTACAGGTATCCTCTCATGAAACAGGCCATGTGACTATGCACTGGAAATGTTTTGGGTTAAGATTGGGCCAAATCTGTAACTTTCCTTGGTGTAATGCTTTCCTCCACATCTGTCTCATTTCATCACCTCCCCTTATTTCAACATCTTTAGGTACGTCTCTGACATACAGATTTTGGGCTTAGAATTATTAGGTCAAGGGGATGTGACCTCCTATCACCTTACTTTGGGTCAGATATAGTCTTTTGCAAATACACGTTTTTTTTTTTTTTCATTTTTATTAATCTCTAACATTTTCAACATCAGAAGAACAATACTGGGCTGGAGATATGGTTCAGTGGATAAAGTGCTTGGCCTGCTAGCACGAGGATGTGGTTTACATCTCTGGAACCCACATAGAAGCTAGAGGCATGGCATGTAAACCCAGTGATGGGAGGCAGAGACGGGACCCCCAGAGCAAGCTGGTCAGTCAGACTAGCCAAACAGCAAGCTCTGGGTTCATCAAGATCCTTTGCTATATGTATGATGAAGAACTTTTGAGGAAGACACCAGTGTCAACTTCCTGGTCTCCTTGCATGCACAGATACGTGTGCTCACATGCACATACAAATGCACACACATACATATACATATGCAAAAATAATATTGCCATTATGTATATTGTTTATGTCTACTCTCTCTCCCCTGAAAATGTAAATCTGAGATACTGTGAAATCTGAAAGTTCTGAGCACTAATAGGACACAGGTGAACAACAGGACATGGGCAGGGAAGTCCATATTCTGAAACTGTGTATCATGTACAAAACGATTTTTTAAAAATTGTGTGAAAGTCTTTTTATATTTGTGACTCAAGTACTCACAAAATATACAGGAATCTCATAGTTAGTCTAGGGATATCTAGGATATCCCTGAACTGTAGCATTATATACATGCAAATAGAGTAAAATATGATCACCAAATCGGAAACTGTGCCTCTTCTGAACACCTTGCATGAGGGAGATTCAATCTGTTTCAGATTGCCTCTTATAAGTATTCAGTGTCAGTACATAAGTTCTCAATGTGTATACTCAGGTCTAATATTACACAAAATTGTATTAAGAAATGACTTCCAGGGCTTTAATTTTGTAGCTCAATAAAACCTGAATTAGTTCTTTATTCTTCTCTCAATTATAACACAAAACTGTTAGTGGTATCTACAGATGCCATCTCTCAGACAGTTGAAGAACCTCAAAAGAGCATCATTAAAATCCCTGTACTGAATTTGTGTTGCCTGAAACATTTTATGGAGCATGAACTTCCATAACTTCATCATGGAGGAGCTGGAGAGGTGGTTTGGCAGTAAGAGCACTTGCTGTTCAATCATGAGGACCCGAGTTTGGTTTACAGAATGCATATCAGAAATTTCATAAATGTCTGTATTCCCAGTTCCAGGGGCTCTTATGCCCTTGGTCTCTCTGGGCACCTGCATACATGTTCTCCAATACACACAGAGACACAGACACACAGACACACAAACACACAGACACACACACACACACACACACACACACACACACACACACACACACGCACGCACACGCGCACACACGAACACACACACACAGACACATGCACACACACACACACACACACAGATGCACACATGTAAACAGAATAACATTATTACAGAGAGATAGCTCCTTTTTGTTCACGTTTTGGTATGCTGTACAGAGAACAGAAGGAATTAAAAGTAGTCTTATCTTTTATTCAGCATCTCGGGATAGAGGTGAAGACAGGGCTGAGACAATACAAGAGGCTAGAATTGAAAATAAATAGCGCTCTGAAAACCCAGGAAACTGAGTCTGACTTTAGACTTGTCTGTGCTTTCCATGGGGCACTCGGTACCACTAGCCTCATCCAAATCCACATTTGTCTGTTCTGTCAGTTTTCTGTCAACAGTGGTCCTGCATCTCTCTCTGCTTCATCTCCTACATGGTGAGAATGGGTTGAGAAGTCCCTAGATGACTAGGTTCCCGTATGGACATATGTTATGCAGAATGCTCCAGTGTCTGAGGGAATGTTAAGAATTGGAGATACTGCCTCTCATGGACTAGCATCTGGAGTGTGAGCTCTGGGTCAGACTCATCCTCTCACAGACTCATCTGGAGTGTGAGACTAAGTCATGCCCATCTTTTCATGGACACATCTAGTGTGGGTCAGGCCTACTGTCCCGCAGACGCATGTGGAATGTGTTTCTCATCTTTTCTCACTGTTGGGACCAGATACCTGACAAAAAGCAACTTAAGGGAGAAAGGTCTATTTTGACTGACAGTTGGATACAGTCCATCATGGTAGGGAAGAGATGGCAGCAGAAGAGAAGGCATAGTGGCACAGGAACAGGAGTCCAGGTGGTCACAGTGTATCCATACTCAGGAAGTAGAGAGTAAACAAGAAATGTAGTGATGTCACAAAATCTTAATGCCTACTTCCAGCACTCTACTTCCTTCAGTGAGGCCCCGCCTCCTAAAGGTTCCACAACCCCCCCAAACAGCACCACCAGCTGGGACCAAGTGTACAAACACACGAGCCTGTGGCGACATTTCACATTCAACCCACAATGTCATCCGTAAAGAGACAGGTCCTTAAAGGAATGTTCTGTTGCACTATTAAGCAAGGCTCTTTTTATACTTTCTTTTCTATTCACTTCGGCTGTTCTTCCCAGTCGGCCTCACAGTTAAGACCCAAAGGCTGAGCACCGAGCAGAAAAAAGAGCCTGAATGTCTCTGGAGAGTCTCCAAGGCAGATGCTTGTAGCAACAGAACCATTTTTAGCTTAGGAGAGTATGTGTGTGAGTGGGGGGTGGGGATTAAATAATTCATGCATGTAGTTATAGGAAATGAAGGAATATGAAGGTCTTTCAGTGGGAAATTACATTTTTCTTTGAGTTATTAGCACCTCAAATTTACCATCCATGAACTATTATCAAATAATTGACTACAATATATAACTTGGATATATTTTCAATATTGTGTTTTAGGCAATGCAACAAATTATAAATGGTCACGAATCATTTGAGGTTTATTTAGGGAGTATTTGAGAATGGCGCTGACATCCTGCTTTTGCTGGGAAAATAGATTGCGTCGTGCACTGATTAACTCCTGAAGTCAGTATGCTCAGCTAACCACAAGAGTGGAGTCTCAAAGCAGATGTGAGAGGAGGCACAACAGTGAAGTAGAAATGCTCCAACCAGGCTGATAGCTGCCAACAAGCTTGAAACACCTGTGTTGGCTTAAGGCGAAGTCCGCATGGATTTACAAAGCAGAAACCTTACTGGAATTTTAACTAGATTGAAGACACTAATGAAAACAGGCCAGTCTTGCCCCATGTCTTAATTTCTTTTCTAGCTCTTCTGAAACAGTATCATGACAAAAGCAACCTAGGGGAGAAAGGGCCGATTCTGGCTCATAGTTCAAAGACAGCCCATCACGGTGGGGAAATCAAGGCAGCAGGAGCCTGAAGCAGCTGGTCATGCCACATCCGCAGTTGGGAAACAGGGACGAATGCGTGGAAGCACTCACCCGGCTTTCTCCATTTTAAGCAGTCTACAATCCCACCTGCAGTGAAGATGAGTTTTCTAGCCCAGTGAGGGGCTCATCGGGTAAAGTACACTTGCACAGGAGCAGTTGCCCAAATTCAATCCCCAAAACCCACATAAAGATGGAAGGAAGACAATCACTCCATGAAGTTGTCCTTTGATCTCTACATGTGCACACAGCACATAAATAACACCACCACCACCACAACAACAAAATACCACACATAAAAATATGTGTTCTCACTTCCAGTAATAAAAGATAACTCCTCACACGCCTTCCCAGAGGCCCGTCTATTTATGTTTCTAGATTCTGACAGTTGACACTAACCACCTGTGTCATAGCCTGTAATTAGGAAAAGTGGTACTGCCTGTAGTGGTCACCTTCTGACTCATAATGCTTTCTAGTGCTGAACTGAGGAAGAGAAGCAGGATTTGTTTAATTGTTGTCATCCTGGAAACAGTGTTGAATCTAGAGAGTTGTCACATCCCAAACACAGCTTTCTCCTGGTGACCTCCCATGCCAGGTCACACAGGGAAAGAAATACAATGCACCATGCTATGTTATTTCCCTAGCTAAGCCTTTGTACAATCACACTTAACGTCTGAAGTACACTGAAACCTTGGAGTAAAATTAAAAAAAAAAAACTGTGTTTTTTTTCAAAATAATTCATGCCTCTAGGAAATAAAAACTTGTAGAAGGTCTTTCAATGGGAAACAGTATTTTTCTGTGAAGTATTAACAGCACTGAACTATGATGAAATAATTTTTTACAGTATGCAGCATTTTCAACACTGTATTTTAGGAAGCAAAACAAATTAAAGATGATTGTTCAGCATTTGAAGTCTATATCTGTAGAAAGAGTCTATGCACATATCGTCTCTTCTTGTGTCTGGGTAAGGGCTGTGACTGTCCTGAATGTGATAGAAGAAACTTGTGCTCAGGATTTAAGAGAACATGTAGTGTGTGTGTATGTGTGTGTGTGTGTGTGTGTGTGTGTGTGTGTGTGTGTGTGTGTGTGTGTGTACATACTCATATATGGGCATGTGCATATAGAAGCTTGAGGTTGACACAGAGCATCTCCCTCAGTCACCCCCTACTTTACTTTTTGAGGGAGCATCTCTAAACTGGAGCTCACCCCTTCGGCTAGGCTGGCTGTCCAATGAGCTCCAGGGACCTGCTCTACTCTCTCAGAACTGGTGTTACAGACATGCATTACAACATTTAACCTTTTACATGGGTGCTGGGCATCCAAACTCAGGTCCTCATGTTTATATGGCAAGTACCTTTATTGCTTGAATAGCCTGAGGCATCTCCCAGGCCTGTGAATTGTTAAAGATTACTGCCTGTCTTGTAAAATTAAATATAAAATATATGCCAGGAGATATACAAAATGTCACTCCAAGTGAAAATGCGCCAAGTGAAGCCACAGGTTGTTTTCAATGTCTGTTGCCCTAAAGGCAATTAAGGCCAATCAATGATGTCAAAAGGGACATCACACTGCTCTCCCTGTGACAGTGTTTCCTACCCAGCCTGTTTGGCAAAGATAATCTCTAGGTCTTCTTCAGATGAAGCTTTGGCAGAGTTTCCTCCAGGCAGAATGAGGTGATCCAAGGACGGTTGCTAGGAAGCATTCAGTACCCAAATAATTTCTTTGGGAAAGACATAGTATGTGAAAGCAAGCCTCATGCCATGCTTCCTAAATCAGCTCCCATCATCATCTGGAAAAAAAAAGTGGTTTTAGCGTCTTCTAGGTTCTGACAGCATCTACTTCAAATGGGAGGCATTATTTGTTTTTTTTTCCTATATAGATTACATTTTAGAGCAGCAAAAATAATTGGTTTGGGAAAGTTATTATCTTTTTTAAAAGAAGCATGGCTAACAAATGAGAAGAAATGATAGAAAGAGAAAACTCCATTCAAAAAAGGTCATGGATCTAGACAATATCCATCAATATTGCTGAACTCATTAGATAGAAATGCAAGATATGAAGGCTTGTAGAGCTAGGCCAGGCTGACACAGCCAGAATCTACTAACTTTTCATCACTGAAAAAGGGATAAAAGGGACACTGTTTTCCTTTCCATATGAGGCAGTAGAGAGTGTATAAGATCACTGAAATAGTGTAAAAACGTAATCCTGCATCTGGGCCGGGGAGGTGTTTCAGTTGGTAAAGTGGTTGCTGTTTAAGCATTAGGACCTGGGTTTAATAGCCCACAGCCACATAAAAGCTGGGCAGCATCACAGACATGATGAAGGGGGAAGGGGCTAGGTCTGGCCCCAACTTGGTGTGCCAGCCTATGTTGATTACCCAAGGGAGGCCTTACCTCCTATAAATAGGGGGTGGGGATGGCATGGGGGGAGGTGGGGAGACCTGGGAGAAGGGGAGGGAGGGGAAACAGGGCTTGGTATGTAAAAAGAAAAAAAAAAATTAAAAAAAAAAAAAAAAGCTGAGCAGCAGAGGGCACCTGTAATCTCCACCCTGGGGAGGTAGAGTGGGTCAAAGGTCACAGTCAGACAGCCTAGCTAAGTGAGGAGTTCCAGGTTCAGTTAGAGACCCTGTCCCAAAAACTAAGGTGGAGCCGGGCAGTGGTGGTCCACGCCTTTAATCCCAGCACTGGGAAGGCAGAGACAGGCGAATCTCTGAGTTCAAGGCCAGCCTGGGCTACAGAGCCAGTCCCAGGACAGCTAAGGCTACACAGACAAAACCTGTCTCAAAAACCCAAAAAACCAAAAGACTAAGACGGAGAGCGAAAGATACCAAACATTGATCTTTGTATCTTTGTCTTTCATGTGTTCTTCACACAAAGACACACACACACACACACACACACACACACACACACACACACACACACACATTTTCTTACAAAGAAACTATATATATATATCCAATAAGACTTCTAAGTCTGTCAGTTCACAAATATCACAGGTAGAAGGTTATGTTAAGTGACATTGCCTTTGAACATTTTTTTCTTTCTTTGTTACTTTAAGACATCTATTACATGTATTTTTGATCTTCTGATTTGCATATATCACTCTCTGTAATAATTATGGGTTCTTTTCCAGTTTCATTTTCCCTGGATCAGTTCTCTAAAGCCTTCCCCTGGTGTCCTCTGCTGCCTTGAACTGAGCTGGTTCTACCTTTCACTGCTTATGATTTCTTCATCCTTTCCTTATAGTTTTCCTTGGTGTCATTATCTCTTCTGTTTCTTCGCTTAGATCTGCCGACTTAGCATGACAAACTTCCTGATGCGCTTGCCGCCATGCATTCCCTGCCAATGGACTGTTCTGCTGTGAGCCAGAACAAATCTTTGCTTCTTTATTATGTTGTTGTCAAGCATTTTGTCATGGCAACCACAAAGATGACTGACACTGTTTATATGAGTCATTTGGGGGCTAGCTCTTGCCTAGAGTTTATATGACAAGGCTCTAGGAAGGGCAATCCTGGAGTGTTGCTCACATACACCTGCTCACCTGCTTAGCCAGTATGCACTTGCTATGTGGTCCCAAGGCTGTTAATGCCCCTGAGAGAGTGATTCTGTACCAAATACATGTGTTCTTGATTTACTACTCATCATGTAGTGAAATTCCAAGTCAGAATTTCATCAGATGCACTTGATCTGTTGACTTTCACAGTGTGCCTGAAAGACACTTAGAGCATCCTTTCTTCATTCTTGGTGGAGGGCCTGCCTGGCAGCTGTATCTTGCTTTATTACTTAGGTCACAAAATACAACCCTACTGCATATGGTTGGGAAAAGATCAAGACTCAAAACTGGCAGTAAGCCGGGCGGTGGTGGCACACGCCTTTAATCCCAGCACTCGGGAGGCAGAGCCAGGTGGATCTCTGTGAGTTCGAGGCCAGCCTGGACTACCAAGTGAATCCCAGGAAAGGCACAAAGCTACACAGAGAAACCCTGTCTCGAAAAACCAAAAAAAAAAAAAAAAAACAAAACAAAACAAAAAAAACTGGCAGTAGAATTTTGGCTAAATATGTAATGATTTGCACACCATCATCATAAGGCTTTAAAAAAACCCTATGTCTAATGATTATAAGTGGAAGACTGTATTTCTTTAACTGATTCTTGTAGAGTGTGTGTATGGAGGCACAAAAAGCATCTTTTGAACATGGCATCTTTGTTTCTGGATTTGTAACATTTTTGCAGTCTCTGATTTCTCTCAGCTATTCATGGTAACAGTCTTCTGCTCTTTATGATCTGCTTGGAGGACTCGTGACTTGAGGCAACAACTCTATAAAACATCATTAACTTACCTTAATTCTGCATAGTAATGGGTTTCATTATGGCATTTTCATACATGTACACAACGCATTTTGATCACATTCTCCTATTGCCCTGTTTGCCTCCTGTTCCAACTGATCCCTTCCTCTTCCCAACTAGTCTCTATTCTACTTCCCTGTGTTGTTTGTTTTGATGACCCAATGAATTTAATTAGTGTTGATTATATATGCATAACGGAGGAGAAGTCACAGCCCACTCTGAGGATTTACAGGCAGTTATTGGTTGCTAAAGGGGATGTTTTCTTCAGTCGTGTAGCCACTGGTACATTGCCTATGTTCCTATGAGTGAGTGACTTTTTTTTTTTTTCTGCTATGGCTAGAATACTGGGACCTTCTTGGGTCAAAATTTTCTCATCTACATAAACAGCTATCAAACTAAAAATTTGGCAGGGTTTAGTAGGATCTGAAATGATCGGATTCTATGAAAGAGTGGAAATGATATAAAAGATGTAATCTGAGTCATTGAACAGTGATGTTAGATTATGCGAGACCTCCATCTCTCAGGTTTAGTTGGCCAGCGATAGTCTGATGCCACACAAATGTTCCTAAACTGAACACTCAAGATAAGACCAAGGAGATCCCTGGAATATTGTTGAAGAGGGAAACACAGTGAAGGAAAACACTTAGTCTAGTTCCACTTTTTGAGATAGAAGGGTGTGAGAATGTTTGGGTGTCACATACTGGAATTGGAGAAATAGATTCACCCGCAAATCCAATTTCTTTCCATACCTACCTGGGAAATTCTAGGTTTCAAAAATAAATAACACAACCACTTGCTGAATCTCCCCTTCATTTCCTGTGCTTTGTAATTAGGGCAAACTGTGAATAATGAGGAGCCCCCCAAGGTCAGATCAATCATAAAAACAGAAGAAATTTAATCCCCAAGTACCTGCAAAAACCAGAACACCAGGCCACAGCCATTTCTCCATAGGCTTAGAAAACTCATGTTTTCCTTTGATCTAAATTTTAAGTCTAACCATTTCTGAGAGCAAAATCATAGAAAAAAAAAAACCCAAACCCAAACACAAGCCCTAGCCATTAGTAATACTTTTGTTTTCTATCCTTGGATACTTCACATCTTTGTTTTGTCAGTCCACTGAGCAGACACAAGAGGATCATTTCCCCTCAGTCAGTGGGATCTGAGAAACAGAGACGTTATGCGACCTGCCCAATATCACACGGTAAATTGTCACAGAAGCTATGTAAAAGCAGCTGAATTTACTGACTCCTCGGACACTTTTTTTACCTGCTTACTTGGTGGTCTTGTTTGGGGTCTTGCAGAGAGCTGAGTTCCAGTATATGACAGCTCCCCACTTAGTGTACTGGTTGATTTTTGTCAACTTGACACAAGCTAGAGTCCTCTGAGAGGAGCAAAACTCAACTGAGAAAACGCCTCAGTAAGATATGGATGTAGGCAAGCCTGTCAGGAATTTTCTTAATTGGTGATTGATGGAGGAGGGCCTAGCTCCCTGTAGACAGTGCCATCCCTGGGCTGGTGGTCTTGGGTGGTATAAGAAAACAGGCTGAGCAAGCCACAAGGAATGAGCCAGTAAGCAGCATCCCATCATGGTTTCTACATCAGTTCCTGCCTCCTGGCTACTGCATTGGGTTCCTGCCCTGACTTTCTTCAGTGATGGACTGTGTGGTGGAAATGTAAGCTAAATAAACCCTTTCCTTCCCAGATCACTTTTCATTATGGTGTTTATCACAGCAGTAGAAATCCTAGCTGAGACACTTAGTTTTACCATTCCCTGTCAGGCTCTACACTCAGTGTCACAGGCTTGGTAGAATTTCCCTTCATGTCCCCTGCACCAAGCAAGTAAAAATTAGATTCACCCAAGTACTGCGTTTGGGGAAATACATGCTCCCAGGTCTGCAGAATTTTGCCAGTGGAAGTGGCAATGTCAGCTTCCTTGTTATTTTTACCAATGTTTGGCTTTTTAATTTCTTCCTTTTTATTCTGTTAATTTTCTAGCTGAATATATTCCAAGGAGATATGGCTATGCCACAAATATTAGGGAAAGCATTGACATTTATCATTCTAAGTAAGCAAGAAGACTCCCGATGCCATTTATGGATTGATTGAACCTGCTTACATTTTTTCACAGCTTTCTACTTATGCCTCTCTTCATTCAGGGCACACATTTGTTTTAGTTTCTTTTTTCTTAATTATTTTATGTTGGCTTTGAGGCTCAGGAGTTGTAACATTATCACATGATTAATTTTGTTCCTCCATTATGCTGTAGTTTTCATGAAATTAACTGAGCTGTTTCTTCCCTAGTAAATGCCCACTGATGAATATTTTATTCTCCTCAATTGCTATGTGGTTGACCTTGCTTGATGTTTTATGGTAGCTTTTCAAGTAACAAAGCCTTTGCCTGTGGAGCACTTTGCCTTCACAGGGAAGGCAGAAGTCAGTCGAGAGAGCTCTCCTTCTAAGAGCACAAAGGAGCTCACTGTTGGTGACTCAAAGATGGGCAGGAAGTCTCCTACCAGCTGCACATTAGACATGTCAATAGTATCAGTGTAAAGAAGGAATGGGCTGGGGAGGTGGCTTGATAGATAAAACACTAGCTATATAAGTTTCTAGATAAAAGTATAGGTATAAAGTCAGGTATGATAGCGCGTCTGGAACCCCAGTGTTCCTAAGGTGAGATGACAAGAGACTCCCCAGAAGCCCAAGGGCCAGTCAGCTTTGTGTATGCAGTGCTGAGCAACAAAGACAAAGACTGGTTCGGCAAAGTGGACTGTGAAGACTGACACCCAAGGTTGTCCTCTAACTACCAACATGTGCTATGGCATGATTGTAGCCACATTTATACATACAAACATGCACACATACAGTGTACATACATGTATATTATATATATATATATAAACACAAAATTACTAAAGAGAGAGAAAGGGCATACTGCTACCATCCTAGAAGTATAAACAGGCCAAGGCTGTTCTTGGTTCCTCTGTGAGGATAAGGAACTCCATTCACTTCTGTTTGCTCTCCTTAGAGCTCAGAGATGGCTCTTGGATGTTCAGGATAGAATCTCCCCTCACAGCTTTCAGGGCTGGGTGGTTACCTACTCTCATGTTGAAAGAATGACAGGTGTAGACGCAAAGTAAGTAGGGGAGTTGGGCAACTGCTCATGGCCACACTATCTTGGTGCTTTGCAAACCTTACCTTCTGAACTGTCACAGACAGCTGGTAATGAGGTCTGATCACCAAGCTACAAGCAAGACCTCTGGAATTTAGAGATGTTAAGTAACTTATGGAAGGAGTCTAGTGTGAAACATTCAATATTTGCTGAGTCATCAATAAATGAATGACTGTCTATAACTGATGCAAAGAGTGGGTAAAGCAAGCATGTCTTATCTCCATTTTATAGACACATAGAATCCTTGTATGTATGAGAAGCTTAGCAGACTGTCAACAGAAGTCTATGCCATGAGGTTGTTTGTTTTCATAGATGAAAAGATGGAGATAGAATATGCCCCTGCTTTTCCAGTACGCCCCAGGTACATTACAATTTGTGCACAAGTTTCTGGGTATGTGGCCCAGTCAGCTCTACCTTACACCTGTTTGCTAGAGCCTCTGAGAGCCTCCAACAATTGGCTGAAGTATGTTACATGTTGTAGTGGTAAAATAACCTTATATGTGGCTACCAAGAACTCTAGGTAACTATCAAAGTCAGAAATCAATTTTGCCTTTTGGAACATTGTTGTTGGTTGTTTTTACTCTTTTGGGGGCCCATTACCCAGCTCCCCCAAAAAATCACACATGGAGGCTTATTCTTAATTATAAATGCCCGACCTTAGCTTGGCTTGTTTCTTGTCAGCTTTTCTTAACTTTAAATTATCCCATCTACCTTTTGCCTCTGGGCTTTTTCTTTCTCTTATTTCTATATATCTTACTTTCACTCTTACTTGCTGTATGTCTGGGTGGCTGGACCCTAGCATCCTCCTCTCCTTGTTCTTTTGCTCTTTCTTCTTTTCCTCCCAGATTTCTCCTCCTATTTATTCTCTCTGCCTGCTAAACCTGCCTATCCTTTCTCCTGACTTGCTATTGGCCATTCAGCTCTTTATTACTTCATCAGGTGTTTTAGACTGGCAAAGTAACACAACTTCACAGAGTTAAATGAATGCAACATAAAAGAAAGCAACACATCTTTTCATCATTAAATAAATGTTCCACAGCATAAACAAATGTAACACATCTTAAAATAATATTCTACAGAACATGGAGAGTAAAATGAGATAAAGTTTAAAGAGCTTTTATTACATGCTCATCCTTAAATAAGACATCTCTACTACCACCTTAAAGGCTCATGGAACATCATGGAAGAGGGAGCAGAAAGAAGGTAGGAGCTGGAGGATAGTGTGGAGTGTTGGGGAACACTGTCCCCCAGGCACAAGGATGTTGTACTCTTGAACTTTCTAAAAACATGATTACCTGAATAAGAACTTGACAAGATTGAGCCTGTAAACATTCCATTATGGTTGGAGGAGGAACTCATAAGGCTCCTCCCCTCCCAGAGAATCTATGATGGGAAAAACATTTTCTTCAGTGGTATAGCTGCTGTCAGGTTGATCATATTGTTATAATAAATAACTGCCCACCTAAGTTCCTGTAAGTGACCCCAATGAAACTCGTTGATGCAGAAAGAAAATCAAGGCTATTGAGATGGCTCAGTGGATAAGGGTGCTTGCTACTTGCTATGCAAGCAAGAGGATACAAATTCAAAGTCCTATTACTCATGTAAAAGCCATGCCTGGTGTACAAGCCTGTAACACCAGCTTTGGGGATGGGTGTAAGGGGAATGTGATGGTTGGTTTTTGTCAACTTGACAAGCATTTTTGGGAAGAGGAAATCTTATTGAGAAAATGCCTCCATGATATTGCTCTGTAGCCAATTTTGTAGGGCACTTTATTGATTCATGATGGACATACACAGGGTCATACATAGTATGGTAGGTGCCATTCCTGGCGAGGTGGTCCTGGATAGTAGAGGAAAGCTGGATGAGCAAGCCACAGGGAGCAACCCAGTAAGCAATGTTTCTCCATGGCTTCTGCTTCAGTTTCTGACTCTAGGTTCCGGCTTTGAGTTTCTTCCCTGACTTCCTTCACTGATGGAATATGACCTGAGAGTTACAATCTGAAATAAATCCTCTCCTCCCCAAGTTTATTTTGGTCAAAGTGTTTTGTCCAGCAATAGAAACCCTAACTAATACAGGAGGAGACAGACAGACTCAGAGAACTCACTGGCCAGTCAGTCTATGTGAAATGGAAGTTTTGCGATCAGTGAGAAAACTTGTGTCCAAAAATAAGTTGGGGGCATTAGAGGAAGGCATTCAATGTCATCCTCATCACATACCACACACAGATATACTAACTAAATAAACAGTTGAAAAATATAATAACATCACTTTGGTATAACCCAAAAGGTCCAAGTTTTAAGTGAAGTTGGCACATTGTATGGCTGGCTCTCTGCTCCTATATATACTGTTATCTGCTTTTCAAGTCCAGTTTCTATCAGACCTTCCAGTTTCCCTAGTTGTGCTGAGAGCACGCCCCACATCCACTCTGAAATGGCTTTGTTTCTGTATTCAAAGTCCTTCTACAGCAATGGTCTGGAGGGCAAGCTGCCGAAGAAGCTTTCTTCCCTGAAAATTAAGTGCTCCTTGGAAGGGCATGAGGTTGTGCTGGCTGAGTGAAAGCAGCCAGGTAGCTCTGGCATCCATATCAAAGCCCTGGGTGCCCACGGTGACATTAATAATAAATGGTGAGTTCATGCCGGCTTTCAGTTCAGCAACATTGCCTTTCCTGTGGTTAGATCCGTCCCAGTGTGTTTGGCTCCAGGGTTTTAGGCATCTCTTGCCAATAAATGCAAGAGAAATCGGCTTGCAAAGCTTTCCGTTGCTCACCACATACCACTGTTCTGTTTGGCTTTTGAGACAGAATATCATGCAGACCAAACTAGCCTTAAGCTCTCAGTGTAGCTAAGGATGATCTTGAACTGCTGATCTTTCTGCCTCTTTTGCCTGAGAGCTAGGGTTCCAAGTGTGCCTCACTATGCCCAGTAGATTCAAGTGCTGGCATGCTAGGCAAGCATTTTTCCAGCTAAGCCACATCTCCAGCTCACCCAAATGCCACTGTTTAATATAAGAAACTAGTATGTCCATAGTGAATCTTGGTTATGAGAAACCTAAGGATTGTCTTCTATGTAACTGCTAGAGCCATCTTGAGTCCCCTCCTCTGGTACCCATAGACCCGTCAGAAAGTCCTAGGTGACAGAAATCATCAGGGCTACCCCAGGTGGCACCAGTGGGGTTGGATAGGCTTCACCCTTCACCAAAATTACAGGCAGTTCATACAAGAGCTCCAGCAGCTTTTCTCCACTGTCCCTGTGGTGGTTTGAATGAGATTGGCCCCAGTAGGCATACGTGTTTGAATGCATGGCTCCCAGTTGGCATTCTGTTGGGAAAGATCAGGAGGTGTGGCTTTGTTGGAGGAGGTGTATCACTAGGAGTGGGCTTCAAGGTTTCAGAAGCTGACATGAGGTCCAGTGTCTCTCTGTCTGCTGCCTGCAGACCAGAATGTGGCTCCTAACTACAGCTCCAGCACAGTGCCTGCCTATGTGTGGCCATGCTCCCTGCCATGATAACGGACTAAGCCTCTGAAACTGTAAGCAAGCCCCCCAATTAAATACTTTCTTTTATAAGTGTTGCCTTGGTCATGGCACCTCTTCACAATACAGCAGTGACTAAGACAGGCCCAGGTTCAGTCAGCCTTCATTAGCTCCCATCCAGTCACACAGGAATCTCCTGGCTGCCTTCCACCCTCTCTCCCCTGTTGTAGGTTGGGAGGCCAAGGTAGGCATCGCAGGCAAATGCTAATGGAAACAATTTACTCTCTGGCTGAAGCAGACAGTGATTTTCTTTCCACTTTGCCCAAAATCCTATCATGGCTCACAAGCCACTGTAGTGTCCCTGGTCTTGGGTCCAGCACTGTCTTGCTTCTTTCCTGTGACACAAGAGCACTGAACTTCTATCATCTCCACAAATGTGAGCAGTTTGAGAAGCTTGTCTTCTTGGTTATAGCCTTGACACCATCTAAGCCTTAACTCTTTCTTCCTCTTTGTCTTCCCTCTACTAGTTCTCCAGGTCTCAGCTTAAGTCAGCTCCTCAGGAAGTCTTCCATGATTCTGACATCACAACTGGCCTGGTTTGATTTTCTATTGCTGTGATAAACACCGTGACCAAAAGCACTCTGGGAAGGGAAGGTTTTACTTGTCTTACACTCAAGGTCATGTTATATCTGTCATAGTTAGGAATACTGTTGTGATGAAACATCATGACCAAAAGAAAGTTGGGGAGGAAAGGGTTTATTTGGCTTACATTTCCACATCATAGTCCATCACTTAAAGAAGTCAGGACAGGAATTCAAACAGGGCAGGAACCTCGAGGCAGGAGCTGATGTAGAGGTCACTGGGGAGTGCTGCTTCCTGGCTTGGTTCTCATGGCTTGCTCAGCCTGCTTTCTTATAGAATCCAGGACCACCAGCCCAGGGATAGCGACACCCAAAATGGGCTGGGACCTCTCTCACCAATCACTAATTAAGAAAATACCCTCAATTGCAGTTTCATTCTTTCAGATTCTAGCTTGTGTCAAGTTGACATAAAACTAGACAGCATACCATCACTAAGGGAAGTTGGAGCAGGAACTGAAGCCGAAACCATGGAGGAACACTGCTTGCTGGCTTATGGTCATGGTCATCTATCTTTTTTTTCAAGACAGGGTTTCTCTGTGTATCTTTGGAGCCTGTTCTGAAACTTACTCTGTAGCCCAGGCTGGGCTTGAACTCACAGAGATCTGCCTGCCTCCGCCTCCCAAGTGCTGGAATTAAAGGAGTGTGCCACCAGCACCCGACCCTCATCTGTCCTTTTTATATAACCCAGGACTACCTACCCAGGGAATGGTGCTGCCCATAGTGGGCTAGGCTCTCCTATATCCATTAGCAATCAAGACATTGCCTGAAAGACATGCACACAGGCCAACCTGATTGAGGTCATTCTTCATTTGATACTTTCTTTTTTGCCTGTGACCCTGTGTTGTGTCAAGCTGACAATAAAACTGTCCATCTTGGCAACATACACATATGTTATATCTTGTCTCATCTTTTGTATGTCTTAAGACAGAATGTTTCTTTATGTATGCCTTCCCACTGCTTTCTAATCTTGGTTAAGCAAAAACTAAGCATTTTTTTTATATCACTATATCCATAGAGCCTCACAGAGTACCTGACATGTATGAGGTGCTACAAATATTTTTTGAATGAATAAAAAATTGACTCTTCTGCCATCAATCAAGTTCAACTACTTTTCTTTTTCTTTTTTTTAGAGACAGGCTGGCCTCAAACAATATACAGTTGAGGATGACCTTGAAGTTCTGATCTGATTGCCTCTATCTCCTGAGTCCTGGGATTATATCCATGTACTACCATGCTCTGTTTATGCAGTACTGAGGATCAAACCTGGGTTTTGTGTGTGCTAAGCAAGCACTCTACTTACAGTCTTAGCCTAACTGCTTTCATTTTTAAAACTGCTTGAGATCCCTGGTACCTGTCCATGAATCCATAGTGCATCCTTGTTGACTCTCTGTGCTTAATATATCTTTTGTACTGGTCTTGGTGGAAGCCTGCTCCCTACTCTTGAGGAGCTGTTTCATAGGCAGATCCAAGCAAACCCTTGGAAGCTGAGCTGAAACACAGTGCTTTACTCTTGACTGTCACTCCCTGGTACTCTAAGTCTTTGCCCAAAGTCCACTTTGGTGGAAAACTTCACAGTCCTTAGCTGTAACACATGGTAGCATTCAGGTAGGACCCCCTTCAGAACAAACTGGGCCTAACCTCACCAACTTCTAGTCTTGACTTATATAACTATGACATTCATATGGGAATATTTACAAATTAATTTGCATTAAAATATTACAGTTTTTGCAATCTACAAGGAATCAAGTCTTTGAAAATTTTCAAAGCACAGAGCTTGATGTAAAATACTATACTTTGGGAATAAACTATAAGTAGAATTATGATGTCTACATTACTATATATTTATGTGAGATTCTTACCACAAGTTTTGTTTGAATTAAAATATCTTTTTTTTCATAGAGACTTTATTCCAGTCTTTATGGGTCATGAGATCTAGTCTCTTAACAAAATTATGAGTGCCTACCACACTACTGTTGAGTACAGATAATGTGAAGCAGGTCCCTAGACTCCTTTATCCTGTGTATTAGTTACTTGTCTTATTGCTATGACTAAATACACTATGACAAAAGGTACAAGGAAGGAAATGTTTGTTTTGGCTCCCATTTAGAAGGCACAGTCCACTGTGACAAGAAGTCATGGTAGCAAGAACATGAGGTAGCTGGTCACATTGCATCTAGTCAGGATACAGAGAGGTAAGTGCAGTGTTAAGGCCAATTCTCTCTTATAGTCAGTCCAGGACCCCTACCCATAAATGATGTCTCCTACATTTAGGGTGGTTTTCCCACCTCGATGAACCTGATCTGAAAATTCCCTTACAGACACAACCAGAAATGTGTCTAGGGGATTCTAGATTCTGTCAAGTCTGTAAGATCAGCCATCAGATTTTGCTTGATTGAGACTTTCTGTTCTTTGTGAGGGATACTGTTTCACCCTAGGCCCTGCTACCTAACATTTCATTCTTGGGTGCTGACTATTTTCAATACTTCAGAAACAGAGGGTCTGGTAGTATATGTCTTTATGCCACTGGTTTATTTCAATTAGTATAATGGCTCATCCAGGCTGTCATATATAACAGGATTGATTTCTTTCTATAGGCTACATAGTATTCCACTGTGTGTGTCCTGGTTTAGAGGTGCTTAGAACTCTGAGGGTTCATACATTGGGAACTTTGTAAGCATTTTGGTAGGGATAAAAGTATTCAGAAGAGATGGGTGCGCCCCTCTCTTGGACTATCATACTACTGAAATAATAGATCCCAAGAAATAGGAATTTCTCCAGGAATCTTTTGCTGTTAGAAGGAAAAGGCTAGGAGCTTGATGCTAGCCAGAGCAGAGAATAAGTAGTGTAGAGTTTCTCTTTGGATGTCTGCCTTCCCAAAGTGTAAGCTAAATAAGTATTGCTTCTTTATAAGAGCCCTGAGCCTTGAGTGTTGTGTTATAGCAATAAAAGTTGTTTAATATTGCACATACATACTATATTCTATCCATTTGTCTGTCAACAGGTACTTAGGTTATTCCTTTCCCTTGCCTGTTTTGAATATTGTGACAATAAACCCTGGAGTACTAACAGGTCTTTGAGGTCCTCTTTTTCAGTTCTTTACTAGGTGTCCCAAAATAAGTTTCATGAAAGCACCATTGTCTTACCCTTGTCTCCAAGTAACTCTAACTCAATGCTTACTTTCTAGAGGAGCCTGTGTTTATTCCTCAAATATATTTCATTCAGTTCTTCAAAATTATTTTTTGACAATTGCATTTTTGTATATAATTTATCTTGACACACCATTTCCCACTCTTGTCTCCTCCAATTCCTCCTGGACTCCTTCTTCCTCCCAGCAGGTCCCGCTTCTATTCCATGTCCTTTTTGTGACCTTCTGAGTTTAATTAGAGTTGTTGCATGTACACAGTCAGAGATCACCGCATGGACAACTTCTCAGTGGCTGCAGCACTGGAGAAAAGTGCCCCCCCCAGCAGCTGTGAACTCCCCAGCCAGAGTGGCTAAACCACTTCGTTAGTCAATATTGCAGAATATTTAATATCCACATTGCAAACTTTTACTTATTTATACTGATTTTGTGATGAAGAATTCTTTATTCATAATTGCCTTGATGCAACACGAGGTTACAGATAATACAGCACCTTCGAGAGTGTTACTTCAAAACCCCTTATTGGTGAAATTATTAAGGCCACTCTACGTAGTTATTTAATGGTGAAACTTACAAATTAAGGAATAGGTAGGTCGCGGGGTCTGGGGAAAGTGTATCGCAGTCCAGCTGTGTTCTCTGGAGCTCTGCTTGGGCCACCTCCACCATCCAGGTCCCGCCACCGAGAGCGCGCTCCCCGATCCAGATCTCAGGTCCAGTTGCCGAAGTCTCAATGGGGGTTGGAACTTCCAGATCAAAGCTGGAATGGCTACCCACTACAACCCCTTTCCTTCTTTTAAGGCCAAACCACAACATAGGACCTTGCCTTCTCACTAACAATGGTTGTGTCCCTCATAGAAAAAGCCCCCTGCTTCATCTGATGGCATTTTCCACCAGTGGAAATGGAAATTATCAGGGAAAGGTCCAACCTGTTTCTTTCTTTTGTTGCTGATAAAATAGGCTTCACTGATTCCTCACTAGAGTTTAAACTATTGAACCAAAGGCTTGTGTTCTTCCAACAGAGACTGAAAAGCAAAGGGTGATCAGAAATTCTCTCAGGGCCAGAACTTGAAACCAGTTGAACCACATAACCTGCCCTGTCATTCCAGTTTACTAACATGAGAATCTCTTCTGAGCTGTGCCATGCCCTGCAAAGTGGTACCTGATATGATGCCTACATAGTAAAGGCCAGAGCCCCTGTTTATCTCTAGAATCAGTCAGCATCACTTTGAAAACAAACCAACTCAATCAATGTCAGCATCTTCTAAAAACAGAAGGCATTTAAATAAAAATGTCCTTCTCTTTTTTAGTTAACATGGGAAAGAAGATGTGATTAGTCATGGAAAAAGCCCATCAGCACAGAGGGTGGAAGGTTTTTGCAGTTGGGATAGTTAATATTGATTGTCAACTTGACAGCTGTCAAACATCTCTTGTTATACTTCACTATTGTCTGTACAAAATTCTACCCTGGCTGCACCTGGTCTTGTGGTCAAAGGAAGTGTAGATTATATATAGTGTGGAAGATTAACTGGAGAGGAGATTCCAACTACACAGGTATAGGAACTCATCACGTATGCTGCATGAGAGTTTTGGGTGGTAAGCTGCTTGGAGTTCACCGAGCCATAGTCCTATGAGTTACCCTTCATCCATGCTCTGTAAGGACTTATTGTTTCCCAAGATAGACTTTGGTGCAGTCGTATCTTAGTTTGTTGTAGCTGGGGGTGGGTGAGATAGTAATTGTATCTCCTTGGGGAAACATTTCACACAACAGAAACCAGTCTAGGCAGGGCACAAAATAAATGTCATCCCTTTAGCTCTAGGTGGCTGGCAGGAGAGAAGAGAGATTCCTTCAACAAAGCTGAATTGTTACTTAGCAGACATCTTTATGCAGGATTTTACCTTATATTTCTTGAGAGATTTACTTAGGCAAAGTAGCAGTTTCCATTGAGACCAAGGAGCTCATTGGCTGTGAGTATAAAACTTCAAAGCACTGAGTGGGTGCAGAGGGAGGAGGGTGATAAAGTTGGATGCTGAGCACAGTGGGATACCTGTCTCCACAGGGCAACCTCTGAACTAGGCAGAGAACTTGGAAGGAGATAGCATATCCCAATAGCTCAGGTAGAAGGAGAGAGTGCCAAAAATCACAGTCTTGTTCTACCCTGTTCTATAAATCTGGCACCTCCAGACTTGTAACTGCTGCCATTCACCACTGCCTACCCGGATGGATTTCCTATAAGCAGGGTTCACTCATTGTGAAAAGGAGATAATTGAAACAATTTATCTCAGTATGGGAGGTTAGCTTCCGGGTGGTGCTCCATGGTCACCATGGCAAGTAATTTTCTGATGGAGATTTGAGCCACCTAAATCATTGAATAATATACTGGTGCCCTGTGCTGCTTATTAAGAAAAGAGGATCTCTTTCACTTCCCCTTTGAAAGTGAATGAATTAACTTTTTTTTTGTTGTTTGTTTGCATGTCTCTATTGGATACTGGAGATGATAAAGCAACTTCTTGACAACGAATTCTCCACATTGTGATCATCTCCGTTTCGCCTAAAGAGGACAGAGCACGAAAGGGTGTACTTCTGTGGATGAGCTGCTTGCACTCTCTGGGTCAATATCCTTTTGACGGATGGGATATTGACTAGGGTGTAGATCATGGAGAGATTTAAGCAGAGCAGTTGGGAACTCCACTCCCTCTGCTGGTTCACAAATTTGCATGTGGCATCTCCAGCAGCGCTTAATTGTATTTCTACACTTTTTCTGGTCAGAAAGAAAAAGTCTTAAATGAAGCCAGGTAGAGGTTTGGAGCAATCTGTGAATTTGTGCATGATGTGTGCAAATGTGTGTGGAGGCCAGAGGACAACTTTCAATGTTGTAATTCCTCAGACGCCATCTATCTTTTGAAAATTATGTTTTTGCTTATTCTTTGGTAATTTTCATACAATGTATTTTGATCATATTCATCCCCTTCCCACAAGGACTTCCAGGTTTTTTGTGTCTTGAAACTAGGAATTCTACCAGGGATAAGTGGATGCTGGTAGAAACAAGATATTTATTAAGAAAAGTACGTCTGAGACTGGAAGTGTGCTAGAGCTAGGGAAATGTCAAGGGCTCAGTGGCCCCATGCTGGAAATCTTAGGATCTGTTTGTGTGTCATGTAGGTACTGTGCACTTTTTCTGAGCATGCTCTGTTTTGATACATACATAGCCAATGATGAACGAGTATGTATGTGTGTGTGTGTGTGGGGGGGGAAGCATGTTGATAGTTTTCATCCATCTAGTACCTTCCTCTACATCCTTTTTCCTTTATTCATGATATATTTACACACACACACACACACACACACACACACACACACACACTTGAGACAGGGTTTCTGTTTAACAGTTCTAGCTGTTCTGGAACTCACTCTGTAGACCAGGCCGGCCTCAAATTCATAAATATCCACTTGGCTCTGCCTCCTGAGGGCTGAGATTAAAGGCATGCACCACCACCACCCCGCATGATATTCTTGATAGCCTTTAGTGAGAGAGATTGCTGGGAAAACAAGTGATTGAGCTCACTGAAAGCAAGTCTCACCTGATCAGCATTTGCTAGGTTGGGCACTCTGACTCCTGAACTGCTCAGCACCCTAGAAGGTGGTTGAGGAGTCCAGGCTGCCTTCTCTCAAAGTGTTGCCCTAAAGAAGACTCAATTGTGTTCTCCCTCTCCCCTTCCTTCCCACCCTCTCTTTCTCTGTGTGTGTATGGGCAGATGTTAACCTCAGGTGTGCTTCTTCAGGTTGCCATCTATCTAACTTACACTTTGAAAATACTTATTGTGGATGTATGTGCCTGTGTGTGTATGAGTGAGTCTGTGTATGTGTGCACCTGTGCATATGCACGCATGCGTGCATGCATGTGGAAGGCCAGAAGAGGCCATTAGATTCCCTGGCAGTGGAATACCAGGTAATTGTGAGTACTGGGGACTGAATTCTGTTCCTCAGAAAGAACAGCAAGCACTCTTAATTATGAGGCCCCTGCAGATCTGAGTAGACCCCCCCAGACCTTAGCACACTGACGCCATGACGGAAATATCATTCTGGCCTTAAAACTCAGCATGTAGGCAGCAACCCCTGCCAAAACAAAAACAAAGACCTAATCTATCAGAGTGTATAGTTTGGGAAATTCCCAGACGGGCACTGGCTGCTATTGTGGCTGCTGCATCCTTGGCTCTGCTCCACTCTGGGCATGGTGGGCCAGGAGCTTCTGGCCTCCACTCTTAGCTCCACACCACTGCAGTCCACACTTCCTGCCAATGACTGATACAGTACAATCCACCAGGCCTGAAGATATGAGGGATTATACGGGTGCAGTTTCGTTCAAATCAGGTATGCCTGACCCACCACTGTCACCTTGGACAGGACAGTATGGGTCGGCCCCTCAGCAAGGGACCTCAGCACCAAGGACAGAGCTTCCGGTGTGAACCCAGGCTCTTCACTGGGGGAAGGGAAAAGTCATCACTATGTGCGTGGTAGACAGTCGATATGCATTTTGCCATGGCCCATGTTCATGGTGCCCCCTATGGAGAGACAGGGCTCCTCACCTCAGCCAGAAACAAGATCATAAACAAAGGGAACTGAGTAGCAGACTTGGCCTCCAGGAAGGCAGCACTGGAACCAATGGGGCCTCTCCAGATCTTAGTTATCCTGTCTGAACCTGAATTGTTCCAGCATCCAATGTATACACAGGATGAAACCAAATGGGCTAAAAGGAAAGACGCCAAACAGGAGGCAAATGGGCGGTGACTTTGGCCAGACAAGAGACCCTTCCACCCTGCTGTTACTGGAAGCCAGATGGTCACCAAACTTTACCAGGCCACCCATCTGTGGGTGGCAACTAAAACTGCTAAGTTGCTCAGGCCCAGATATTCCATATTGAAAAATAATAATTCTTAGATTTGGGTTACCTCTCTCCTTGGGATCCAAAAATGGTGCCACCATCTCAGCCAAAGTTTCCCTAAATCTGTCAAAGGTCCTAAATGTTAATTAAAAACACGATTGTGCCTATAAACTAGCATTTGCTTACAAAAGGTAAATGGAAAGAAACGTAAACTAAATATGTCCTTGAGACTGATGAAAATTAGGCCAATCTCATACCTTTTGCTTTCCTAAGGGGCAGGTGTATCCCATATGGAGACAGTCATAAGGCAGAAACCACTAACCAATCCCTCCCAAATCCTTACAGGCTGTTCATCACACGGTACGAAAAGCTGCATCCTTGCCTGTGTCTGAGCCTGCCCACAAGTTCCAGCCTGGCGACCTTATATGGTTAGAAAGGATCCCTACCAGGAGCCTGGAGCCATGATGAGGCTCTTAGGGTATGATCATAGCGTATGGTCACCACACCTATAGCAAAGAATGTCATCATTGTCACCAAGTGGACCCACCACATCCAGCTAAAGAAGACTGCAAAGATAACAAAAGATGGGTTGTCACCAGAACCTCCAGCCCAGTAAAGATAAAACTGATGGGGGCCCTACAATGATGGTTGTCCTATTTTGTCTTTTTTGTATCCTCATGGGAAAGGTCCTAAACTTTGGTAAGCCAGAGCCTTGGGTATGGATCTACTAAGACCCAACCCACCTTCCAGGTAGATTTCTATAAAATACTGTATCCAAAGCTACTGGGGGATTGTTCACTTGCTCCTGGGAAGGAGCACACCCCTGGAGCTGTCTGTCCACTAGTGAAGAAAGGGGGCTCTGATCTATACAGTACCATGCCTGCTTGGCTGACAACCCTCTGAGCTGCCAGAAGCCAGGCAAATATACTAGTGTTTGGTAGGGTTGTGAAAGCAAGTCCTCCTGGAAGCACATTGATCCCTTCATGGTCCTAGAAAGGAGCCAACCATCACCAACCTGTGATCATAGGCAATGCAATCCCATATACATAAAGGTTAGGGCCTGATGGGAAGCTGAAAATCATTATTGGAAAAACAGTAGAAACTGAGAAGTCAGGTTATTCCTGAATGGTCCAGACCCAGGCAGTAGATTTACTATCCAAAAGAAAACTGAGCCTACTTGTTTTTTTTAACTAATCATCTCAATAAAAGGAATTATTCAGTCTTTTCATATTTGTTAATGTTGCTTTATGTCCTATAATGTAAATTTATTTAGAGAAATCTTTTAAAAATTAAATTTTGCTGGAAATAGCAAAAAAAAAAGTATGGGTTGAGTTAAGTTGTAAGAGCTAGCTAGTAAGAAGCCTGAGCCATAGGCCATATAATTCACAATTAATAGCAAGCCTCTGTGTTATTATTTTATAATTGGCTGTGGGACTATGGACTGGGCGGGACTGGAGAAACAGGGGACCTCGGGACCAGGTAGGACCAGAAAAACTTCTGACTACGGTGTATGCCACCATACCTTGTCCTAGTTAGCTTTAACTGTCAATTTGACACAGCCTGGAGTCTTTTGAGAAGAGAGTCTCAACTGAGGGATTGCCCAGATTGGACTGACCCATGCACACATCTTTGGGGAGTTAGCTTAATGGTTAACTGTATATGTGGGTGGCTCTGGTCCCTGGTCAGGTACTCTTGGGCCATATAAGAAAGCAAGCTAAGCGTGAGCTTGAGTGCAGCACACAGTGTCGTTTCTTCATGGTTTCTTCTTCAAGTTCCTGCCCTAGCTTTCCTCAGTGGCAGACTGAAGTGCATGATCTGAAATCAACTCTGTTCTCCACCCTAAAAAAAAAAGAAAAGAAAAGAAAACTGAGCCTAGAGACAGCAGGTTCATCAGCCCAAACTGACACATCTTGGTACCCCCGGAATATGACCCCCCCCCGCAAGTTGGTAAGCCTTCAAACTCCAGTTTCCCCAGGAATTCCTTGTCACCTCCAAGATAAAGGTCCAGGAGGCAGTGGGAAGCCAGTCACTCAGTGTTTGGGATGCTAGAAAGAGGATATCAGCTCTTAAACCATTCTCAACTAGACATAGGTCACGACTGCTGGCTATGCCTGGACCTGAAGCACCGATACTATGTTTATGTTGGGATTGTGACTAGTCAAACAATAAACTCTGTTTCCAGTTCTGACAACTGTAAATGGCGTCAACCTAAGCTCACCAAGGGACGGGGGCCTGATTAATATCACCAAGATATCCCCTTCTCAACTTACCTGATGCTGTGATCCTTCAATACAGTTCCTCATGTTATGGTGACTCCCAGCCATAAAATTATTTTGTTGCCACTTCACAACTGCAATTTCCCTGCTATTATGGATTGTAATGTAAATATCTGATATGCAGGATATCTAATATATGACCCCTAAGGGGTCATGACCCACAGGTTGAGAACCACTGTTCTGGATAGTCTCCCCCTGTGCAGACCCCTGTAGGTTAATTCCAGGAGTGTCAGTCAAATGTATTTTCAGGCCCCAGCCACTACCTGGCTCACTTGCACTAATAGCTTAACCAAGTATACATCTTCTGAATTGTTTACACTGGAGGAGGACCCACTCCTCTGCATCCTTGTACATGCTAGACCACAGGTGTTCACCTATGATGGAGAAGAGGGCAGGGGCCCCCGAAATCTAGATTCTGGGCTTCCCCGTGTGCAGCGAGCTGCCCCCGTTCTCAATCCCCTGTTGGTGGGGGCAGGCACTGTGGCCTTCGTGGCAGTTGCAACTTCAACCCTAGTTATGGGTGATAAAACTAAGGAACTCAGTGGTCTGGAAGCCCAGTTAGATTCCTTAGCTGGGGTTACTCTTCAGAACTGAAGTGGATTGGATCTCCTCTTTATGGACAAGGAGGTCAGTCTCTATAATGACACTGCAAGAAATCTGTTGTTTCCATGCCAACCAGACAGGGATAATTAAAAAGAATTTAGCTCTGGTCAAAAATAACCTTCAGGAAAGAAAAAGACGTCAAGACTCTAAGAATTGGTACAAATCTTTGTTCTCCTCATATCCTTGGTTAACTACTCTAGTTATGGCCATGGCTGGACCATTAATCCTTTTGCTCCTAGCTCTCACTATAGGATCCTGCTTGCTCAACTGCCTACTAGGCTATATGTTCATGCTAAGGAGATGATAGAACCCCCTGGCCCCAGGTGAGTCCATAATTTGACTCATGCCTATAGAACCAGTGGGGAATGTAACAGGCCCCCAGACCTTAGCGTAACTGATGCCATAAAACCCAGCACATAGACAGCAAGGCCTGCCAAAAGGAAAACCAAGACCTAATCCATCAAAGTCCATCATCTGCAAAAGTCCCTAAGTGGAATCACCTTGATTTTTGGCTTCTGTAGTTCTGCTTCTGGCTAACTGTTATTGCTCTCTGAGGTATATCAACCCAAGATAAGGTTGTATGCTTAAATGCCCACCCTGAGAAAGACTGGGGACTATGCTTGGATTCCAGACACCCAGGGTGGTCACCAGATGGCTAATCCAAACTTCCTATTGGCCTGAACCCTTATCTGAGTAGTCTCCTCTGGATACCTCACAACACAACCAATAAACCATCTTCAGCCCCTACCTTACTTTTTGAGACAGTGACTCTCAACTTTTATCTGGAACTTTCCCATTATGCCAGGAAACTGCCTGGCTGTATCTACCCAGTACTGGGATTACAAGTGTGCAGGCACTACGCCCCATGCTCATTTTTAAAGCTAGATTCTGGGAATTGAACTCAGGTCCGCATACTTGCATGGTAAACGTGTTACTGACTCCTCAGCCCCTGTTGCCATATTTCAAACAGGAGTGGCTAAGTTGACTGGTTAGGAGCTGGCCTGGTACTGTGATTTAGGGCTCTGCATGATTTTGCAGGTAGGTCCTGCAGCAGCTTCTTTAAGTCCTGTGCTTGCTGACGACCTTTTACAGAGGTAAATTGCATATAAGGGGCCATGAATGTCACATTTAACAATGCTTCAGGGACATTGTCTGCAAAGGAACAGTTACTATCAAGTGATGGTGTTTCCATTATTAACTTCCAGGTGCGTTTCTGAGCAACAGTCCAGCTTCTTCCACAACAGATACTTCCTCAAGCTTTAAGCATCAATTCTCACTGGCCAAGCCATCCTCAGTCAATTATGGAGGAAAATGTGGACAAAACAGGATAGGCAAAAACAAATAGACTAATATAACTGGCTCAATTTCAAATTGGATTGATAAAGAGCTCACTATTTTTTATTTGTGTGTGTGTGTGTGTGTGTGTGTGTGTGTGTGTGTGTGTGTGTGTGTGTGTGATATACAAATATGGGAGAGGCTGGTACTATGTAGATGGCCTATACAGGGTTATTGTTCTCAAACTTGGGGATCGTAACTTGTGCCCCAAGTCAGGTCTGGCTACCTGTATTCAACAAGGCAATAAAAGGAGCTTAATAAAAGTGGAAATCATAAAAAGGTGATTTGTTCAATGTGGCCACATTAGGAAGAGGGACAGGGATCAAGGGTTTCTTCTAAGCCTGTCTGTGAGGTCCCGAACTGAAATAAAACTAAGTAGAAGCCAAGGAAAGGCGTGGTTGGGGTGCAGTCCCACCTAACACTTGACCCATCATTATCCGGACTTCAGTCTTGTCCTGTAAAGTGCTCTGACAGTTCTGAGAACCATGTGAAATCTCTTTCCAGGAGACACTTCCCCTTAGGAGGATGTCTTTTCCTTCTCCCAGCCTGAAATTCCTGGGGGAATTCCCCATTTCTCTGGGGACCATTGTTTCAATAGTCTGATAGTTAAGTCAGGTTGAGTGTCTCTTTAGAATATTTTAATTTCTGCCAGGATAGGTAGATCTTGAGTTTCCTGGCCCACGCTTTGGGGCTCTTTCTTTACCTCACTATCCCACTCCTGTTCTCAAGAGTGCTATTTCTTTCTTAATAAACTGTCTCTATGATTTTATAATGTTGTGTGTATATGTGTATATGATGCACATGTGGTGGTGTGCATGCCAAGTTCAGAGGACCACACGCAGGAGTCGGTTTTTGCTTTACAGCATGTAGATTTCCAGGGACGGAACTCAGGCCACTGGGCTTGACAGCAATTTTTTTTTCTCCTTTTTTATATGAGGAGTTGTTGCTGGGAAGCCTAGGCCTTGCATGCTTCCACTTAGGACAGGTCCCCAAAGAGAACAGGATGGGATGTCCATTCTGTGGAGACATGCTCTCCCACGAGATTTAAAAATATGGGGGTAGAAATACAATGAGAGTCCAGAAGAGCCATTCATCCTTTTAACTATTAGATAAAATGTGAATGTGAAATTAGTAATTAACTTAGATTGATACCTCATCTGGTTGGCAACATAGTATTAACAGCAGGGTTAAGACCGTTCATTATTTTTATGCCCTGTATGACTGGTTCTCGTTTGTATGATGGCTGTGAGGGAAGGAAATGCAGAGCCATCCATTAGCAAACACAGAGCTTTTGTGACTGTTTAAGCACACAGCGGAGTCTGAGAACCACATTAACACCTGATTAGGAGCATTTCTGGTCACCACTAAAACCAAGGAGGACAGACTCTGCTCTGAAAGGACAGCTGATAATAGTAACAGAACAAGACATAACCTCCTCCCCTCTGATTCTCTACCAGGAATTTTTCATCAAAACTCCCAGCTGCTGCTCCTATTCCTGTCTTGTCACCACTCAGAGACGATTGTAGCATGACTTCAGGTGACTTCTTTGGGATTTTCATTAAAAGAAGAAAAAATTGCATTTTTTTTTTTTTTTAGCGATATCTGTTTCACAAAAAGGATCTGAATAATTTGGAGGGGGAAATTGGACTGTTTGCATCATAGTGAGTTTCAAGATTAAATTATTTTATATTGGAAATCACCCAGATTAGATGCCAGGATATAAACAAATTGAGAGCTGAAATCAATAAAATAGAAACAAAGAGAACAATACAAAAAAATTAATGAAACAAAGAGTTGGTTCTTTGAGAAAATCAACAAGATAGACAAGCCCTTATCCAAACTAACTAAAAGGCAGAGAGAGAGAGCATCCAAATTAACAAAATCAGAAATGAAAAGGGAGACATAACAACTAACACTGAGGAAATCCAGAAAATCATCAGGTCATACTTCACAAACCTCTACTCCACAAAACTGGAAAATCTAAAAGAAATGGATAATTTTCTGGATAGGTACCACATACCTAAGTTAAATCAAGACCAGATAAACTATTTAAATAGTCCAATAACCCCTAAGGAAATAGAATTAGTCATTAAAATCTCCTAATAATAAAAAAAAAAGCCCAGGACCAGATGGTTCCAGCGCAGAATTCTACCAGATCTTCAAAGAAGAGTTAATACCAATACTCTTTAAATTGTTCCACACAATAGAAACAGAAGGAACGTTACCAAACTCCTTCTATGAGGCTACAATTACCCTAATTCCTAAACCAAACAAGGATACAACAAAGAAAGAGAACTACAGACCGATCTCCCTCATGAACTTTGATGCAAAAATACTCAATAAAATACTGGCAAACAGACTCCAAGAACACACCAAAACAATTATCCACCATGATCAAGTAGGCTTCATCCCAGGGATGCAAGGGTGGTTCAACATACGAAAGTCCGTCAATGTAATACACCATATAAACAAACTCAAAGAAAAAAACCATATGATCATCTCACTAGATGCTGAAAAGGCATTTGATAAAATCCAACACCCCTTCATGATAAAAGTCTTGGAGAGATCAGGAATGCAGGGAACATACCTAAACATAATAAAGGCAATTTACAGCAAGCCAACAGCCACCATCAAATTAAACAGAGAGAAACTCAAAGCGATTCCACTAAAATCAGGAACAAGGCAAGGCTGTCCCCATGCTTATTCAATATAGTACTTGAAGTTCTAGCCAGAGCAATAAGACAACATAAGGAGATCAAGGGGATACAAATTGGAAAAGAAGAACTCAAGCTTTCGCTATTTGCAGATGACATGATAGTATACATGAGTGACCCCAAAAATTCAACCAAGGAACTCATACAGCTCATAAACACCTTCAGCAACATAGGATGATAAAAGATTAACTCAAAAAAATCAGTAGCCCTCCTATATACAATTAACAAACAGGCTGAGAAGGAAATCAGAGATACATCACCCTTTAAAATAGCCACAAATGATATAAAATACCTTGGGGTAACTCTGATTAAGCAAGTGAAGGACCTATATGACAAGAACTTTAAGTCCCTGAAAAAAGAAATTGAAGAAGATGTCAGAAAAAGGAAAGATCTCCCATGCTCATGGATAGGCAGGATTAACATAGTAAAAATGGCAAATCTTACCAAAAGCAATCTACAGATTCAATGCAATCCCCATCAAAATACCAACACAATTCTTCACAGACCTGGAAAGAACAATACTTCAACTTCGTATGGAAAAACAAAAAAAAACCCCAGTATAGCCAAAAGAATCCTGTACAATAAAACAACCTCTGGAGGCATCACGATCCCTGACCTCAAGCTCTACTATAGAGCTACAGTAATAAAAACAGCTTGGTACTGGCATCACAACCAACATGTGGACCAATGGAATCAAATTGAAGACCCTGACATTAATCCGCACACCTATGAACATATAATTTTTGACAAAGAAGCCAAAATTGTACAATGGAAAAAAGAAAGCATCTTTAACAAATGGTGCTGGCACAATTGGATATCAATGTATAGAAGGCTGCAAATAGATCCATATCTGTCACCGTGCACAAAAGAAATCCAAGTGGATCAAAGACCTCAACATAAATCCAATTACTCTGAACTTGATAGAAGAGAAAGTAGGAAGTAGTCTTGAATGCATTGGCACTGGAGATCACTTCCTAAATATAACACCAGTAGCACAGACACTAAGAGAAACAATCAATCAATGGGACCTCTTGAAACTGAGAAGCTTTTGTAGAGCAAAGGACACGGTCAACAAGACAAAGTGACAGCATACATAATGGGAAAAGATCTTCACCAATACTACATCTTACAGAGGGCTGATAGCCAGAATATATAAAGAACACAAGAAATTAGACATCAAAATGCCCAACAGTTCAATTAAGAAATGTGCTATAGAGCTAAACAGAGAATTCTCAACAGAGGAAGCTCAAATGGCTGAAAGACATTTAAGGAATTTCTCAACATCCCTAATCATCAGGGAAATGCAAATCAAAATGACTCTGAGATACCACCTTACACCCATCAGAATGGCTAAGATCAAAAACACTTAAGACAGCTTATGCTGGAGAGGATGTGGATCAAGGGGAACTCTCCTCCACTGTTGGTGGGAATGAATTATATGGAATGGAGAGACTCAGAGTTAGACAGATACCCTGGTAGGCAGGCAGACAGACAGAGGGACCATGATTAGGCAGTAAAGGTGGTGAACTTCTGTGATGGTACACTTCTTCCTCATCCTCCTGACTGGAGATAAAAGCCTGGTAGCTTAAAATAAAGGCCTTTTAGGCTTTTGCTCCTTCCAGCAGGCCCCTGCTGATGGACCAGCTCAACACTAGGCAAGATCAGCACATGCTTGTACAGTTGTGGGCCAGTGAGCCACCCTATCTTTTTAAACTTACCAACTCTAAATTAGGGGAGGAAAACCATTTAGAGACTTAAAAAAACCCAGCCTGGAGAAGAGACTGGATTGGTTTTAGCTTTCAGGGTCCCCCTCTGCTTGGATGAGGGTCTTTTTCTCTGTGTGCCTGCTAAATGCACATGATTCCTCACTCCCAGTAAACACCTTTCTTCAATTGCAGATTCTGTCTGCTGCTGTGTACTGTGCTTGAGATTTCTCACAGCTACTAGTAGAATGCAAACTTTTTTTTCTGCCTTTTAATTCTTTAACTGTCAGAGAAGACAAACCCAACCCAATCTAGACTCTATCAAGATAATCATTTTTGATCATCAAAAGGAGCTGGGTATTGGTTATTTCATATGCCCCAACTTGGTAGCATGAATGTTAGCTTTGGTCCATTTTTTGTTGAACTGGAAACTTCGTGGTATGAAATCTGCATATTTTCACCCAGGTCATAATTATACTATGAGAGACAGTGGAAATTGAATCAGTTCTTGCCTACCTCATTGTGCTAAAGATACCATACACCCACCTTGGTAGACAAGGGAGATTCAGGAGCCATCCTCCATTCTACCTACAGCACTGTACTTACTACCAAAAACCTTTGTGATCATACATCACAAATTCATATAATGTTATAATATTACCCCATGTGCACTTAGGGTAATGGAAGCTCAGAGAATCAGAACAAAAGCAAAGCAGAATTTGAGCTCAAACCATCTTGACTCACATCTGAGCTTTAGGGTTGGAGAGATGGTTCAGTTGACAAAGCACTTACCTTGCAAGTGTGGAGACATGGGTGTGATCCCTAGAACATGTGCAGAAAGCCAGGCATGATGGTGAGATGGAAGGGAGAGACAGGCAAGATCCCTGAGAGCTTTCTGGCCAGCTAGTCTAGTCCACTTAGCAAAGTTACAGGCCAATGAGAGACCCCATCTCAAACAAAAAGGTTTATGATACCCAAGGAATAACTAAGGTTGTCTCTGGCTTTATACACATATACACATCTGTGCAAGCACCTAATTGTGCAGCCTCATCTACCAACACACACACACCCCACACACACATTGATCAAAGTTGCATATCCACATGTAGAATCCTCCCACACTTCATTCGTTCAGAGCTTTCTGAATCAGCTTCCTTTCACAAAGCACACATTTGGGCCAAATTACTTGAATTACACTTGGCCATGTAATCAAGTCAGACTGATAGAACAATCAGACTGATATAATAATTGCTGTGGAACAATCTTTGTACACTATAACTATATATTACTCTCGTTGGTTAATAAAGAGCTGACTGGCCTATAGCAGGGCAGGAAGAGATTTGGTGGGAGAGACAGATTAGGAGGATACTGGGAGGAAGAAATATGGAGTCATGGGAGTCACAAGGAAATGTGGAGATGAACTTGCCATGTTGATAAAAGGTGCCACCATGTGGCAGAGGGTAGATGAGAAATATGTGTTAATTTACGTGATAAGAACTAGTTAGTAACAAGCCTGAGCTATTGGCTGGGCATTTATAATTAATAATAAGTCTCTGTGTGGCTATTTGGGAGTGATCTCCGGGACACAGAGAAACTCCATCTACTGATGTGATTGCTCTGTTCTTGTATCTAGGTAAAATTTTCTGGTACTAGAGGCCCTCAAACTTCAATACATTTCAATATCCATGGATGAATAAGATATAAGCAAAATATCCTGAATCCCTTCCTCAGACACTAGGACTACAAGCCTTGGATGGATTCACAAGGTTAATGTTTCAATAAACACCTTGGGTGAAGCAACACAAGTTTACAGAGTGTCTAGGTCCCTCCAGATGCTCCATTTTACAGGTAAAATAAGAAAAAAGGAAAGTCAGTCCAGAGATGTTGAATTTCTTAGCTTAGCTTTTAGCTAGACTCATTGATGCTGGCACTACAATTTGAGTCTCTGGATTTCCAATGGAGCAAAGAATCCCTAAATTTAGCCACAGATGCCAGAAATATGTGTGTGCAGTAAGCATTCTTATAGATTAAATACGACTTATGCATGCAATATTTATCAATATGCAAATGAATGTTCTTAAAGGACAAATTTATTTAAAAGTACTATAGAAGTCAGAATAGTGGTTGTTTGGCCAGTGTGTGTGTGTGTGTGTGTGTGTGTGTGTGTGTGTGTGTGTGTGTGTATGTGTACACATGCACATGTGTTGTTTTAGAGACAGGGTCTCTCTATGTAACTCTGGCTGTTCTAGAACTCACTATGTAGACCAGGTTGGCCTCATACACAGAGAGATCTACCTGCTTCTGCCTCCCAAGTAATGGGATTAAACATGTGCACCACTACACCTGGTTGTGTGTGCACATCTGTGTGTACAAGTGTGGGCATTTGTACATGTCTGTGGACTTCAGAGGTAAATGGCAGGTGTCCTCCTCAATTCTTTCTACACCTTATTTTTGGAGACATGTTCTTTCACTCAGCCTGGAATTTACCACGTCAGCTAGACTGGCTGACTGGTAAGCCTCAGGGATCCTCCCTTCTCTACCTCAACAGTGCTGGGGTTACAGGTGTGCAATGGAACACCTGACTTTTTACATGAGTGCTGGGGATCTGAACTCCAGTCCTCATCCTCACACAGCAAGTACTTTGCTGCTTTTCTAGCTCTGTGGTGCCCCCACCTTTAAATTTTCTTTTCTTTTCTTTTTCCTTTGAAACAAGGTTTTGTGGTCCTTCCATGTCCAGCTCCCAGTGGATGACTGCTATACACCATTGCATCCAGTTCATATGGTGCTGAGAATTGAAACCAAGGCTTTGTACATACTAGAAAGGCACTCTCCCAACTGAGTTACAATTTCAGCTGCAAGAGTAGTATTTTAATTATGTGTTTTTTCCCCCACCATTCTTTAGAATTTCTTTTAAATATGAATAAGGATTCTCCTACTTGGCCAATGGGAACCATGGTCCAAGGCTCTTCCACTAACTCTCAAGGCTACTTTATCCTTTGTATTGATTGGCAGCAGATCTGTCACTAGGGTACCAGATGGGGGATTGCCTACTTCAGTGAGGGACACAGAGGTAAACCAAGGCCTAAATGTAATCCAGCTGAAGACTCAATCCTTGTCTAATGATATCATCAAGCAGAGTTTTCCCAAGTCCCTACTTGCCTAGTCTGGGTTAGATATCCAACCTCCAGCTACTTAAAGTAAGCAAGCAGGGTTTGGAGAGGTGGCTCATAAAGTGCTTGCATGAAGACCTGAGTTCAAATTCCTGTCTCTGGTGTAAAAAGAAGGGTGCAGCATGCATTTTTAGCCCCAGTTCTGGGGATACAGAGACGGGAGGATCCCTGGAGTTTGCTGGCCAGACAGTCTCACTTAATTGCTGAGATTCAGGTTAAGTGAGAGGCTCTGTCCTCTAAAAACAAAGTGCAGACAATATAGGAAGACCCCTGATAGCTATCTCTGGCTTCCATGTGTACCCCCACATATTCATGCACATACACCATCATGTATACCCCCAACAAATAATGAAGAGACATATAAACTATATCTCATCAAAAATAGATGTTAAATGGGCCTTAATTTAGGCTTCTTGAAAATGCTATAATTTGCTCAATCAAGCACATTTTGGGGTGCTTTTATAGTAGTCTCTATTATATGGTGAATAGGCAGACCAAATAAAGTTCTCTGGAGCAAATATAGGGGGATAGTAGAATTTAATGAATCCTACCATGTACGTTAAAATCATGTAACTTGCAAGTGTGAGCTTTGTAACACAAATTGCTAAACGGTCTTATTAATAAAAAACCCAGAGTCAGATATTGGGGTGAAAGCTGAAAGATCAGAGGGATAGGAGAAGCCAGTCACAAGTTCTCACTGCTAGGAAATCCCCAGCCAAAGAGAGAGCTACTTCCTGTATACTCATGCCTATATACCTTTCTGTCCCTGCCCTCTTACTTCCTCTCTCTGCCCAGCTACGCCACTTCCTGTCTGTCTGTACAGACCTCCAGACCTCTATGGTTAACTAGTGCTGGGATTAAAGGTATGTACCACCACGCTTGGCTCTATTCCCAGTGTGGTCTTAAACTCATATAGATCCTGATGGATCTCTGCCTCCCGAATGCTAGAATTGAAGGCGTGTGCTACCATTGCCTGACTTCTATGTTTCATATAGTGGCTGGCTTTTCCCTCTGATCCCCAGGTGAGCTTTATTTGTTAGAGCACAAAGAAAATACCACCACAGAGCTTCTTGCACATGGTGCCATTGGTGCCATGCACACACTGTACATGTGGCACAGCTGTGGCCACTCCACTGAGACTTGTCAACTTGGGGAGCTGATGCCTCGAGCCCCATGCCTATGGTGCCACCTCTGCCAATGCAACTGTGTCTGGAGGATTTTGTATCTTAGCTCAGAAGTAATCTGTGCACCCTTGAGTTGTGGGTCTTGATGTCTTTCCATCAATCGTGCTCTGCTTTACACAGGTTATTTCAGGCAAGAGATGAGGGAAGGAGGGGGATAAGAAGAGGACTGAACAGTAATGAGGATAGCAATTTGGATATGCCATCTCTTTTTACTGCTGGCCGTCTCTCAGTCCAGTTATGGTCTTAACATTCTTGCTAGAGACAACTGAACCAAGCTAGTGGGCACTCATGAACTATAGACCAACAGCTGTGGAGCCTCCATGGGACTGGACTAGGCCCTCTGCATATGTGAGACAGTTGTGTAACTTGATCTGCTTAAGGGGGCCCCTGGCAGTAGGGTCAGGATCCATCCCTGGTATATGAGCTGGCTTTTTGGAGCCCACTACCTATGGTGGGACACCTTACACAGCCTTGATGCAGGGGGAGGGGCTTGGACCTGCTCAACTGAATGTACCAGGCTCTGTGGACTCCCCATGGGAGGCCTTACCTTCTTGTAGGAGGGAATGAAGGGTGGGTTGCAGGGTGGGGGGGAGGGTGTGGGGTGTGGAGGTGTGTGTGGGTGGGGGGATGGGGGGTGGAGGGGGAGGCTGGAAGGGCAGGAGGAGGGAAGGGGGGATCTGTGATTGGTATGTAAAATGAATACAAAATTTCTTAGTTAACAGAAGATTCTTGCCTGTCCTTTACCTTCATTGTTGTCGTTTCCATTTGTGCCTCTTTTCCCCCCTCGACAATTGCTTTCATGTCAGTATATAGGGAATTTTGGTCAGTTTCAGCCACCTCCTATCTCATTCCTCACTCTCTCTTTTTGAAACTCTTCTTTTTCTCATTAGTCAGTATCCATGCTTTAACCACCCCCCCTTACCGTGTGTGTGTGTGTGTGTGTGTGTGTGTGTGTGTGTGTGTGTGTGTGTGTGTGTGTGACCCTTGGGGTTTATTTAGGGTTGCTTTCATGAGCTCGGGTGTAGGGATATTTACTGAAGTATGGGCAACCTATCAGTGGCTACAGTACTGAAGAAAGTGACCCCCTTCCTCCATTGGCCATTAACTATCAAGAGCTCCCCAGGGAGGGCGAGGGTCTCCTGAACCTCTCCCTGATACAGACTTAAACTTGTGTCGGTCTCCTAAAGATAACCACAGCTGTGTGAGTCCATGAGTGCAATGACTATGTCTTACCCAGAAGACATGGGTTCACAACTACCCACCCCCACCATCCTCACCCTCTTAACACCTTTTTCTGCCCCTCTTCCATGATGGTCCTGAGCTTCCATGGAGGGCTGAACACTTGACAAGTACATACGCTCAGTACTTTTACTAGTCATGAGTCTCTGCATTAATTACCACCTACTGCAAAAAGAAGCTTCTCTGATATGAGGCTCAGATTAGCACCAATCTGTGGGGCAGGAGCCCAAGGGAGAGACCATTTGCAGCCAATTGTTGTTAGCATGTGTGTGTGTGTGTGTGTGTGTGTGTGTGTGTGTGTAATTTTTTTCCGTTAATGTAACCACCGATAACTTGCTCCAGTAAATAACTTCACATCCACTCTTGTGCAAAATCCTAATTAAACTCAGTGGGCCACACACACACAAAAGGCACGAAGAAAGAGGAATTGCTAGTAAAAAGGGAGAGCAGTCAATAATGTGAATAAAGAGTGAAAAGGAATAAAGTCCATTACATAAATAAAAACCCATCAAACTTTTCCCCCCCCAAAACAGGGTTTCTCTGTGTAGTTTTGGTGCTTATCCTGGATCTTACTCTGTAGACCAGGTTGGCGTTGAACTCACAGAGATCCACCTGGCTCTGCCTCCCAAGTACTGGGATTAAAGGCATGCGCCATTGCTGCCCGGCTGTTGTTTTTCGAGACAGGGTTTCTCTGTAGCCCTGGCTATCCTGGAACTTGCTCTGTAGACAAGGTTGGCCTTCTGCTCACAGAGATCTGACTGCCTCTGTCTCTCTAGTGCCAAGGTTAAAGGGGTGTGCCATTGCCATCTGGCTCATCAAATAATTTTTTAAAAAGTCAAATACCTAAGTAGTTAGAAAGGATTAAAAAAATGTGTGTATCTGTATATGCTGCATATCAGTGTGTACCCAGAATTCAGAAGAGGTAGCCAGAATTTTTGGAGCTGGAGCCACAGGCTGTTACGAACTGTCTAATGTGGGAGCTCAGAAGTGAACTCTGATTCTCTTAAGTGCTGAGCCATCTCTCTAGGCCCTAGAGAACAGTTTGAAATGTGCCCGTCAACAACTTGGCAGTAGTGGGCTATTTGCTAGGTCCTATGCCCTTATAACTTTTTCTACAGTTGGTATTTCAATCCCCATATTTTCTTTATTCACACACACACACACACACACACACACACACACACACACACACACACACACACATTTGCTTGGTGTGTGTTTAGTTTTTGACATTTACTTGTCTATTTGATGGGTGTACATTAGACTTCTAAGCTGTCATTCAATGTGCAAATTCCTTTGACCATCTGAAAACTGTATGCCCTTCCCTACCCGACACCCTTGGTGGAAGCAGTAACCTCAGCTGGCACCAGGTAGGTGTTTTCCTAATGTGCTTCAGTCCAGGGCCCTCTGAAGTAGATCTCCAGCATGCTCTAGCATCTTCAATTCTCTTTCCACCCAGATTTCAACACAATAGGAGGTGTTTAGAGATGTGTTAACAGCCAGAACAAAACAATTACAGGCACTCACACATCAACATTGACAAGGTCTCATGTCTTCTTTGATTCCAATACATTAGCTTTCCCTGCAAATGTGCTCTTTCTTAGGAAATTAAGGATGAAATTCTTGTGGGAACTTAGAAATGATTCTGACTTCCAAGGGCAAATTGCTTGCAAGCCTGAACTAATCATCTATCATGATCCACATATCAAAACTCAAGTTCAGAAATAGCATGTTAATGCTTGTAAAATTCCTCCTCTGGTGCTTAAGATTTCTGCTGCTTGAATCAAGACCATAAACGAGGAATATTTTTTTTAGGCTGACCATCTTATTTTCCTCAACCTTGCTCATTAAGAAGCAAAGTTTCCTCTAATACTCTGTTCATTTTAGGGTATTTTCTAAGTCTTTTGATGTTTGTTTTCTGGCTCTGCCTATATCTTCCTTATATGACTATCTACCTCAAAAGAATGCAAAGCAACTGGGTAAAGTACTTGCCTTACATAGGTAAGGCTCTGAGTTCCAATCTCTGGCACCCATGGTGAGCACTGTCATGGGGAGTGCTGGGGAGGCAGAGATAGGAAGATCCCTGGGTTTGGGGAGCCAGTTTTTCCAGATTGGTGACCTTCTTAAAAAATAAGGTGGAGGAGCTAGGAAGATTGCTCAGTGGTTAAGAGTGCACACTGTTCTTGTAGAGGACCCAGGTTCAGTTCCCAGCACCCACGTTGGGTGGTTCACAACCACCTGCAACTCCAGCTCCAGGGGACCTGATGCCTTCTTCTGGATCCCTAAGCACCAGCACTGAAGATACTGTGTTAATAAGGGTTCTCTAGAGACACAGAACTTACAGAATGAATCTCTCTCTCTCTCTCAACACACACACACACACACACACACACACACACACACACACACACACACACACACACATATATATATATATGGGAATTTATTGGAATGACTTACAAACTGCAGTCCACACTGGCTAGCTGTGATTAGAAAGTCCAATAGGTGCTCAGTCCCACAAGACTGAGTGTCTCAGCTGGTCTTCTGTATGTGCTGGAATCCTGAAGAAGTGGGTTCCAATGCCAGTGAAGGAATGGGTGTGCTGACAAAGCGAGGGTAAGCAGGTAAAGAACGAGCACACCCCATTCCTCCTTCCATTGTCCTTATACAGGCTTCCAGCAGAAGGTGTGGCCTGGATTAAAGGTGTGCTTTCCAGCCTCAAGATCTGGATTAAAGGCACGTTGTCTTCCAGCCTCAAGATCCAGATCACAGGTGTGTCCGCCATTTCTGGACTGCAGTTCATTCCAGATATAGTCAAGTTGACAACCAAAAATAGTCATCACAGATACACAGTACACAGACTTCCCCCTTCCCACATATACACCTACTTTAAAAACTATAAAGAAATCTTAAAGTATATAGAGAGGCAGAAGAAGAAACCTAGTGTTAACCTCTGGCTTCTGCATACATATGTATGCACATATGTGAGCTCACATGTACCTACCACACAAAAGAAAAACATCTGATATTAAAATATGTGAGGACAAATGACTTACCTATATATCAGGGAATTATAATAAAGCAAAACAGGCAAGCATAAACAACTCAGATCTCACACTGTTGGAGAGATTATAAGGCATTTTGATATTAAGTGGCCTGAAATTATTATTATAAGCATATTGATCATTTTCCTAACACTGGGTGACAGCATGATTACTTGGTTTTATTGCAAACTTCATAGATAAACCCTTTAACAAGAAGAACCATGAAGTGACATGGTGAATTAGGCAGCTTGCAAGTATGGAAATAAAGAAACATTTACATGGCTAGAAATATCCTGACGAAAGAGCCTATTTCTGAGATGTGGGTAAGAATTTTTGAGAACAACAATCTTTGAAATACATAATCATGTTAGGGAGGAAGGATGTTGGGTTTTCTTCAATTTTTGAACTTAGATATAAACTGACTGGTATAAATATATGGAAAGTTGTTGCTTTGTGAATTGCAAAAGCAGGCTGGGGAGATGTCTCAGTAAGTAAAATACTTGGGTTCTTAAAACCTACACTGCATACTTATAATACCAGCACTGAGGAAGTGGAGACAGGAGACAGACAGACCCCTGGGATTTGCTGGCCGGCTAGCTAACCTACTCAGTGAGCCCCAGGCCAGTGAGAGACCCTGTCTCAGACAAAGGCTACTGAGGTACAACACCTGAGGTTGACTTCTGGCTACCACACCCATGTACACTCATTCACACACAATACACACCACATGTACACACATAAGCATATCCACATGTACACACACACATAAAATAAATGGCAACACCATTAGGATGCATGCTCATGGCATTGTGTACGCTCTGGTGTGTGCCTGCACGTACTGGATAGAGGTGGCTGTCAAGTGCCCTTCTCCATCACTTTCTATTTTGTGACACAGTGACACAGTGCCTCCCACTCAACCTGGACTTTGACGCTTTAGCTAGACTGGCTGGCCAGTGAATTCCAGGGATCCACCTATCTCCATGTCCTCAACGCTGGGATTAAAGATGTGTGAACCACCACTCCCAGCTTTTATGTGAGAGCTGAGAATCCAAACTGACGTCCTTGTGCTTTCACAGCAGAGTCACTTTCCCAAGCTCCCAGTAGTGACTTCTTACCAAGTCCAAATCCTACTTCCTATAGCTTTTGCCAGTTCACATCTTACTTAGAGATATGAATTCTTTTCAAGGGCTTACAGTAAGAAGGGGGTAGAGTTGATTGCCATTCTTCACTGCTGCAAATGAGAAGAGTTTGGATGAGTCAAGTCCCTAAGCTCAGGCTGACAGTCATTCATCTGTTTAAACCATACTTCCTGGGTGGCCTGCAGGTACCAGATATGAATCTAGTCACTTGGCTATATCAGTTGACTGAATCTGTGAAAAAATGGTCTAAACCCTCTTTTTCTGTTCCATGAAAAAACCTTTATGTTTTAAAGACAATTATCTGTTTAACATTGAGTCTCCTCTAGGTTCATATACCCAGATTTTTCTGTATATAGTATGACATCATCTCTTATAGGGAGCCTCTTTATTGTATAAGTGCCAAAGGCCCTGAACCCCATTGTCATGATTATCATGATCATGCTTTTTATCTAACAAACATAAACCTCCCACAAATAGCTTTTGAAAAATAAGAATATATTATGCTTATTTCTGGAACTCTTCTGAGCCTCTATTAGCTGGAACTTCCAAACATCCTGGATAAAATGGAAATCATTTCAACCTAAGTAGGGAATGACTGACCACAAGATGTGGCCTCCAGGAAACAGCAACACAATGGTCTAGTGGGAGAAAGCTTATCAGGCACACAAGAAGTCCTGTGTTTTAACCCAGCATGGCATAGAACTGGGTGCATTGACACACACCTTGAATCCTAACATGCAGAAGATGGAAGCAAGAAGATCAGAAGTTCAAGGTCATCCTCAGTTACGTACTGAGTTCGAGGGCAGCCTGGTATAAGAGAATGTAGTCGTTGTAAGAAAACCTAAGCTTTACACATACAGAGAAATCAGAGTCTGGAATAGCTGTAACTGAGGACTGTGACACGTCTAAGAGGGTCAAGAACAGTGGGGGCTTTAGACTTATTTGTCTAAGTGAGGGATTTTCTTTATAAATTATTTACTTCATTTGTGTGTGGGGTGTGTGTGTGTGTGTGTGTGTGTGTGTGTGTGTGTGTGTGTGTGTGTGATGTATGTGCACACATGTATGTATGTGGATACGCATACTTGTGAGCATGCAGAGGCCAGAGGAGGATGTCCAGTGTCCTGCTCTATTGCTCCACCATATTCCTTTGAGACAGGGGAATCTGGATCTAGGCTGATGGCCAGCAACACCCAGCAGTCTCTTGTCTCCACGCCCTACGAAGCTGGGGTTTCAGACTCATGAATGGCCACATCCTGCTTTTCATGTAGGTTCTAGAGATCTGCACTTAGGTCCTCATGCTTAGAGGGCAGGTGCTTTTTTTTTTTTTTTACATTTTTTTCTTTATTAAGAAATTTTCTACTCACTCTACATACCACCCACAGATGCCCCCTCCTCCTTCCTCCCACCATCCAGCCCTCCCTCCCAAGCCACCTCACATCCCCACATCCCCCAAATCAAGGTCTCCCATGGGGAGTCAGCAGAGTCTGGCACACTGAGCCTAGGCAGGTCCAAGCCCCTTCCCACTGCACCAAGGCTGCCAAGTTGTCACACCACAGGTACAGGGCTCCCAAAAGCCTGCCGGGGGCTCTTACCTGCTGAGCCACCTCCCAGCTCTTCATCCTAAGTGTTATTGATCACCTCTGGGAACTTTCTTAAAGACCTTAGGAGTAGCTCCCACCATTTTGTTTAGGGATATTTTTCAGAGAACTTGTTTTTAGAACTCTTAGCACCTTGTGTCAATCACAGCTGTTGTCCTCTGTCCTCTGGCATCCCTTAAGCTATTACAAGGTCACATATGGATGGCAGATGTTTAACTTGCTTGCATGTATTCATGAATTCTTGTTTGTTTGTTTTCTACGTATTTTTTTTGAGATAGGATCTCATGTAGTCCAGGCTCACAGATTTCTTGTGTGGCTAAGGATGACCTTGAACTCCTGATCCTCCTTTTTATTTCTTCTCCTGAGTGCTAGGGTTTTAGGTGAACATTAGTACAGACAGTTTTATGCCATCCTGGGGTTCAAACTGAGGGCTTTATGCAAAGTAGGCAGGCACTCTATCACCTAAGTTATATCCCTAGCCCACTCTGGGTCTCTGTAAGGTTGTTATTTGTTTGTTTGTTTGTTTATTCATTTATTTTTGGTAGGAGGTACACTCTCTTTCACTTCTCCATGCATCTTATATAGCCTATAAGAATACAATTATTTTAATCAGGCCAGGCAAAATGCTGTGACGAATAGATCCAAGGTCTATTTGTTTATAATGACTAAATGCCATAAAACTCTCTGTCTTACTCACAGAACCAAGTCCCAGGACTTGTTTGTGAAGATATTTCTCCCTATGTAGATTTGGGGCCAGCTTCTTTCAATGGTGTCTTTCCTTTCCTTCTGAGCATTTTGTTTTGTTGCTCAGTAAGCTTGTAGAAACTGAAAGTACCTGGAGAACCTACCCTTATTCTTCCAACTTGGCTGACATGAAAAAGTCATTTCTGGTCAATGTTTCTGGGGTTGAGTCATACAGCTACACCAGGGACGGGGCCTGGGGATGTCATATTGTCCTGGGCACCTTCTAGAAATGAGTCTGTACTTTAGGAGGCAGAAAAAGATGTGTGTGTGTGTGTGTGTGTGTGTGTGTGTGTGTGTGGTGTTTGTGTGTGTGTGTGGACACACTCATGTTTATGTACATGGAAGCCAGAGGTTCACTTGTGGTATCTTCCTAGATTACTCTCTGCATAACATATCAAGGCTGGGTGTTGCTAGAGTTTTCCTGCCTGGCCCACAGTCAGGACAAATCTCTCTCACCCGCCAGTCCCAAGCCGCTCAAACCCGATCAAGTAAACACAGAGACTTATATTGGTTTCAAACTGTATGGCCGTGGCAGGCTTCTTGCTAATTGTTCTTACAGCTTAAATTAATCCATTTCTATTAATCTATACCTTGCCACGTGGCTTGTGGCTTACCGGTACTTTACATCTTCCTTATCCTGATGGCGGCTGGCAGTGTCTCTCCCCAGCCTTCCACTTCCCAGCTCTATTCTCCTCCTTGTCCCGCCTATACTTCCTGCCTAGCCAATGGCCAATCAGTGATTTATTCATTGACCAATCAGCAACACATTTGACATACAGACCATCCCACAGCACCTCCCCTTTTCTTTTCTTAAAAAGGAAGGTTTTAACCTTTACACATCTCCAAAGTCAACTTGGTATATTTGGGAATTTGGGCGTAGCTTCTCTTACTACTTCCTGCTGGAGGGGGGCGCTGTATCTTCTGGGGAAACAAAGAAAATTTTAGGATCATGGAGTAGTCCGTGAGGCTGTATCATCTGAGCCAGTTGTTTTGAAACGGTTCTGGATGTTGGATCATCTGGGCCATGGTGTCATCGGAGACCTTTCAGGGGGTCTTGGCTGGTCAAACCTGATGTGTCTTAATCTGGAACAAATCCATAGCCTCTGGCTTTCTGTGGGAACAAAAGCAGAATCTCCTTTCCAAAGCAACATATCCTTATATCCAAATTTTGAAGTCAAGGTACCTTTAAAATATACATTTTGGCATAACTCAACAGCTTTTGTAATCAAATGTTTTTCTTTAGTTACAAATATCAAAGAGAACATAATCCAGATTCTTTGTGTGGTAGCCATCTTTACGTGGCTTATTTTTTTATATTAGCTTGAGCCTATTGCTTTGAACTGCAGCCTTCTAAGCCTGAAACGGCGCTGGTGCTGTGGCTGCTGGCTCCGCCCACCTCAGCTTCCCAACATGGCAGCGGTACTGTAGTTTTCCGCCAGCTCTGGGAGCTATCGTGGGTCTATGCTTTTATTCAAGCAGCGTGTAGCCCAGAAACCTCTTTTTTTGGTTTTGTACTAGCAAAGGCTAAATCCACAATGTAGCTTAATGTGCCACTTACAGAGGCCTCATTCCCGCCATACCGCAGGTCGAGCGCACACACACGCTAGGAACTCGCCAGTAGCTCAAACCAGCAGCTGCCGCTCATTTGAGAGAGACAATTAGGAAGCTGTTTTTAGCTCCGTTTTAGAATCTTTTTTCTCAGTTTTTAGGTAGAAACTCTTGCCACCACGTTGGACGCCATTTGTTGTTAGAGTTTTCCTGCCTGGCCCACAGTCAGGACAAATCTCTCTCACCCGCCAGTCCCAAGCCGCTCAAACCCGATCAAGTAAACACAGAGACTTATATTGGTTACAAACTGTATGGCCGTGGCAGGCTTCTTGCTAACTGTTCTTACAGCTTAAATTAATCCATTTCCATTAATCTATACCTTGCCACGTGGCTTGTGGCTTACCGGTACTTTACATCTTCCTTGTCCTGATGGCGGCTGGCAGTGTCTCCTCCGACTCAGCCTTCTACTTCCCCGCTCTATTCTCCTCCTTGTCCCGCCTATACTTCCTGCCTGGCCACTGCCAATCAGTGATTTATTCATTGACCAATCAGCAACACATTTGACATATAGACCATCCCACATCAGCTGGGTCTCTTGATGACACGGACCTTGCCTGTCTGCCCAGTCCAGCCAGGCAGCTTGCTTTGGGAATTCCCTTTGTTTTCTCTAGAGCCCTGGGATTCCAGGCAGGCAGCTTGGTTTTTAAGTGGGTTCTGGGAATCTGAGTTCCAGTCCTCATATTTGGGGGCCAAGAGCTTTCCCCTTTGAACCAGCCTCACAGCCTTCCCCAAATGGATGTTTATTGACTGCTGGTTGTTTCTGCCTAACACGAAGTATGGCTCAACAAATACTTGTATTTATGTCAGCAGCAGAAATGAACCTGCTTTTCTTTCTCCTTGGAACAGAGCTATTTAACATCTCAGAAATTTTAGAAAGTCCTATAATGGAATGCACTAGGTTATGCCTGTCTTCACCAACAATTTGAAGGATTGCTGATGTTTATCTAGGGAGATGTGAAGCAATTTAATATTATTAATTGCTAACAAACGGATAAGATTTACAAGAATTGTCAAAGCTTAAAGCGCCAAATAATCTTTCCTCACGCAAGGAAATTTATTATGCCATTATGCTTATTTCTATCAGGGCTCCTATATGCAATCACTGTTCGCTATTAAATTTTTATTGCACATTTAATTTATCTTTCCCTCTGGTGGGAAAACGTATTAGATAATTCATTTGACACTAGTGTCTTCTCCCTTCCTTTTCCTCCCCACGTCTACCCCCAATAATTGATAGGCAGATATCTATGTCTCAATATTAATTATACAAGAGCCAAAGAGAGTGACACTTGCTGTTGCCTGAAGGGAACCACCAGGACAGAATTAGCTAGCTAGAGAACTCGGTGGACTTCCGTTATAAACACCTATTTCAGTGCTTTATAAAGAATTCTGGAAGAAAAAAATCATTTATAAACTCCTGCTTCTTTTCATCGATTAAAATAGAAGACAGTTTTGGTTTCCAGATACCAAATGCAGACTGTTTGCTAAAATTTAGGGTTGGGGGTACTAGTTCCTTTATATCATGTTACATGAAAAATGAGTTTTCCCCCCAAAGGTAAATAATTTCTATGTGCAAAGCTTAACAAAATTTGTTCTCTGGTCCTCTATCTACCCCAAGAGCAAACCAACAACTCAAGATCAAAACGCACGTTTCCTGTCACTGTTGACACCTTTTCCCATAATGAGGCTGTGTTCAAGGAGATGTACTCAGTTCTCATGCAAGGGAAATGTTCCCTGACTTTTAGAAAGTGTCACTGAACAGTCTGAAGCTTGAGTGTCTCCCAGGGTTTTCTCAAACACTGTGACACTATTGTCATGACTACCAAAGCTTTGTCTGTACCTTCGGGTGAGAGGATGAACTTGATGGAATGTGAGCAACCCTAGTTCTAGTCCCAAAGTGAGCTTGCTTATCCTTTGCTTTAACAGCGAGCCTTGCATATCCAGCCTATTGACTGCTGGAATAAGGAGGTCTCCAGGTGATGAAAGCATCATCAATACCTTTTGTTCTTTATGTCCTATTTTCAGGAACCTATTGGTCAGTCCCTTCCAGAATTAACCTTCAACCCGAGATTATCTCTCCCAGGAAGAATTGGGATTCCTTCAGAGTGACGCTTATGATATCAAGTCACCTCTGCTCTTTTCATGGGAAATGCATTCTTTCATGGTCATGTTGAATGAATTTAATATACAGATATGTCAATGGTTATACTTGTGTTTTTACTTTAGACCTTGACATCAATGTCCTGTATGTCCATACAATAGGGCTCCAGAGGAAACAAGACATAAGTATGATATTTATAAGGTTTTGGTAGGTAGTGGACAGTTGCTTGAGACTTTATGTTTTCCAAAATAGTTTCTCTATCTTTTCATTAGGATACTATTTACTAGGCTGTGAACCTTTGGACTGCAGGATGCATGGGGTTCACGATAGCTATGGATGCAGCCCAACACAAAACTGCAATCTTGCTTAAAACATGTGACTGTGTTTTTGTCAACTCAACTTGTGTAGATGACAATATCTTGTCACAAGGTTGGATGGACATAGATGTCATCGGCATTTGAAGAAGTCAGTGGTCAAATAGAATGTGAACTGCCTTCTCTGTTTATGTAATGAGGACATCATTTGGTAATTTACAGGTTCATATAGCTTTAGTCTGCCATACAGAGTGGGGTTTGATGTGGCGCTGGTGCACTCCTGAATCTCTTCTCTCTAAAGTCTCCCCTTTGACTTTAGGAGCACCAATGGGGCAAACTCTTCCCCCATCACTCAATCACTCATCACGATCAGGAAGACTGTTGGGCTTCTTGCTCCATTGGATTAGGAGGCTACATCATTCTAGGTTCCAACTATCACCTGGTACTCAGTGGGTACTTAATAAATGAAAGTTATCTGTTTTCAGTGCTTTGGGGAATTTGTTCCAAAGGCTTAGGAACCTTTTCTACCAACCCATTTTCCCTGCTCGATTCCCAAGATCCCTCTCTGAGATTTCTCAAGCTATGTGCATAAACACAGCACGCACAAGTATCATAAGTATGCATGTAGATACACACACACATACACACACACACACACACACACACACACACACACACACACACACACACACACATTTTAAAACTCCACTGCTTGTAAGTAATTGGAGTGTACCCAAGGTAGGGCAAAGTGAAGCATGTATCTTTGATGGGAGTGGTTCTCTGCCTCTCTCTGTGTCTGTCTCTGTCTCTCCCCCCCCCACACACAGAATTTATTTATAATGTGTGCTTATGTTGATGTCAGAGGAGAACTTGAAGGAGTTGATTCTCTACTTGCATAGAGTGGATTCTAAGGATGGAGCTCAGGTTGTTAAGCTTGGTGACAAGTACCTTTACTCACTGAGCCATCTTGCCAGCTTGGGAGCAGTTCTCTTAGACTAGAACAGAACTCAGAGGGACAAGATGTAGCACATTAATAGTGGTGTCTAAGCCCTCTATCTTTCATGGAGACTGAGAACTTTTATGTCTGGTTTTTCTTCAGATCTGATCCACTTTCTTAGTTTTTTCTCTAAAGTCTTACTTTCTCTTTCTCAAGTCCACCTTCATCACCCAATATATTGATCTTGCAAGTAACCATGGCTTACATGTTATAAATTAGAACTCTGAGTCTACCAGAGTATTTGGTTCAGGTGCTGGAGAGATGGATAAAGAGCACTTACTGCTCTTGGACAGGACCCACGTTCAGTTCCCAACAGTCACGAGAGGCCGCTCACAACTGCTTGTAACTCCAGCTCCAGGGATCCAATACCCTCTTCTGACCTCCACTGACACTGAACACACACACACACACACACACACACACACACACACACACACACACACGCACACACACACACACACACACACAGAGAGAGAGAGAGAGAGAGAGAGAGAGAGAGAGAGAGAGAGAGAGAGAGAGAGAGACGTGCTTTAAAATACAAATCCCCTTTTGTAAATGTTTAATTCAGTCACACTCCATCACCCATTTTAAATTTTCTATCTTTTCTTTAAACTATTACATTCAAAAAACGTCACTAAATCTACCTCTTGCCTGATAGTCATTTGTTGTCCAAAGCAGCGAACGGTAGCTGATCTGAAACTCTGTAGTATCATTTAAAAGGAATAAGTGATTTTCTTTATTTTATAACATGAAACCATGAATAATTTCATCCTTTGAGGATTTATAAGAGAAAATCAACATGAACTACAGAGAAGGGGGAAAAGGTTCAGGCCAAATGTGAAATGAAATAAAGGTGATTTTTTTTCCTCCCTGTTTCTCATGTTTCTGAAAATTTTTTCTAGGTAAAAACTCATTTATATTCTGAATTTAAATTAGTTATACAATTTGAATGGTAGAAAACCATTTTTCTTTCTTTGCTAAATAAATGTTAAATGAATATTTCAATACTACTGGTTTGTAAGGCCATTGAATGAAAACTTTACTTAGGGCACTTACATCTTTCGTGCTAACCACAGCTAAGTCTAGGACAAAGAGCTCATTTGGGGCTGGAAGACAGCTCCATGGGTAAAGTGCTCACCATGCAAGCATAAGGACCTTAGCTTAGATCCATAAAGCCCACAAAATGCCAGGTGTTCTGGTACATGCCTGTTACCCCAGGAGTGAAAGGCGGAGACAAGCAGATTCCTGGGGCTCAGTAGCCAACTAGGCTAGCAGAAACAGCAAATTCAGGTTTAGTCTTACAAAACAAGATGGGCAGTTGTCCTAGTCAGCCTTATCTGCCAACTTGGAGACTGAAGGATTGCCCAGATCAGATTAGCCTGTGGGTGTGTTTGTGGGGGATTGTTTTTTGACTACTAATTGACATGAGAGGGGCTTGATCAAGGTTGGTGGCACAATTCCTAGGCATGTGGTCCTGGGCTGTATAATGCTGTGAGTGATCCCACCAATGGCATTCCTTCACAGTTTCTGTTTCCAGTTCCTGCTTGGGTTCCTGTCTTGACTTCAATCAATGATGAATTCACCTGGCAGTATAAGCCAAATTAATCCTTTCTCCCCAAGGATTTTTTTGATCAGAATGTTCTATCTCAGCAATAGAAGAGAAACTAGGACATGATAGAGATGAATATTTAGATGATTGTCTCTAGATTCCACATGAACACATACACATCACACACACACACACACACACACACACACACACTACACACTACACACTTGTACACACACATCACACACAAACATACCACAACACACATTTATACACAACACACACACACACACACACACACACACACACACACACACACACCCCTCATAGCTAGTTTGATCTGTGTTATCTCCAAAAGCTACGCATAAGCGTTGGTCTAGCCTCCTATGGAAGAGCACTTAGCCCTGGCTGTCCTAATGTTTGTGTCTCACATGGTCAGCAGAAGCCTTGAATGCAAGAGCAGCTATCCAGATGAGGTTTAGGGGTAACCATACACACCACTTGTCTCTGCTGATGTGATAACTGGTACCACATATAGCCATGGGGAAAAGAGACCCTTGGATCTGAGCAGAAGCCCATCCTTTGTCACCCTGTTGTGGATTTCCTCCTCGCAGGGCTGTATAATGCCATCCTGATTTGCTTTGCTAGTGTTCACCTAGACGGCATGTTCAATGGTGCACCCATGTTTTCTTTTCTTTGTCTTCATCTCCTTCCCTTTCCGGTAGCTGTGGGGATCAGCTAGGATCCTACTACACTGGTGACTTTTAGGTTGTTAAGATCCTTACTTCAGCCTGAAGCTTGGCTTTCTCCTTCAAGGAGCTTCCTCTTGTATTTCCCACAGACTTAGCATGGTGTTTTGGGGACAATTTTAATTCTGGACCACTGTTCATAGTCCACAGGACACAAACGCACAGTTCCCCCATATTGGAGGCAGTAGGCCGTCTCTCAAGGCCAGCTGTCCTCCTTGCTCTCTCTCTGTCTGCCTTGTGGGTCAGATGCCTCCAGTCCCCAGGGGTGTGATGCACGTGCTGCTGTCTTGGTGTAGAAAGGAAGGATTGCGTTGCTTAGAGATTGCTGGCCAAGGCTGTTGTCAGATACGCTGAGAACATCTGTCATGTGTGGAGGGAGGGCGACCGAAGGGCTCACCTTAGAAGCCAGACTGAGCTTTCTTCTCTGGTTTGACGTCACTTCTTATTAGTGTTGACAGCCCATAGCCACAGAAGCGTCTCCCTCCTGACTCTGAATTCTGTCCAAGGCTACACAGGCTCTTCTCCCTGGCAGCAGTTCAGCCTTGACATTTTGGTGCTCTGTACAGTTCCACCCTCTCCCACAAATTTACCACCTCCCAGTGACCTAGCTGCTCATTGCCTGCACAGTGCTGTGTGTGGGTACATATGCATGTGCTCATATGTGTGTGGTCAGGTGTGTGCCTGTGTGTGGAGGGGGCAGAGGTCAACTTTGGATATTTTTCTTTCTTTCTTTCTTTCTTTCTTTCTTTCTTTCTTTCTTTCTTTCTTTCTTTCTTTCTTTCTTTCTTTCCTTCCTTCCTATTTAATTTTTTGGAGACAGGGGCTCTCAGTGGCCTGGAACTAGTCAAGTAGCCTAGACTTGCTCGTTAATGAACCCCAGGGATTCACCCGTTTTCCCCACCCCAGCTCTGATTACAAACACGGGTCACTACTCCTGACATTTTTTGTTTTTAATTTGACTTAGAATCTGGGACTCAATGCAAACTTGTGAGGCAAGCGCTTTACCAACTGAGTTGTCTCCCCCAAAGTCTACACAGCACTATTTTTGAGGTAATGTTTTCCTCCCTAGACAAAGCCAGCTGGCCTCATCCCACTCTGCAAGAACAGAGGAATAACTGTAGGGAGCAAATAAGAGGGAATACTGGCACTGAAGTCAGAGTGAGGCTCTAAAACAAGGTCAAATTGTTCCACTTTTAATCCAGGGCTTGTTTCCGCTCTGATGTTTTTGCCTGATGGCTTCTCCAGGCATTGCCGGTGCCCACAGAAGTCCTTATTACTTGTAATCTTTCCAAACCAGAAATTGAGCAGAGAAAAGCAAAATGAAGCGGACAACACAAAGAGGATCATTGGAATATATTATAAATCCCAGTGCCCTGGTTAGCATGAACTATCAACTTGACACGGCTTAGACATCACCCGAAAAGAGAATTTCTTTTGAATGACTGTCTTTACCAGACTGGCCTAGGAGGCATTGTCTTGATTGAGGTAAGAGGGCCTCGGCAGCAATGGGGAATTGGGCCTAGCCTACCATTTCCTGTGAAGGTGGTCCTCGGTTGTATAAGCAAGCTTGCTGAGCAGGAGCCTGTTTGAAGCAGCAAGCAGCATTCCTCCGTGGATTTTGCTTCAAGTTCCTGCTCGAGTCCCTGCCTTGATTTTTCTCAGTGGTGAACCTGGAGTTGCAATCTAAATAAAGCTTTCTTTTCCTAAGTTTCTTTTCATCCTAAATGAAACTAGAACCCACAACTCAATTCTCCACAAAGCTTTCCTCCGCTACCCAAGGATCAAAACTGCTGTTGGTTCCTCTGGTAGCCGGTATCCGTAGATCCTATAGTCACATAGAGGAATATGCGACTTAAATTTATAGAGCTTTAGGCCCCGCTTTCAAGCTTTTAAAAACTGTAGATTTGGTCTGAAATGATAGCTTAGTTGGTATAACATTTGTCATGCAGGCATGAGGATCTGAGTTCAACCCGGAGACTGCATGTGAAGAAAGCTAGACTTAGCAGCAAATGCTTGTAATCCCAGTGTTGGGAAGGTGGAAACAGGAAGATCCCTGGGAATCACTGACCAGCCAGCCTAGATGAATTGGTGACTTCCAAGCCAGTAAGAGAGTTGGTTTTAAAAAATAAGGTAGACAGAGCTTGAAGAATGACAGTTGATATAGGCTACTGGTCTCCAGTTGAACACACAGACACACAGACACAGACACAGACACAGACACACACACACACACACACACACACACACACACACACACACACACATGCACACACACGTGTATACAAAAGCACATACACACACAAACTGCAAATTTCCTCCTCCTAAATTGCGCTGGAGAGACCTTGGGGCAGACACCTTATGTTGCCCAGAACTTGCCCAAAAATGGAGTGGAATGGGCCTTGCCTCGAACAATATTTTCAGTTACAAACTCCAAAGCAAATATAAGGAAAATGTTATTGGAGTAAATGTTATTGATGTTGTTATAAAAAGTATTATTGATTTATTTATGCTTCTAAATCACTCCAGAAAATGATTTGAGTCAGCCTATCTATATCTATCCTTCCATCTGCATACATACAATGGAATAAATTTTAAAAATAAAAGCGAAGAAATGACAGCCAAGGGAAAACAAAAATCAAGGAAACAGGATAAGTAGAGGTTTGATCACATGTAATGAATATCATGAGACACTATTCGATTGTGGAGACAAGTCAAAATTGGTCATAAATTAACCAGAAGCCAAAACATGAAGACACAATCTGATACAAAAATATGGTACTCCTAAAATGAATGCTAAACAAAAGCAAAAATGCATGTTAGTTTTGGTTCTTCTATTTTATGGAATGACCCACAGTGACCTAATTGGGATATCCAAGGAAAGGTCAACCTCTCCTGGTTAGCCTCAACTGTCAGCTTTACACAACCTTCTATCTGAGAAGATAACATCAATCGTGGGATTGCTTAGATCCAATTAGCCTGTGGTGATGCTATAGAGAGAGAGATGGCTTAGTCAGAAACATGGTTACTCTGCAAGCATGAAGATCTGAGTTCCATCCCCAGAAGCCATGTAAAAAAGACCTGCTTGGTGACACACTTGTAACCTGGGAACCTGTGGAGGTAGAGACAAGAAGATCCCTGAAGCTCACTAACCAGTCTAGCAAGATTGATGATCCCCGTGTTTACTGAGAGACCTTGCCTCCAAAATCAAAACCAAATTAAAAAAAAAAAAAAGGAGGAGGGGATGGAGAGATGGCTCCCATGGTTAAGAGGGCTGGATGCTTTACCAGAAGACCCAGGTTCAGTTCCCAGCACACACACACAGTGGCTCACAATTGCCTATAACTCCAGTTCCAAGGCATCTAACCCACCATCTTTTGTGCTCCATGGGCACTGCCTGCACATAGTACACATACATACATGCAGGCAATGCTCTCATACACATAAAAACAAACAAGTGAATATTAAAAACAAAGAAGGGCAGTGATAGAAGATCCTTGTTGCTTACCTCTGGCCTCTACAGGCCACAGGCACAGGCTACAGGCTACAGGCTACAGGCACACAAACACTTACATAGATTTATGACATGTACACAGTGTTTTAAAATAGCACTGATGATAACCCAAGTGGGCCACTTTAGCACTCATCAGTAAAGTTATAATGGTATGTCATCTCCTAGAACTAGAGTTACACTTTGAGACTCCATGTGGGTGCTGGGAACTGAACATTTGTCCTTTGCAAGAGTAGCAAGTGCTCCAAGCTGCAGAGCCATCATTTCAGCCTCAGATTGTTTTAGATGACCATGAAGCTATTATTATATAAATGTTCATAACCATGTCTTCCATAAACAGCATACTAACAAAGAAAGCAGCATCAGCACTTACCAAAGCGAACAACTGTTTTGGCATGAATGAAGATATCATGAAGAGACACTTGTGCCTCTCCCTTTGGTATCAGGCTATTGAAACAATGAACACAAATTAAAATTTCCCCAGCAGTCTCATGCTGAGAGAAAGGAAATGCTGATGTCCCTGCCAGCCAAAAAGGAGCTTTGTCTCCTGAGAAGGGATTTCCAGCTTATCAGATCACCTTGTAGGAGAGTCTCTCGGCAGAGACAATGATGATAAGTGGAGCATGCCTTGAAAGATCACTTAGTTATGCATGTCTCCGCCCTTTTCTTTAAACATAAACCTCATGTCATAATCCCAAAGATGTATTTGGGGGTAGAGGATTCACTGGGTCTCTTCATTCTTCTTCCCAAGGTGGCGACACTGAATCCTTTTTCTACTTTTCACTATTAATTTTTGTCTTTGCTAGGCCCACGAGGGTGAATTACTAAGCCTCCTCTGCTAGAGCTGTCAGAGCTAAGGCTCTAAGTCCAATGACTCCAATAACAGGTTCACATTAAAAGTTTCAAAGGGAAGTAAGTAGAAATGGTGACAGGTCCCTATGTGTCCCCATCTAAGCACGGGATTAGGTGTCTAGCCTGTTTGGGTTTGATGGCATCTTGGTGGTTGAAATGCTGATGACACACGGCCAGGGTCACGAGCTGGGGAGAAAAGTTCCCAGTAGGACAAATGTTCCCTGAACTATTGTGGGCTGCCGGGAAAAGTTTTCTAAATGGGAGAAGGCATAAATAAGCCATGATAAGAGATGGGGAGAGAATGAAGGAGGGAAAAGAAGGGAAAGAACACAGTAAACAGGAAGGAAAGAGGAAAAGAAAACCCTAAAGAAAGCTATGTAGGGGAGAGAAGGGAGGGGAAACTGTGGTTAGAGTGTAAAATAAATGAATTAATTACTTTACAAAAGAAAGTTATACATAGAGAGAAATTAGGAAAGAGAAAAGCTGTTTTGTGTGTGTGTGTGTGTGTGTGTGTGTGTGTGTGTGTGTGTGTGTGTGTGTGTGGTGCAGTCACCTGTGCAGGCACATGTGTTGGCTGGAAGTCAAACTCAGTTGTCTTCCTCAGTAGCTCTGCACCTTATTTTTTGAGACAAAGGCTCTCACTGAATCCGGAGCTCACTGATTTGGCTAGGCTGGCTGGTCAGCAAGTCCCGGGAATCTACCTGTCTCTTCCTACTCAGTCTTGGGATCACAGCACTGTCAGTTCTACATTTTTGTTTGTAAACTTGGGCATTGAAAGTGGAACTCAGGTCTTCATGCTTACACAGCACTGAGCCATCTCAGTAGCCTCTGAGCAAAGCCACTTCTGAACCTTCAATGGTGGTCAACTATTTGACTCCATGGCAGAAGACAATGAAGAATAAAAGACTTCCTTGAGATGGACAGGAGGTAAGAGAAGAGAGAATTCCTCCCCATTCCACCAATCCTCTCCCCACCAGGCGTCCTTTCTTGCCATAGCAGTACAGTGTGCCTATTAATGTCAGACAGCCCTGTTGTAGAAGGAAGGTAGGCAACAGAACACTGTGTTCCAGAACATCATAGAGAAGTAATGGAGAAGACAAAAATCCTTGTGCCTTTGTGAGTTTCAACAAAGCTTGAATTCTGTTTCATAGCTGACATGGCACCAAGGTTGGTACACACCAGGGGGTAGGGAGATTTTTATTTTTTACTTTAGCAATAAATACCCTTTGGCAATGCTATCAAGGAGAATTAAGTGCAGGGCAGCTACCTTAGTTTGGCCTCCTGATGCTCTTTTTTGATGACCAGGCCTCTAATTCTTGGTATTTCCTGCTGTTAGGAAGGGGCGAGCATTCTTCCTCTGTCTACTATTTTAAGGTCTTATGAAAGGTACAAGACAGGGCTAGAAAAGGTGGTGCTACCTGTGGTCCCAGCACTCTGCAGCCTCTTGAGCCAGGAGAATTGCTGCAAGTTTGAGGCCAGCCTGATTCCCACATTGAGTTCCAGGCCAATGATGACTACATACTGACACCCTGTCTCAATGAAACAAAGCAAAGCAAAAGAAAGAGATGAGATAGATAGCAAAGAACAGCACATCTGACTGTATTTTTATTTTACAAAATGCCATTCCTGTTGAGATATTCTCTCCTAAAATGTTCTCAATTCCTGGTTCCTAACAGGGGAGGGCAATGAATTAGCCACATCCCACAGTTTCTTCATTCTGCTGCTGCCTGTATGCAAGGACTTTCCTATCTTTCTCTGCCCCTACTTTCTAACCAAACTATTCTTCTCAATTTTTTTAATGCAATGAATGATAGTTTGTTGAAATATGAACGTTTTCCTATTTTGTTGTGAGTCTTGAGTCCAGGTTCAATTTATGCCTTTTCTTTTGACTGGCTTTCTGAGACTTTGCTCCATCCAGGGAAGGGATAATATGGTCTCCCTTGGTAATTAAAGTTGAGGTAGACATTTAGTCCACTCACAAAGTCTACACCAACACTATGGTGAACATGACTGAACTCTAGTGGTTGAGACAGCTGTCTGTTTTCCTTTGTATATGTCCAAGTTCAGGTTCCCCAAGCAACCAAAGACCTTTGCAACATGTGGGAAGGTAGGTCACAGCTTTTGCTGTTGTGCTGGTTCTATCAGGGTGCAGAAAGTGATAGCCCAAAACATGGCATGTTGGCTTCCTGATTACCTTGAACAGGAAAAAAAAATGACACCTCTAAGAAGTTGCCTCAGAGGTTAAGCTGTTTGGTCATCTCAAACCCAACCATACAGCCCAAGAGGAGGTTTCCTCTAAAGTTTCCTTATCTACTGAAGTACCTGACCCTCGAAAAATGAGCACAACTGCTTTTGATCCTTCCACTGAAACTTTATCAGCTAAGGAAGAATGAATTTCTACCACAGAGGAAGTGCTTAAAAATCAGATAATATTCTAGTGACTAAGAACTTTGTCCTGGGCTACTGTATCTTCTGTGGGCCCGTCATCTCTTTGAAAAGATCATTTACCTCCAAGCTGGAGAGATGGTTTAGCATTTAACAGCATATTCTGTCCTCACACAGGCACCAAGCTCAGTTCCCAGCTCACAGACTAGACATGTAACTAACTCCAGGGCATCTGACACCCTCTTCATACTTTCTCTCTCTCTGTCTCTCTGTCTCTCTGTCTCTCTCTCTCTCTCTCTCTCTCTCTCTCTCTCTCTCTCTCTCACACACACACACACACACACACACACACACACAGACAAATAAATAAAATGTGAAAATAATTTATAACCCTTCTAAGTTGCCCAAAGTCTCTGCTCCCTGCTACCCTCTGAAGAAGTATGATTTTGTCTCACCTGACTGTTGTGTACCCCATCTACTGCAAGCATCAAGAATATATTATGGAGATTCAGCTGCATATAATAAAGCTATACCTACAAAGATAAAGGAACTTTCTAGAGGGAAGCCATTTATCAAGGAATATTTGGTGTTATTCAGTCTTTAATATTCAGCTGTTTCTTGCTATGAAATTCTTGTGCACTCATATACTACTAGGCCATACAACGAAAGCATAAAATTCTCAGACCTACTGCTGATCTACTAGGTAACACCCCTACAGAGCCTAGGAGAAGGTCAGACTATACATGCATAACTTTGTTTCTTGTGCAAATGAAGCTCAGACCTTCCTTCCCCAGACAGGGAAAATGTCATTCCAGAGCAATTGACTCAGAACAAAGGAGTTTTTTGCATTTCCAGGTGGAGTGAAGGGTGGGACAGGATTCCTGGTCTGGCAGAGCCATGTGGCTGGAGAGAGGAGAACAAGATAGAGTTTCTATAGATGGTAAGGCAGACTGGCTCTGGCTGAGGAGTAAGGGGCAAAGAAAAGTTTTGCAGACTGTGGGATTTGAATCAGGTCAGTAGAGGAGAAGAGGAAGGAAAGATGGAGGATGGAGGAATGGAAGATGAAGATGAGATCAAGAGCATATGAGCTTAGTTGTTACTAGGTCTTTGAGAGGACAGAAAAAGAAGGGACAGAGAGGAACTAAGCATCAGAATGGAACTGAAGCTGTGTAGACCGAAGTTTGTTTTTTTTTTTATAGAGAAATATAGTACATGGATGAAAGAGCAGGGTGTATGTAGATTCTTTTCCCTCAGATAACCCCATGCCAGACACAGCATCTTCCCCTGGACTCTGGGAAGGATTTTCTCAGGGCAGGCCCCTGGGAAAATTCTGATACCCATCCTCTACTGTTTGTTTAGTAAACAAATTTGTATGCTTTTGTCCCATTAACCCTTTAATTGCTAATTTAATTTCAGCTGGTTTAAGGCTTGAACTTTCAGAGATGAGGGGAGAAAGTCTCCTCACTTTTCATTAGAATAGGCTCTTTATTCTTTGAAATGTTACTGCCTTAGCTGGTGTTTTTATTAATGATGTGTGTGTGTGTGTGTGTGTGTGTGTGTGTGTGTGTGTGTTGTGAAAGAATGTCTGTGTTTGTGTGTGTGAAGATGCACATGTATACATATGTAGATGGAGGACAGGGGACAAGCTTGGGGGTCAATCCTCAGTCATTGTATACCTTGCTTTTTGAGAAAGGGCCTCTCATTCTCTGAAGGTTGCCAAGCAGGGCAGGCTAGCTGGCTGGTAAGCTTCAGAGATCTGCATATCTCTGCCTCCTTGACACTGAGATCACAAGCTCTGTGTTTGGTATATAAAATACTAAAGGAAAATTCAACCTAATTACCAACGTGATATTTCTTGGATCTTAAGAACCTTACATAATTTGTCTTATTCTCTCTCTGCTCTGTGTCTTATGTTGTTTTATATAAAATATCCCACAGTTTTCAGTCATACCTGTGAGAGGAGGAAATCATGCCTATTCCATCATCCCAAGATACAAGCTCTTCGTGATAGTATGTATGAAGTGTCCATGGTCTAGAAGGTGCTCAGTCTACACATGATATTAATTGTTAACCTTGTTTCTCTTTTCTGTATTTTTTTTCTCATTTTAATCCAGTTCCATTCTTGTAGTAGAATATTATTTTAAGGTGTGCTACTTTTGTTTATGTTGCATTTGTTTAACTCTGTGAAGCTGTGTTACTGTGCCTGTGTAAAACACCTGATGGTCTAATAAAGAACTGGCCAAAAGCAGGAGAAAGGATAGGCAGGGCTGGCAGACAGAGAGTATAAATAGAAGGAGAAATCTGGGAAGAAGGATCTAAAATCTAGCAGCCAGAGGAGGAGGAGAACTCCAGGGGTCAGCCAGCCAGCTACACAGCCAGCCACAGAGTAAGAGTACGATTTACAGAAGTAAGAGAAAAGGAAAAACCCAGAGGTAAAAGGTAGTCAGGACAATTTAAGTAAAGGAAAGCTGGCTAGAAACTAAGCCAAGCTAAGGCCGAGCATTCATAATTAAGAATAAGCTTCCATGTGTGATTTATTTGGGAGCTAGGTGGTGGGCCTCCCCAAAAAGAGCAACGCCCCCACCAAAACACCTTCTCTGATGATTGAGGATCTTACATAGTTTATGACTAGTTGTTAGAATTTTAGATGGTCTTTTAATAAAAAATCCAGAGCCAGATATCACAGTGAAAGCTGAAAGATCAGAGAAGCAGAACAGCCAGCCACTAGTTCTTACCTCTACAAAATCCTCAGCCTAAAGAGAATGAGTTCCTATTTCCTCACGCCTTATATACCTTTCTCTGTCCTGCCATATTACTTCCTAGATTAAAGGTGTATGTGCTTCCCAAGCAAAGGCATGAGATCTCAAGTGCTAGAATTAAAGATGTGTGCCATGACTGCCTGACCTCTATGCCTAATCTAGTGACTGTCTCTGTCCTCTGATCCTCAGGCAAGTTTATTAGGGTATATATAATATATCACCACAATGAGTGACCTGTAGTGACAGGGGGACTGGGCTCAGAGAGGATTAGAAGTTTAACAGAGGCCCAAGGTAGAGATTAAGAGTGGAGATCACCTGGAGATTACTTTTTTCATTCGTTGAAAGTTTTATATATATAGATATACAAGGTATCTTGGCAATATCTACTCCCACACCTTCTCCCCAATTCCCTCTGACCTCCCAACACATCTCTCTCTCAAATTCATGTCTTCTTTAATTTCTTTCTTTTTTCCCCCTACTTAGTGCTGCCCTAATACAGGAAGGTGTGGAGTCATCCACTGGGCATGTTCAACCTACCAGTGACCATCCCCCTAAAGAAGAGAGATTTCATTTTCCCCAAGCAGCCATCAACAACCAATAACTCCCTAATGTGGCAGAGGGTTAGGAGCTCCTCATTCCATGATGAACTGGTTTAGCCTTATGCAGACAACTGTAGCTGCTATAAATTCTCTGGTTCAACAGCCATGCCATGTCTAGAGGTGGAATTTCACGTTCTTCCCCATCTTAAATTCTTTGTGTTACTTCTAGAATGATCTTTCTACCCGGTGGGTGGGGTTAATATAGATGCTTTATCTATGGTTGAGCAGGAAGTATAGTTTTTAAAGAATAAGGTTTATTTGGATAACGGCAGTTGGAGAGAACTGGAGTTGGCTCATCTGCTCATTTATTTTTAATAATTGCCATTTGTTTTTTTTTTTTCATTACCCACTACTCTACATTCTCAGCAAGAATTTCTTCTGTTTTCTCTTTTAAATCTTCTGTAACAGAACATCTTTCCTGCTGCTAATGGAAAAGGTCGGTTTTTTTTTTTTTTTTGTTCAATCACTCAAAAGTCAGAGTTTTGATCTGCAAGAGTAAGTTTTTAAAATATTTTATTTTTTGAAGTCTGGCTGTGGTGTGCATGTGTGCACTTGCATGTGTGTTTGCACCACATGAGTGCAACGTCCATGCTAGCCAGAAAGGGGCATTATATCCTCCAGAGCTGGAGTTACAGGCCTTTGTAGGTTCTAGGAAGTGAACTCCAAGAACAGTGTGTGCTCTTATACACTGAGTATGTCTCCAGCCACATGAATGAGTTTTTAAAAAGAGTACTGTTGGTTTAGTATGTATGAATTCCTAAATCTTTTAATAACACATTACAGCATTGATTGACAGAAAAGATGTGCCTGCTTGCAAACTCTTTAAGAAGATGACTGGGGCCAAGGATGATGGTGTTTTCCTGTAATTCCAGCATTCAGAAATGTGAGGTAGGAGGATCATGTGATTGAGGCTTGCCTGGACTACACAGAGAATTTCAAACCTGCCTGGACTACAAAACAAGATCTTATCTCAATAAAACAATAACAACAACATATACTCCTAGGTACCTACCTATTTGTTTCATCCTCCCTAATACCGAGTAAATTTTTTTTTTTGAAATCTTAGCTTTAAAATTGTATTTCAACCCAGCAAGATGCCACCGCTTGACACTATGCCTGATGACCTGAGTTTGATTTCTGGATCCACATGGTAGAAAGAGAGAACTGCCTCCTGCAAGTTGTCTTCTGATTTCCACAGGAATGCTGAGGCATGCATGCAACCGCATACATGCATTAAATAAATAGATGTAATTTAAAAATTAAAGTTTTATGTTAATACATATAAAATGATAACTTCCCTTTACATTTCTTAATAAATTATTATTTAGATGGAATATTTGTTAGGTGTTTAAATTTCTGTTTTTGTAACTTATGATTTTATTAGAGTTTTAATGTTTATCATGTTGATTTTTAAGAACTGTGTAGATACTGAGATTATTAAACCTTTGCTTTATTTCTGACAAACACTGTTTGTTGCTGTATTGCTAAGGTTGTTTTGACTTTTAATGTTCAAAGAATTTAAATTAGTTTAGTAAAACTTATTTCACTTTTTAATTTTTTATTGTTAGTTTTGAGATCATAATTTAATTATAGCATTTCCCCTTTCCCCTCTTCAAGCCCTCCCATATATCCCTCTTCACCTCCTTAAATTTATGCCCCCCTTTTCATTAATTGCTATTCTATGCATTCATATATATATATATATACATATACATATACATATACATATACATATACATGTATGTTCCCAAATATAACCTGTTAAGTCCATAATGACCATTCAGCAGTGTACAAACAATTGGTGCATTCTTTCCTGCAGAAAACCTCCTCTCCCACTGCAAACTTTACTCAGTTGCCTGTAGTTTGTGTGTGTGTGTGTGTGTGTGTGTGTGTGTGTGTGTGTGTGTGTGTGTGTATGTGTGTGTGTGTAGGGTTAAAGCCTGTGGGCTTTCTCCATCCAGTTTGTCATGTTTATGTTTAGCTCATGTGTGGGTAGTCATGTCAGTGAGACTTTGTGGATATAGCTTCTGATGTTACTAGGTACTCGGAGACCCATTTCCACCCCACACTCCCTCTTTCTCTGGCTCTTACAATCTTTCCACCTCCTCTTCCACAATGTTCCCTGAGCCTTAGGTGCACTGTTTTGTAGATGCCTACATAGGGACTGGGCTCCACAACTCCGCATTTAGATGGGATATAGTGAATTTTGTTTTGGTTTTTTATTTTTTTTATGATTAGTTCTGATAAAGATCCTTGGAGTTACTTCTACATTTAAATGGTTATGTTGTTCGTATTTAAATTCTTATCCATCTGGAGTTCATTTTGATATCGGATGTGAACTAAGATTTACTCCTATTTTTCTAATTAGTGAACAGATTTGGCATTATTTGTAACTAGCCTTTCTCTTCCGTTTTCATTAGAAACCCCACAGCTGAAGCTCATTAAATTCAGACAAATCTGAATGGCTATTTCTCAGATTTTCTTTTCTTTTTTTAAATCTGTCCTAAGTTTATAAAAATTAAACTCAGTTGTAGCATTTAATACTGAGTTTCACTAAAAACATTCTCCTATTTAAGTTTCAAAATTGTATTTGTCCTTCTTGGATTGTCTAGTATTGCTTTGTTTTTTGCTTGTTTGTTTGTTTTTGTGTGGTGAACATTAAAACTTACTTCATCAATTCTCTCATTCTTTCATTTAAAACAAACCATACAGAAACTAAACCAATTCCCCAAGCAAACAAGATCTGCAGGGTTAATTTCATATAGTTTCAGTAATGTGAAAATTGGAGGAACTGCTTGACATTGTGATAACGTACAGTATTTACATTTACAGTCATGATGTCTCTGTTTATCAGTGATGTTACGGCACCACAGAAGAAAGAAGAGGATCCTGAGAAAGAAGCTGTGGGGTGATGTTGTGTAGAGTGGCCAGGACACACTCAGAATCTCTTCCAAGATCCATGGCACATATGTGGAGGTCTGAGAACTACTTGCAAGAGTCAGTTCTCTCCTCTCGCCCTCTGGGTACCTGGGATAAAACTTGGGAAGTCCTGCTTGGTGGCAGGCTCCTTCATCCGCTGAACCATCTTACCACCTTTCCAGTTTTTGACCTAAGACTACACTGGTTGTTTTGTTTAATTGTTCCTGTTGGGAGAGAGAAATTGTGTCTCAGCTAGAATCTGCTCCACCATGGCAGGACTGCTGACTTGACTATTCAACTCATAGAAGTGTTTCTCTTGGACTAAAATATAAAAATTATCTCGAGAATTTTCTCATTAAATTTTTCTAAAATACAAAGAGTAAGCACCCTTTTGCTTACCAAAATGAGGAAGGAAAACCGGACAAAATGAAATACAACCTACAAACTGAATACCATTAGTTGTCCGTCCTTGCAACTTGTAAGTCACACTTGATTTTACTCTTAAGAGATAAAAAGATATTTGAATATCTGAAAGTGGTTTGCAAAGGCACCTGAAATGTGCAGCACCACCACTCTAAATGAAGTGTGTAAACCAAGTAGTCACGTTTCCACAGCTTACCAATGGGATGTATTTTCTTTAGCTAAGCGTCCCTAGAAGAAACTAATGCAGAGAGAATGGCTGCAATTTACTGTGGCATGAATTTTGCTCAAGTTTGGCCATGGAATTTAGTATCGCATCCACAAGCAAAAGGGAAGAAGGATGCAGGTGCAGTTGCAGAGGGCCATGCCTACTTGAATACTCTATTTATAGCCGAAGCATCCCTAGTAGTTCATGGTACTTTTTGAGTATCTTCCTGCCTCTCACTGAGTCAAAAATAAATTCAACAAAGGCAGAAGCAATAATCAGTAATTGTCTTCACCCCACATAGTGGGAACAGAAAAGATGATCAATTAGTCTTGACTGACAGCTGTGTTAATCATTGGCTTGAATGGGTAGTCTTGTAGCATGTCCCAGCTTGAACCTGAGCTATATTTACACACGGTTTAAGGCATGTTTTGGAATGTTATGTGGATGGATAGGCTGAGTTTTCAGGCATTTTTATACATGCAATTAAGACTTTGCTACTCAGAGTGGATTGTGGAGACCAACATTACTGAGGTCACCTGGGAGCTTGCTAAAGATGGAGCATCTTAGGTTGTCTCATGGTCAGCTGGACCAGAAACTGCCCATTACACTTTGGAAAACACTATACCCAGAGATTCCTGTCCTAGATAGAGCCTAAAGGAAAAAGTGATGACATGGGCAGAGGGTGCTGTGAGAGGGAAGGCTGGACACCCTCTGGCTCTGTTCTCATAAGTTGGATATGATGAGCTTAATAAAACAACTGGTGGAAATTAAAATCTGTGTGGGCTTTGGGTTCAGCAGTCCCCTGTAGTGTTGACGCATGCAGTTTTGCCAAGTGTAAGACACAGCCTTGGAGCTCCTGTTGTGCTGGGATGCCCTTAACACTGGCCTTGGTAGACTGGCTGGCATCTGTACTGGGCATAATCTACATTGCTGCCACTCTTGGCTTCCCAGCAAGAGACTTTGACCCAATAAGCTGGAGAGGATAGAGGAAAAGCACCGTCAGCTCCCTGTTGCCAAGCAAACTAGCTTTTGGAGCTCTGTCTCATTGCCTACCAAGCAGATTAAATGGAGCCATCACACGGCTTTGACTGACAAAATCCCTGCCATCTGTGTCCATCTTTCCTTCATCTTTCACATCTACATTCTGAGGGACGACACTGTTTTTATTTACTTATTGTTTATCTCCAGCCTCCTTAAATGTCTCTGATGTCTCTCTTAAGACTTGTGCCTTTTTTTTGTTATTTCTTACAGGTGTATGTACATGTGAATGTGTGCACACGTTCATATGTGTGCAGGTGTATGTGGATGCATATATCTGTGGAGGCCAGAGGTCAACTTTGGGTGTCCGCTATCTTGTTTATGGAGGCAGAATCTCTCACTTTTACCCAGAACTTTCCTATTCAGCCAGGCCAGTGAACTCCATGGATCTCCTTTTTTTTTTTTCATCCCCAGCCATGAGATTATAAGTCCTTGCCACCATGTCTGGCCTTTCTGTGGGCTCTGAGGATGGGACTCAGGAATTTAAGTACTTTACTAGCTGGACCATCTCCCCAGTTCCTGATGCTGGCACCTTTTAATAAAACTTTTTGGCAATAATAAAACATTTCTCTAAGGGACTGTCTCTAAGCCTACCACATGTATACAGGTGTGTTTTACAGCTATACCTCCTTAGTAAAGATATAGGACTTGAAAATGTTTGTGATTGTTAACTTAAATTTTCGTTTTATTGTCATTAATCTTCACTTTAGTTAAACATTACGTGTGTGTGTGTGTACACGCGTGCACTCTCGCGCATGCACATACACATGCGTGTGCATTGCTTGCATGCCATGGTGCTTATGCAGAGATAGAAGGCAACTTTCAGGAGTAGTGTCTCTTTTTCTATCACAAAGGTCACAGGGATCAAACTCAGGTTCCCAGGCTTGGTGGCAAGGACTTGGACCCATGAAGATATCTTGTTGGCCTTACTAAAACAAACTTTTAAAGCTGTGAAACATAAATACATAAAACATGTACATAATTGAAGGAATAGTTAAGACCCTAAAATAAGTATAAGCACCTCCCATCTTAAGAAATAAAATGTTGGGCCGGGCGGTGGTGGCGCACGCCTTTAATCCCAGCACTCGGGAGGCAGAGCCAGGCGGATCTCTGTGAGTTCGAGGCCAGCCTGGGCTACCAAGTGAGTCCCAGGAGAGGCGCAAAGCTACACAGAGAAACCCTGTCTCGAAAAAACCAAAAAAAAAAAAAAAAAAAAAAAAAAAAAAAAAAAAAAAGAAATAAAATGTTGGGCCGGGCGGTGGTGGCGCACGCCTTTAATCCCAGCACTCGGGAGGCAGAGCCAGGCGGATCTCTGTGAGTTCGAGGCCAGCCTGGACTACCAAGTGAGTTCCAGGAAAGGCGCAAAGCTACACAGAGAAACACTGTCTCGAAAAACCAAAAAAAAAAAAAAAAAAAAAAAAAAAAAAAGAAATAAAATGTTGCTTATGTTTGTTAACAATGATGTATTTGCAAATACCCAGTAGAGAGAATTTTGAATGTTCCCAACTATGTCATCTAGTGTTATGCCTGCTAGATACAAGTTAGAGTCATTTGAGAAGAGGGAACCTCAACTGAGAAAAATCCCCCTACCAGATTGGACTGGGGGCAAGCCTGTGGTGCATGTTCTTTATTAGTGATTGATGTGTGATAGCCCAGCCCATCTGGTTAGGTCAGTGGTTCTCACCTTCCTAATGCTGTGACCCTTGAATACAGTTCCTCTTGTTGTGATGGCCCCAACAATGAAATTATTTTCACTGCTACTGCATGACTAATTTTGCTATGGTTATGAATCATATTATAAAGATATCTGATATACAGGATATCTGATAGGTGACCCCCCTATAAAAAGGTCATTTGATCCCCCAAAAGGGGTCATGACCCACAGGTTGAGAACCTCTGCTTTAGGTGGTCCTAAAGCTTTTAGAAAGTAGAGTTTGATATCCAGTAAGCAGCACTCCTCCATGGTCTCTGCATCAATTCCTGCCTCCATGTTCTCGCCTTGAATTCCTGTGCTGACTTCCCTGGATTATGACTACAAGCTGTAAAATGAAATGAACTCTCTTCCCCAAGTTGTTTTTGGTCACGGTGTTTATCACAGCAATAGGATATTAAGATACCAACGTAAAAGAATGGTACATATTTAAGGTGATGAATATGCCAATCACCTTGACTTTAATCATTGCACATTATACATAACATACATACATTGAAATACTACACCAAACCCCACAAGCATGTAAAATTAAATGACTATGCAAGAAAACAGTCTGGCATAGGGACTGGTAGGGGCAGAACTCAACTTGGAGCTGCCTGGGGACTCTAGCCCTGGGCCAGGACACAGCAACAGTAAGAGTTCCCCACAATGCTATGTGGCCTGTGGTGGGGTGGTGGTGGGGTGGTGGTGGTGGGGAAGGCGGGGGGGGGAGGGGCAGGACTCAGCTAAGAGTAAGTGACTACAGGACGGCCATATGGGAAAGAGAGAGAGGCAGAATGAGTCATGTGAATGGGAGAGAAGCAAATTTGAAGAGGCGAGGGCGGTGAGGAATGGGCTGATGCAGATGCTCTACTGCCACCCAGGGCCAGACTTCTGGGTCTGGGCTGCTGCCAAGGGCCAGGACTTGGTCTGCGACCCTGATGAAGGCAGAGAGAGTAGGACTGTAGAGAGTTGGCCCTGCCCCTCACTAAGGACTGAAGCGCTCTGGAGAGAGGGCCTTACACCTCACCCAGGCGGCACAAAAGAGCTGAACCTGTTCCCAGGCATAGGATAACTGGCCCTGAGGGTGTGAGAATGGGAGAGCAGGTCGCATCCCTCTCATCTGCCAGGTGGTAGCATGGGTGATGGGAAGATCCCCTCCTCTCCTCACCCCTCCATACCTGCAGCAGGTAGGGGAACCTGACCCAACCCCTCACCAGCTGCAGCATTTAAGAGAAGGGGTCTTTTGCCTCACCTGGGCAGCCCAGTAGAGTTAACCCTGTAGACAGGGGAATGGGTGAGCTAGCCCTGAGGGCATGAAAAGGGCATGGCTGGTACTGCCTCCCTCATCTGCAGTGTGGCTGTGGGGAAAAGGGAAAGACGCCTTCCCCACTTGCCCCTACCACCTCCAGTTGGCAAGGGAGCTGACCCCTTCACCAGCCTGCAACACTCAGGAAAGCAGGCTCTGCACCTTGTCTGGGCAGAGCTGACTCTGTTAATGAGGGCACAGGTGAGCCAACGTCGAGGCCATGAGCATGGGCAGTGTAGCCCTACCCCTCATCTGCCATATGGCAGCACGGGTGGAAGAGAGACACCCTCCCCACATCAACACCTCAGACAGGTAGGAGAGTGGGGCCCTGAGGTTATGAGAGTAGGAGAGCTGCTCCTCCTTCCCACCAGCTGTAGCACTCAGGAGAGCAGGCCCTGCACCTCACCTAGGCAGCACAATCGGGCCAATCCTGTTGGCAGAGGTGTGGGTGAGCCATCCTGAAGTTGTGAGCATGGGGGAACTGTCCTCACTATTTGTCTGTCACTCAGCAGTGTGGGTGGGAGAGAGATGCCCCCTTACCCCTTGCCCCTTACTGCTCCCCGACAGACGAGCAAGCTGACTTTTCCCCTTACCAGATGCATCACTCAGGAAAGTGGGCCCTGACCCTCACCTATCAGCACAGCACAGTTGACTCTGTTGGCAGATATCTCACGGTAAGATAGCCCTGAGGCGGTGAGAGTGGGATAGCAAGCCACATCCCCCTCATCTGCCACGTGGTGGTGAGGGTGAAGAAAGATGCCTACCACGCTTGACCCTGCCACCTGCAGTGGGCAAGGGAGCTGACCCTCCCCCTTACCAGCTGCAGTACTCAAGAAAGTGGACCCTGCACCTTGCCTAGGCAACACAGTAGAGCTGACCCTGTTGGCGGAGGTGTGGGTGAGTCAGCCCTGACATCCTTCCCAATATTTGATGTGCACAGACTGTGGTCAGCTGGTTAGAGTGCTTTTCCAGTATGCACGAAGTCCTGGATTTGATCCTCAGCACTGCCTGAAGCACAGTGACTCATAGCTGTGTTCTCAGCATGCATGACATGAAGGCCGGAGGAGCAGAAGTTCAAGATCATCTTTAGCTACATAGTGAGTTTGAAGTCAATGCAGACATGTAGGACAGACAGACATGATGCTTCCCTCCATATGTAAAAGTGCAATGTCCTAAAGTATATGTCACTAGTACCAGAATTTGGACATGGGGATGTGCTCAGTGACTGAGCCGTGCAGTTTGTAGGAAAAGAGGTAACAAAAGGATCCTAATATATTTAAGGAAGGTTTATATGCATTTATGTAGAAGACAAAGAAAGCAAAATACCTGACTGAAAGGGATCTGCAAGAGGAATAAAAACAGCAAAGTAGAAGGGAGACAGAAGTGCTTGCAAGGGTAACTCTGGTCACATTCTCTCTCTCTTTCTTTCTTTCTTTCTTTCTTTCTTTCTTTCTTTCTTTCTTCCTTCCTTCCTTCCTTCCTTCCTTCCTTCCTTCCTTCCTTTCTTTCTTTTTCTTTCTTTCTTTCTTTCTTTCTTTCTTTCTTTCTTTCTTTCTTTCTTTCTCTTTCTTCCTTTCCTTTCCTTTCCTTTCTTTCCTTCCTTCCTTCCTTCCTTCTTTCTCTCTCCCTCCCTCTGTCCCTCCACCTCCCTCCCTCTCTCCCTATCTCTTCCTTCCTTTCTTTCTTTCTTTCTTTCTTTTTCTTTCTTTCTTTCTTTATCTTTCTTTAAAATGCCATGTTTTCCTACTCTTACAAAAAAAAATTTAAGATAGTCTCATATAGCCCAGGCTGGCTTTGAACTCCATACATAACCTTAAACTCCTGATCTTCCTGATTGAATCCTCCAAGAGTTGGGATTAGAGGCATATGCCACCATTCCTGGTTTATGTGGTGCTAGGAATAGAACTCAGGGCTCTGTGCATGTTCAGCAAGCCCTTCCCCTACTGAGCCCTCTAGCCCTAGCCTCCTCTTTGATTTGAAAGCAGTCTTGTAGAAACAGGACACTTAGTTTTGGGGACTCTTCCCCAGGAATAGGGAAAGTACTGAGGAGTCAGAAAAGGATTACAGATCAGAAGTGCCCTGCCAGTCTGCTGCAAAAACAGTGGGCAGGATGCCTAGACTGCTTGAAGATTTGTTCCAGGCCTTCATCCTACCTGCATCTCAGTATTGCCCCACTCCAGCACAATACACCTCAAGAGGCAAGACAGAGAAGAATGGTGAAAAAGTTTTCCTGATGTTAGTTTTCAATGTTCAGGGCTCCAGGGGAATAAGAGGGTTTCAGGGGGAGGAGTGAGCTTGGGTGAGATTAAGACTCTTTTCAGACATAAGGAAAATGTTTCATGCTGGGGCAAAGGAAGAAGCTGGGAAGATGATAAGAATCCAGAACTTACAGAGGCCCAGAGATAGGACCTTGTAAAGCAATTTTCTGGCTGAAAATGCAGAGATCTTTGCATTTTCTCTGGGAAACAATACACCACAAAGCCAGTAGTTACTAGGCATGGCAGGCAAGGCTGTAGACAGACGCATGGTAGCTTTTTTTATCATCTGATCTGTAGGGCAAAGGACTAGCAGATAGTTATGAACTAACAACAAACCTAGGAGATAACAATCTAGAGACATATCAGCACAGATTGGTGGCTAAGCTCCAGCATACAGCACAAAGCACATAGTCCCCATCAACTGCATCCGTTGCTTTGCTCATTGTTATAACAAAACTTGACAAAGTACCTTAAGGAAAGAAGAGTTTGTCTTGGATCATGGTTCAAGGGCCTAGTCCATCATGGCAGGAATGGCATGGCTGCAGGAGTGTGAGGCCATTGGCCACATTTCATCCACAGTCAGGAAGCAGAGAGAGATGGATGCTGGTGCTCAGCTCTCTCTCTCTCTCTCTCTCTCTCTCTCTCTCTCTCTCTCTCTCTCTCTCTCTCTCACCACCCAATCCCAGCTTTTCTGTATACATGTTTGTGGTATCTTTATTCTCTATTGCGCCAGTTAGGTCAGTCCTTAAGCTGTGCAGGTCATGGCGGAGTTATTCATTGATAATGGTAATCAGTTAGTCATTGATAAAAGCACTATCTATAAAGCATTTTATTGTCTAGGAAAATGTGAGGAGCTTAAGGAATATGAGTGATAAAAACAGTCTCTTAACTAAGAGTTTGCATGTGTTATATGTACATGTTCATGTGGGTGAACACATTTGAGCATTTCAGTGAGCGTGAATGTGGATGCCAGAGGTCAAGAATGTTATCTTCCTTTGTTGTTCTCCACTTTATTTTATTTTTTCTGGGACAGGATCTTTTCTATGCATTTGGAGCTCATTGACGCAGCATGTCCCCAGGATCCACCTGTTTCCATCCCAGTGGCAGTGTTACAGATGTGCATCTATGCCTGACTTTTAGTTTTTATTTTTGAGATTGCATTTTTAAAAATTTTTACTCTTCTCTCATATATTATGTACCAACTGAAGTTTCCCCTCTGCCCTCTCCTCCCTGTCCTTCACTCCATCTACTCCTCCTCTGTTTCTCTTCAGAAAAGGGCAGGCCTCCCATGGATATCACCCAAACATGGCATATCAAGTTGCAGTAAGACTAGGCACCTCTCCTCCTATTAAGACTGGACAGGGCAACCTGGTAGGAGTAAAGGGTCCCAAGGGCAGGCAAAAGAGTCAGAGACACCCCAGCTCCCACTGTTAGGAGTCCCACAAGAACATAGAGCTGCGCAACCATAACATCTATGCAGAGGACCCAGGTTAGACCAATGCAGGCTTCTTGGTTGTTGGTTCAGTCTCTGTGAGCTCCTATGAGCCCAGTTTAGCTGAGTCTGTGGGTTTTCTTGTGGTATCCTTGACCCCTTTGGCTTCTACAATTCTTTCTCCCCCATTTCTGCAGGATTCCCTGAGCTCCACCAAATGTTTGGCCATGGGTCTCCACATGTTTCCATCAGTTGCTGGATGGAGCCTCTCTTATGACAATCGGGCTAGGCTCTGGTCTATGAGTATAGAAGGATATCATTAGGAATCATTTCACTTTGTTTTCTTTCTAACCCTGTTTGTTTCTGCCCTAAGTCTCTGGGCTGCCCAGCCTCTGGGTCCTGGTCCTCCAGGCAGTGTCAGGGGTGAGCTCCCTCTCAGGATATGGGTCTCAAGCTAGACCAGTCATTGGTTGGTCACTCTCACAATTTCTGTGCAACCTTTACCCCAGCACAACTTGTAGGTAGGGCAAATTGTAGGTTGAAAGTTTTGTGGCTGAGTTGGTGTCCCAGTCCCTCCACTAGAAGTCTTGCCTGGTTACAGGAGATGGCCAGTTCAGGCTCCATATCCCCCATTGCTAGAGTCTTAGCTAGGTCCATCCTTGTGGCTTCCTGGGAGTTTCCATTGTACTGGGTTTCTAGTTCATCTCTGAGAAGTCCCCAGTTCCAGTTGTCTTTCCCAGTACTCTCTCCCTTCCCCCTCCCTTGATCCCTCCTTTCTTTTCATAGTGTCCCAGATTTCCTGGATGTTTTGTTAGGAGTTTTTTTAGATTTAACATTTTCTTTGATCGCTGTATCAGTTTCTTCTATTGCATCTTTAATACCTGAGATTCTCTCTTCCTTCTCTTGTATTCTGTTGGTGATGCTTGTGTCTGTATTTCCTGTTTGATTACGTAGATTTTCCATCTCCAAGATTCCCTCAGTTTGTGTTTTCTTTATTGTTTCTATTTCCATTCTCAGTTCTTTAACAGTTTTATTTATTTCCTTCACCTGTTGTTTGTGTTTTTCTGGATTTCTTTAGGGGATTTATTTATTTCCTCTTCAAGGGCCTCTAGCATCTTCATAAGATTGGGTTTAAGGTCATTTTTGTGCTTCAGCTTTGTTGGAGCATTCAGGGCTTGCTGTAGCAGGATAGCTGGGCTCTGGTGGTGCCATGTTGTCCTGGCTGTTGTTGGTTGTGTTCTTATGCTGGCCTCTAGTCATCTGGGCTTGGGGTTATTATAGGTCTAGGTGCCAATTTCTGAATTTATCTTTGTTGGATGGATGTTTTTTCCCCTTGATATCTATTTCCATTCTTCTGGCATGAGTGGCCTCTAGTTCTAGTGACCAGTGAGTAGAGTAGGATGTCTCCACTGGGATTTTAGCAGCTCGTGTGGCCTCTGAGGTTCTCGGTACCAGCTTGGCCTCTGGCAGAGGAGGTACTTCTGCAGGAGTTGTGGGTCTAGGGTTCCTAGTACCAGCATGGATTCCAGTAGAGCAGGAGTCTTCTGCCAGAGTTGTGGGCTGAGATATAGAGCTGAGAGGGATGCTATTAAGGACTGCTGGGAGGGCTCTAAGGAGTGTTAGTGGGTGGGGGTGTGTCTTATCTGGGATTCCTGTTACTGGAATGCCCTCGTGTAGAGTAAGAGTCTTCTGCTGGAGTTGTGGGCCAGGATATGGACTTGAGATTGCATTTTAATTACAACATTTCTCTGTTTCCTTTCCTCTCTCCAAACAAGTCCACATACCCCTCCACATTTTCCTTAAAATTCATGGCCTCTATACTGTCTAGTTTTGTGTGTCAACTTGACACAAACTAGAATCATCAGAGGTAGGAGCCTCAGTTGAGGAAATGCCTCCATGAGATCCAGCTGTAAGGCATTTTCTTAGTTAGTGGTCAATGGGGGAGGGCCCAGCCCATGGCGGGTGGTGCCATCCCTAGGCTGGCGGTCCTGGGTTCCACAAGATAGCAGGCTGAGCAAGCCAGGGGAAGAAAGCCAGTAAGCACCTCCCCGCCATGACCTCTGCATCAACTTCTGTCTCTGGGATCCTGCCCTGCTTTAGTTCCTGTCCTTACTTCCTTTAGTGTTGAACAGCAATGAGAAAGTAAAAGCAAATTAAACTCTTTCCTCCCAGCATTTTTGGTCATGGTATTTCATTGCAAAAAAAAAATAGAAACCCTAACCAAGACAGCCTCTTTTTTTAATCAATTGCTGTTGCGTGCATATATGTATTCATATATCCATATATACCTAAATATAATCTGTTGACTCCACATATTGTATGTATTTTTTCACACCTGACTTTTACATGGGTTCTGGGGATTGAACTCAGATCCTCATGCTTGCATGGCTGATGCCAGAATGGGGCCATTCCAAATTCTCGTGTGCAGACAAACTTTTAAATGGTCTTATTAAATAAAAAACATAGAGCCAAATACAGGGGTGAAAGCCTTGGAGATCAGGGAAATAGGAATAGCCACCAGCCAACCTTACCTCACCAACTCTGCAGCTTCCAAATGTGAGCTACTTCCTGTCTTCCCACGCCTTTATTGCCTTGCTGTTCTGCCCTCTCATTGGCTATCTTAGCCCAGCTACCTCACTTCCTTGTCACTGCCTGTCTGTACAGACCTCCAGGTCTCTGTAGTTAGTACTGCGATTAAAGGCATGTGTCACCAGGCTTGGCTCTGTTCCCTAGTGTGGCCTTGAACACATAGAGACCCTGTCTGCTAAGTGATCGGATTAAGGGCGTGGGCTACCACTCTCATCACAGAGATATAGTTCATCTTTGAAATGTCTGTCAGCATACACAAGGAGAGCTGATATAGACAGGAACCAGTGTCCTCTACTCTCAGTACAGAAAGACTGTCCCCAGATTATGAAGGAATGAAAGTTAACACTGTTTGAACCAGGTAACCAACTGTAGTCATTCATTCCCTGAACCTACAGGAAATATCCTGGTAATGGAACTTCAAATGCTCAGGCTAAGCCTGCAGCAGGGGCAAATGGGGTGGGGGATTATGTTGTGAGGGCCATTGGCGTCTTCATGAGGCCAAAGAAAGGACTCCGCAAGTGTGATTTAAGGGCAAGGCATGCTCTCAAAGCCCCTCCCCTCTTTTGCCTTTTCTGCCCTCCAGTTTCTTCCTTGACTGCATCCTTGTTTTTTATTGACTGTTTTATAAACTTCCAACCTTGGCTTGCTTAATAGAGGCAGCCTTTAATCTAGGCCGAGCAGATAAGGGCTATAGAAGTCTAGCTTGCTTCCTGACACAGACTTGGGGATGCCTTCCCTTGACACAGAACTCACGGGTCTGTCATCACCGGTTCTAGTTAGACTGTCTTCTGAAGCCAGGATGATATGATATTAATGTCCTCTTGGACTGTGTGTGTGTGTGTGTGTGTGTGTGTGTGTGCGCGCGCTCATACATGCATGCACACATGCACATTCACATTGTGTGAGCTTGTGTATGGAGGCCAGAGGTCAACTTCTGGTGCATTTCCTCAGGTCGTCTACTTAGTTTTTGAGACAGAGTCCCTCACTGGTCTGGGATTCACAAAGTAGGCTAGGGTGATTGACTAGCAAGCCACAGGAATCCCCCTGCCTCTGTCTCCCCAGTGCTGGGATTTCAAGTGCACACCAACATACCTGGTGTTTTATGTGAACTCTGAGGTTCAGACTCAGGTCCTCAGGGTTGCCCAGCACACCTAGAACTTTAGTGATGAGCCATCTTAGCCTTTGAGTTTATTAATTAATTAATTAATTTGATTTTTCAAAGAGTCATCCCACTTGGTCTTTCTAGAAATGGATTGACAAGCCGCTATGAGGGTGAGGGGCTTGCTCAGTTTTCCTCCATCCTTCAGTGGGAAATCATGGTTTCCGTGTCTGAGGTCCCGCTGTGCTTTATTTTCTGTTCTGTGTTCTCTCTTCCTTTATGATTGCCTGATCCCATCTGTACCATGTCTCATTATTGGTTAGTAAAATGATGCTACACTTATTTTAGCCAAGAGGCTGAAGGTTGCTTGGGTTGGTACAGAAAATACCAACAGTTTTTCTTGAAACAGCGCAATGTATATGCCTGTGTGGGGGTATGTGAGCATGAGCACAGGTGCCCATCAAGGCCCCAAGAGGGCATAAGAGTCCCTGCAACTAGAGGTACAGGCAGGTGTGACCTGCCTTGTATCCTAGGAATCAAACCTGGCTCCTTTGCAAGAGCAGAAAGTGCTCTTAACTGCTGAGCCATCTCTCCAGCTCTCTCAATTCTAATTTCAGTACATGCTTTTGAAAACACCTTTCACTATTCCTTTCCTTCATAACACAGTCCTTGATGCTAGGAGCAGCTGCTCTGGATGAAGCCCTGGGTAGAAGGTCTGGGTTGTACCCATCATACATCACTATTATCTTGTCCTCCATCATGGGCTCTCTAATAAAATCATGATTCTTCAAGTGGACAACTAGATCTTCCTGGGATTTTTTTTCCTCATCTTAAAATTAAAATATATATATATATATATATATATATATATATATATATATATATATATATATAGAAGGGGATGGATAGTTTTTAATCCCCTTGTAGTACAAATTGGAGGAATATGGCTATAAATTAAATTATGTTATCCATTGTAATTTGTGAATAGGTCTAAAGAAATTAGGCTAGCTGGGCAGTGGTGGTGCACGCCTTTAGTTCCAGCACTCGGGAGGCAGAGCCAGGCAGATCTCTGTGAGTTTGAGGCCAGCCTGGACTACCAAGTGAGTTCCAGGAAAGGCACAAAGGTACACAGAGAAACCCTGTCTCAAAAAAACAAACAAAAAAAAAAACAAAAAGAAAGAAAGAAAGAAATTAGGCTAAAATGTACTTTTATGCTGAAAGAGAGACAGAGAGACACAGAGAGAGACAGAAACAGAGAGACACAGAGAAAGATACAGAAAGAGAGAGAGAGAGAGAGAGAGAGAGAGAGAGAGAGAGAGAGAGAGAGAGAGGACGCTGTTTGAACCTGGATGCAGTCTTTTCTAGGGCTGATTTTACTTTAGTCATATAGTCATATGTCATAATTTCTATGTTTAGGCTTGAATACCTTCAGTGAGTGAGTGAGGGTAAAGATTTTCCTCCTTATTTGTTCCATTGTTGTGAAGCTGAGTATCTAGAATGATGCTTGTCATACAATAAGCAGTCAATATTTCTTTTTTGTTACTGTGTATTAATTTTGTTTCAATTTTGACATTTTTTGCACACATGCATATATTTTGATGATATTCATACCCATTTTTCAATATTTCAGTGAACATTTACAACTCAAAGAGAAAAATACAGCGAATTAGTATTGTTCCAATTGTTGATAGGATTTGGGGGCAGAAAAAAATTCTGAGAACTGTCACTAATAGTCCGGTGAGAAGTGAAGTTAGTTTCAGGGCTGTGGTTGGTGTACATGGGTTGCTATTCTGTATAGTTTTTATTTTGGTATTTAACACTCAGGAAAATGTATAAAATAAAAATAACCAGTGTCATGGAAATGAAACCCACAAACTAGCAGCCAGGCTGAGAACAGAATGCTACAGAACATTCCAGAAACTTCTAGAACATTCCTTGTGGATCAGTGGGATTTTCCTATCTCCATGTGGTGGAGACAACCACTGAATTTTATGGTAATCACTTCACTGCTTTGCTTTCTCATTTTAGCAGCACCCAGACTGCTCCACACTGCTTGATTAGTTTTGCATTTTTGTGAACTTAATATAGATTTATGGAATACATGTGTTATTTCCTGTCATGCTTATTTCCCTCAGTATACATTTACAGGATTTGTTTAAATTGATGCATATTGCCTTAGGTTTTATTTCTTTGGTGCATTTTATCAACATAGCATATCTTACTGCCCCAATGGTCTTTGCCTTGGTTTAGGATCTAATACCATATGCTAATATTAAAATATTATCTATGCACCATCATATCTATGAGTCTGTATCTTCTGTGTGCTGTTTACTTGGGTGTGAACTGCTGAGTCATGGCATCAGCCTGTTTTCAACTTCAGTTAGTAATGCATTTTTAAGATTTATTTTTATTCTTTTAATTATTTGTATGTATGTGTGTTTACACCAACATATGTGGGTGTACAAGTGAGTGCAGTGCCTGTGGAGGCCAAAACAGGACATTGGATCCCCTGGAGCTAGAGTTATTGGTAGCAGGGAACTGCCTTGTATGGGTGCTGGGAACTGAACTGAGATCCTCTTCAAAAGCAGTGTGTGCCCTGAACTGCTGAGCCATCTCTACAGTACTTCAGCTGATAATGCTTTACCTGGGCACCAATACTAGCCTTTTTTGGATTTTTATTTTATTCAGCTTGATGGGTATGTATGTATAATTATACCTTGCTAGAGGGTTCATTTATATTTTCCTCATTACCAGATGGTTGATCTTAGTTTGTTTATTGGTGATACATGGCACTTTCCTGGAATTGGGAATTGAAACATACTCTCAAGGGTGGTGGGGTTGGGGGAGCACTTATTTAGATTTGAGAGGTAAACAAAAGGTCACACGTTTTGGAGAACAGAAGCTTGAAAGATTCTCTGGGCCTCTCCCCAGGAATACAAGAAGTAAACACCTGCTGGGGGAGGAGGCCATGATCAGCCGAGTTGTGAAGGGATTCTGGGACTGTCAGCTTTCTGGTCCTTGTGCAGAGAGCTCCAGATCTACATTTTCATCAGTCATCACTTGTGCTGGTGTGGGCTTTTCACTGATGGAGCTCTTTGAAATCATCCCTCACCCGTAGTCCTGTTAGACACCAACGAGGACTCTTAGCTTTAGCTTGCTGGGATTTGGTGTAGTCTTTGCTTTGGTTTGGATTCCCTTTCTGAAGTGAGGAGGGGTGTGTGTTGTGTTTCCCTAGGAAAAGTCTGTCACACAACAAACGAGTGGCTTCCTGGATGTTTGGTTACTGTGAAAGATCCAATTGAGTCTTCAGCCAGTGGCTTTTCTTGGTTTCTTTTTTTCTTTCTTTCTTTCTTTTTTTTTTTTTTTTTACAATTTCTTACTCTGGAAATAGGTCCACTGAATAGTAAAACTGATAAAAACAGTTGTCATTTCTTGGCTTACTTTCTGTTTTTTAACTTTCTTTTATCAAGTAAAGAAGTTCATCATTGCCCCCTTGTCAAGTATATAGCTATCCTCCATTATGTACAATACTTTCGGCACTTATAATGAGCCAATCATTAAAATGGCAGAATATCATTTTTTTTTCTGTTTTTGATTAGTTAGAATCACTTGCCTATGATTAAAGGAGAGGAATCCATCACACAGGATCACACCAGGGGAAAATTCTAGAGAAAAGGAGCAGAATATACATTCAGGAAAGAGACTCCAGATGTTGGGTACAGAAGAAATTAGAATACATAGACAATATTTCTCACAGATGTGATCACCTTCCGTGCTTCTAGCTCTTGCAGAAGTTATTTGTCAATAACTAAACTAAGCAGAGACTTAGTTTAGTTATTGACAAATCTGTTGTAATAAATGAGTCCTTAATCCCTGACCAAATTTCTTTCAAGGATTAATTAATTTTAATTTTTTTTTGTGTGTACACATACACATGTGCATACTTGCAGGAAGAGGTCGCATGTCTACCTTGGCTGTCATATCTCAAGATGTCTCCACCTTGTTTTCCAAGACAGAGTCTCTCACTGGCCTGGAACTCACTGTTCAGGCCTGGCTAGGTGGTCAGTTCAATGCTAGGATTATAAGTGTAAGCCACCATAGCCCACTTTTTATTTGTTACGTTCTGGGGGTCAAACTCAGGTCCTCATGTTTATATAGCCAGTGGTTTACTGACAATCCTCTCCCCATCCCCTGGACCAAATTCCTGTGTCAGTTCTTCTAGCTTATCCTGTTGGATCAAAGTATTGGTTGTCTTGCTCTAAAAACTGAATTAAGAGAGGAAATTAAAGTCAGGTCCCTCTGACTGTAGTCACAGTCTGAAGTCCTTGAGGCTTCTGCTTTTTTCATCTAACACCCTTGTATTTCTTCCCCTTGAAAACAAGCTGTTATATTTCCCTGTGCCCATTCTGTCACATCTAGAAAGTCCTGCCAAATTTATCCTGGATAAGAACTTACTGTTAATGCTTAATAGAAAATATTACATAGAATTATTTTTTGCATTTTAACAGCATTTTTGGAGATAGAATCCTTTAATCCAAAGTGATTACTTTTTTATGTGTATAGGAGTATAGAAAACCATCATTCACATAGTTGCTAATGCCCAGAGACTCGGGACAAAAGCCATTAAAAGTAATGAGCTATTCCATTGACAGGCAAGATTTCTCAGTATAACTGCATTCTGGTCTGCCTGCTATATGGGTTTGCCCTTGTCTTTATCCAGATGCAAATCAGCAGCATATTGCCTTGGCACTTGTGTGTCTGTGCAGCGGTGACTTTGCTTTTCTTCCCAATTAGCCATCTCTCTAATCAATTTAATCCATCTCTGACAGCAAGCCATATTTTCCCACCTTGTTGATGACCATGTCATGTGGAACAGAGTCGGAAACCTCCCTGAAGTCAAAATATATTGTGTCTGTCTCTTCCTCCCTACATGCAAGGCCTGCTGCTCTGTCAGAGGAGGCAAGTGAATTGCTCTAACATGATTTGTTGGTCGCAAAGTCAAGTTGCTTATAACCCATCATTCAGAGCCCTTCCATGTGGTTGCAAATTGATTAGGCATCTCGGTCTTGCAGTTAATGCACTTTGTGTCATTGTTTAGAGTCTAGGACACTCCACAGAAATCCTGAGGTGCTGTGAGGATGCGTTTACTGCCATTCTCCTTAAAGAAACACAGTTCATTTGTTTGCATGGTTCACAATGTCTCAGAAAGGAAAGCTGATGCACCAACAGTGTCTGAAACATTTTACTAGTATCTTGTATTTGGTATGGAAAAACAAAAGGGAAGGGACAGTTGGGAAGTTGAGAAGATGCTCGATCAGTAAAGTGCTTTCTGCACAAACATGAGGACCTGAACCATTCCAGAACCCACGGTGAGGAAGCTGAGCGTGGCCCGTCATCCCGGTGCTGGGGTCACAGAGGCAGGTGGATCCCTGGAGCTTGCTGGCTAGCCAGTCTAGCCAAATCAGCAAACCATATATTGGGTGAGAGGCTCTGTCTCGGAAACCGGTGAGAAATAAAGATTCTTGACATTGACCTCTGGTCTCCATGTACCCATGCACACATGTGCACATGCACCCCCATGTACACACACACACACAGAGGAATATGTATACATACACACACACACACACACACATACACACACATCATCTTCTTGAAACAATTTGCTTTCTCCAAATAAAAGGAAATGTAAAATAAATCATTTCAAAACAGGATCTTATTGTGATGCAACTTGGCTCATGCTATAATCATTTTCCTGAGGGCAAAGTGTTAAAGCAGATCTGGAAACCTTACAATTTTATCTCAACAAAGCAAAATCCATCTGCATGATATATACTGCTGAAATCTAAGCACGGTGTCCCATCATGAAATCACACACACGTGTCCATGAAGAAAGAATGCTGATCAATAATTGATTTTTTCTCATTTAATATTTTTATTCTCTGTTGGTCAGAATGCATACCAGAGAGAATGAAGACCCTTTTAAGCCCTCCACTTATTTGAAGATGTGATGGATGGATAAAAGCAAGTGTTTCCTGAACATAGTTCTCTTTCTCTAGTCCCCTTTTAGCTTCCTAGCCCTCTCATCCCTCTTCCCATGCAAGGAATACAGAACTTTGGTTTTGAAGTACATTAAAGACAACAAGTACAAAGGAAGATCTCGCTAAAGTTGATAAAGGGATGTGGACCAGAGGATAAACTGGCTACAGCAAGCACATCTTATTTTCTGAGTCTCATTCATTCATTTATTCATTCATTCATTCATTCAGGATTCTGAAGCAGCCTAAACACATCAAACTTCAGAGATCTTTTGGAGTTGTGTGTGTAAGCATGTAAAGGTGTGTGCATGTTCATGTGTGTGTGCAGATCATGTGCCCATGTGTGCTTGTGGAGGCTAGAAGTCAACCTGTGGATTGTTTCTCAGGAGCTGTCTACCTTGTGTTTTGAGACAGGGCATTTCACTGGGAGCTGGCGCTAGGAAATTAGGCTAGGCATGCTGTCAGAAAGCCACAGGAATGTACTCATTTCTTCCTCTCTAGTGCTGGGATTACAGAGGTGCTCTGCCATGCATTTTTATATGGGTACATGGGTTCTGGGGATTGAACTCATGTTTCCATGCTTGTGTGACAAACACTCTACTGATTGAACAGTCTCCCCAATTCTTGGTTGTTCATTTTGGGACCCCTAAGTAGTGCTTATCTTGTCTGAAGACCGTAGGAGACTTCCTGTGCATAGAACTTGGAGTTTCTGTTGTTGGACAAATTCAATTCTAGAAATACTTCTTGTTGAATTGAATGTAATCAGTTAGTGCTCATGGATCCCAAACTTTCCTTTGGTGGCTATGAAGGGTAGGCGCAGGACTGGGGAGATGGCTCAGGGGGTAAAGTGTCTGATGCACAATCATGAAAACCTGAGATTGGATGCTCAACACCTATATAAAATCCATGTACAGTGTGTCTGGAACTCCAGTGCTGAGCAGTTAGAGACAAGAGAGTCCTTAGGGGAAGATGGCCAGCCAGTTGAGCTAAATCAGTATGCTCCTGGTTCAGTGAGAGATCCTGTCTCAAAAAGTAATATGGAAAGAGATAGAGGAAGAAAACTTACCTTGTCCTCTGGCCTCTATATGCCCATGCAGAAATGTGCACAGTGCATAATGCCACATGCACTAATGTGCATTATGAACCCATCTCACACACACACACACACACACACACACACACACACACACACACACACACACACGGACAGACGGACGGACGGACGGACCAAGACAGGAAATATGAGAAGAGAGTGGTTCTGCAGTGTCGTCTTCACACTCACCTGGAAACCAGTTTTGAATATAACTTTTAGACTTCATTCTAGAGAGAAATCTGGGGTGAGATTCAGACGCATGTGCCTGAACATTACTCCAGATAATTCTGTAACTATCTAAATTTGAACATACTCCATGTATGTCTCCTTCTAGAGGGGATGTTAGAACATATCAAGTGAATATGTAGACAAACCGAATCTATTCCATTAAAATTATTTTAAGTCAAGTACACTAAAGTCAATTTGATAAGCAGCAATTATGATTGATCAGATCAAAGACCATGGGAAAAGAGCAAATGATTTTTGTCCTTTTACATTCGACAGTTAATTGGATTATTATTAGCCCTGTGGAATAACTGTCTCTATAGGGAAAGGTCCAATCCAAAAAGCTATGGCAAGAAAATTTTACATCCCCCTTTGTTTCCCTCACCTCCTTTTCCCTTTTTCTAACTAATAGTCATTATTTGCTTTCCATAAATATCTATTTTAAACACTGGAGCAAACCTATCTGCAGTGCTCTCATATCAAATCAAGAGCATAGTAAGTGCTAGGTATGGTGATGCATACCTTTAATCTCAGCACTCGGAGGCAGAGGCAGGTAGATGTCTGTGAGATTGGCATCAGCCTGGTCTACATAGTAAGTTCCATGCCTACCAGGGTACATGGTGATACCCTATTTCAAAAAATCCCCAAACTTCAAACCAAACCAAACCAATCAACCAATCACCATCACTACCACCACCAACAACAAAGGAAAAGGGGTCACAACAAGTGATTGTTGGAGGGCTTCTGGCATTGACACCAACCTACTCAACCAGTGAGCTGTCCTAGATTTTGCCAGGACTCCATCTTCACAGAATTACAAGCTCAGGAAGACTGTTGCCAGGCAGATACTGGACTCAAAAATCTCTCTCTACATTCCTGATTCTCCACATGTTTTCAATCACATCCAGCTGCCATTCTCTTCATCCTTTGAATTTTTCTTGTTACCATGGAAGCCACAAAAATAGAGTAGCACCATGCAGGACTGTCGGGTTGGAGCAGTTTATGGCTATGAATATGGCTTGGCACACCATGGTGACAATGTAAAAATTTTAAAAATGAAACGATAGATACTCTAAAAGATACAAAAATGCTTCGTTCTAACTGCCAATTGCTCACCCCAAACTTACTCATTCGAGGTTCAGTAATGTTTTTTAATTGACATTTTCTTGGAATCTATTACCTGAAAAATTTTGGGCATTTGGTGTCACACAGGGTCAAAGGCCACTTGTGCGAACATCAAGAAAATGTGTTTAGGGCTAGGCCTGTACCTCAGCTGGTAGGGTGCTTGCCTAGCATGCACAAAGCCTGGGTTCAATCCCCAGCACAACATGAACTGAGGATGGCTGTGCATGCCTGTCGTCTCAGCACTCAGGAAGGAAACGCAGGAGAATCAGAAACTCAAAACCATCCTTGGCTATGTTTGGAGTTTAAGTGCAGCCTTTTCTATATGCAACCTTGTTTCAAAACAAGAGAGGAAGAAAGAAAAGAAATGAAAGAAGGAAGGAAGGAAGGAAGGAAGGAAGGAAGGAAGGAAGGAAGGAAGGAAGGAAGAAAAGAGTTTCATACAATTTGAAAACTTGGTAGTGATTAATCCACTGCCTTACAAAGCTAAAACTTGCCAGGGGTGGTGGCACATACCTTTAATTTCAGCTCCCGGGAGAGAGATCTCTGCGAACTTGAGGCCAACCAAGTATACAGAGTGAGCACCAGGCTAGCCAGTTACATGGTGAGACCTTGTCTCAAAAACAAACACAAAGACAAACACAGTGTGGAAACAAACATTCGCTTGTTGAATCTGTGTGAGAGGGAAGGGTGAGGAAGGAGATGCTATGTCTTCCTTCCTGCTAGATTGGAGAAGGCAAGGTGAGCTGTGACATTCCGGCACAGCAATCAGTGGTTCCTTCCGCATTGTAGAGTACCATGGGTGAGGTAGCGGGTAAAGGGGTTGGTTTTCAGCAAAGCCTCAGTTCGGGACAACCATGGGGCATGTGGGTGGCACTGAGCTGGAAGGATTGCTGTCTGTTGTTAAAGCTTGGCTTCCTTAAATATCTTTCCATGGTGGCATTTAAACATTACACCTAGAATTTTTGAACTTTAAGTGCTATAAAAAAAAGTAAGTTCATTGTTAATGGAGGCATTTCCATGGGTAGGGGGTTGTTATGTCTCCCAGGCCTCTTTCTAATACAGCAATGGGAAGCTATGAGCTCAGGATAAGAAATGGAGCACTGATGCCTAAATTGTTGAGTAAGTTAATTTCCCAGGCTTAAGCTCTCTGGGTTTTCTCATCTATGATGTGTGTGTGTGTGTGTGTGTGTGTGTGTGTGTGTGTGTGTGTGTGTGTGTGTGTGTGTGTGTGTATGTGTGCACGGGTGGATACACCCAGACTTATGTGACCATGTTTGTGGAGGCCAGAGGTCAATCAATCTCGACCAGTGTTCCTTAAGCATAGTCTTCCTGATTTTGATGAGACAGTGTCTTTCTCTGGCCTGTAACTAGCCAGCCAGAAAGGCTACAGGATTCACATGGTTCAGGCTCCCTAGAACTGGGATTACAAATGCATGCCACCATGCCCTGACGTTAGAGATTCTGGGACTTGATTTTGGGTTCTCATGCTGTGTGGCACACACTCTTCTGACTGTGTTGTCTCTTTCCAGCCCCTCTCTCAGTTTTGAATTATACCCATGTCAAAATTTTAGGCTAGTGAGGTCTCTAGGGGACGAGGAAGTAAAGCAGGTAAAGGAAACAGATGTAGATCTTTACTCCTATGCTAAGCTGGGGAAGGCATGTTTATTTATAAAAAGGCAATTACGGACACATAGTAAGTAAGATAATAAGATAATATTGAAAGATAATATAAAGATAATAGATAATAGAATATCAGGCAAGTCCCCAAATACTGTAATTTTTTTTAAAAGAAAACAGAGGAGCATCATCAGTGGATAAAGAAAATTTGACACATAGATAATAATGTATATACCAGGCTTTTGGGGAGTGGCCACCAACCAGCTCCCAAATCATGACACAGAGACTTATTAGTTTTGAATGCTCAGCCTAGCTTAGGCTCATTTCTGACTAGCTCTTTCAACTTAATCTGTTTCTCTTTATCTACCTTTTGCCTCAGGGCTTATTACCTTTCTTACTTGTGGGAGCCCACAAAGATTCCAACTTGTGGTTTGACTCAAGGTCAGACAGTCAGAGTTTATGTTGCTCTCCAAGGCTGCATAATAGGGTGCAAAGGCATGGTTACCAGGTGTCTTATACTTCAAGGTCTAATCACAAGATGCTTTGCCGTGCAGTGTGGTTACCAGGTGTTTTGAAGGATCTACACTTTGCTGTACATTGTGCTTTGACCTTGAAAGGTGGAGGTCTTTTGCCTCTCCCCTTGCTGATGTATAAAAAGCCCATCATGAATAAGCTCGCTGCTGGGTATTGACCCAGGGCCCTCCTGAAGCTATTCTGTGCCTCTGTCTTTTTCTTCATCTGTATTTCTATCTAGCATTTCTCAATTCCTCACTCATCTCTTTGAGGAATCCTTCAATAGGTCAGGGCTGAACCCCAACACTGAACCCTGACACTGACTTCTGTCTGTCTTACTTTCACTGCTTCCCTATGTTTGTCTGTCTGGCCTATGCCTGGCTTCTTACCCCGGGTGTGTTCCTCATTCTCTCCTCCTTCTTCTCTCATTCTTTCCTTCTCTCCGGAGCCTAGATTTCTCCTCCTATTTATTCTCTCTGCCCGCCAACCTTGGCTATACTTTCTATGCTTGGCTATTGACTATTCAGCTCTTTATTAGATCAGTCAGGTGCCTTAGGCAGGCAAGGTGAAACAAATGCAACACATCTTTTCATAATTAAACATACACCCTTACATCATTAAACAAATGCAGCATAAACAAATGTAACATGCCTTTACATTGTTAAAGTAATATTCTGCAGCATAAACAAATGTAACACATCTTTGCCTAGTTAACTTAATACTCCACAACACATAATAAACATATCTACTAGTAAATATGCATATAGATACCATGAAATCCTATTCAACCTTGAAGAGAAGGGAATTATATCAACTTTAATTACATAGATGAATTCGGAAGACGTTAGTGAAATAAACCCAGCACAGAAATATGAATTCCTATGTCCTCACTTGTATGTAGACTTTAAAAATTTTATACATAAAAGTAGAGAGCAAAATCACTACAGGAGTTATTCTATAACATTATTAACATGTGAATACCTTAAATATTTTAAAAATACACATCTGAATTCAAATTACACACCTGGATGTTTTGAACTTTTAGTGGAGAGTGAGTGAATATAGGCAGGTGTTGTTCAAAAGACAGTTATGATGGGAAGGAATATAATTTATTGATCTACTATATGGCATGGTGACTGTAGTTAACAATGTATATTATATCTATATGTTAAAGATGTAGATTTAAAAGAGTCACACCATAAAAATAATAAGTAGATGCAGTGGTGAATATGTTAATACCCTTCACACTTGATACATCCATCCCAAAATGTGTATGTATAACAAGACATCCCATAGTATCAGTGAATATATGTCATTGATCAGTTCAAAATAGTAAGGGCAGGCTAGGAAGATATATTCTTTGTAAAGTCATTAAAAATTGTCTACAGTTCATAAAGAATCATCTCAGCCACACAACTTAGGGCAGCAATCTTTACTAGAACCCGAGCTATGGTTGAAAGTTTGGGGTTAGTTATTTCTCAGGAGTTCCCAAGAAATAAGTCATTAGGGGAATACTGGGATCGTTGATGTTACAATTGTCAATTTGACACAAACATAGGCATATCTAGGAAGAGGGACTCTAATTGCCACCATAGGATTGACCTGGAGGCATGTCTGGGGGTTATTTTCTTCATTGCTAATTGATGAGGGAATGCCTAGCCCACTGCCAGCCCAGGTCAGGTGATCCTGGGCTCTATAAGAAAGGTAGCCAAAAAGCCAGGAAAAGCCAGTCAATAAACAACTTTCCTCAAGGCCTGTGCTTCAGTTCCTGCCTTCAGGTTCCTGACTTGAGTTCCTGTCTTGGCTTCCCTAGATGAGGAAGTGTACCCTATAAACCAAGTTCCCCGCCCCCCAAGTTGGTTTTAGTCAGTGTTTTACCATAGTAATGAAAGCCAAACTAGAACATATGTCAAGCAGTTTTGGCATAGCCCTGTCTCCTGTAAGCCGACTCTGACTTCCTAGTAATTCTTGTTGAAGATGCCAGCAATATACCCCTATCTGAGAATGGTAGTAACCAGGTCTCCTTTGCAAAATCAATGCCCACTGGTTGTCCTGTTAGAAAATTTGACTTGGCACATGCCTTTTAAACTTCCAACTGTACTACCAGCCAGGTAATGTAATCACCATCCCCAGAGTGTCCCCAAATGTTCCTGCAGAAGCATGAGTACCCACAACAGTTGGAGTAAAAAGCCTGTCTTTATGAACTAGAACTATTCAGCAGCTCAGAGCCAGGTAGTAAAGTGAAGGAGCTGGGCAGCGTGAAGGCACCTTCTGGGAACTGGAGCAGGTCTGGGTGTGCTCCAGGAAACTGCACAGCTGAGCCTTCCATGGGTCCTGGAATCTCAGTGGGAGTCACATCAGGGTGTTGAATGGACATTGCCTCTTCATGATGTGTCTGTGACTTCAGGTTAAGCTCAAAGTGAAGACCAGAGACTTCTGCTTTACAAAGAATCATTTGTTATAATTGCTTTAGAGTGATGTTTCTCAAATGTATTGAAACTGACCAAACACAAAATACATTGTTCTTACATAGCACACATGCATCCATGTGCATGCACGAATGCACACATGTGCATGTGCGTGTGAGCACACACATGTGTGTGCGGGGAGAGGGGGGGGGGAGAGAGAGAGAGAGAGAGAGAGAGAGAGAGAGAGAGAGAGAGAGAGAAATAAGATTTCAAGAAACAATACTCTTACTAATAAAATGGGGCTGGGGAGATGGCTCAGGGGATAAAATGGCTGTTGCTTAAGGTTGAGGACTGAGTTCAGGTTCCTTCACTCATGTAAAAAGATTACAGACACATGGCATGTGTCTGTAATCTCAGCCATAGGAGGGGAGACAAAAGACTTCTGTAGCTCATTGACTAGCAAGTCTATCCAGTTGGAGATCTTTGTTTTCAGAGAGAGAGATCCAAAAAAAAGAAGGGTGTCGAGCAATAGAGGAGGTCATCTGATGTCAAGCTTTGGCCTCCACACACAGGCACATGGACACCTTCACACATACAGAAACAAACACAAAGCACTAAACAATTAAATGATGAAAATAAAATGTAGCATGATATTATACTTTTATGCTTTCCTTTCTCTTCCAGACTTTTCTAAACCATTCCATTTTGTTCAAGTAGTAAATGACAAAAGGTATAATATTATAATAATCTACATTCCTAAATTTCAGTCTCTCTTCTCAATACATCCATGTGTGGTTTGATCCTTGTTTGATAGAGCTACATAAATTCAATGTGTGATGAATCCTGCATTTCTCAAGAAGACTGAAGAAGATGAGGAGGAGAAGGAGAAAAATTGAATAATTCAAGTGTTAGATATCTACACTAAGACTTTGTGAGGGCAATGTTCAGGAAAGAATAAACAGCAGCCAGAGGCCATGATCTTTAGGAGGGTTTCTTTGCAAGGTTTGCCCTTGGTTGGCACCTGGGGACTTCACTGATATAGTCACAATAACAGTTGACAATAATAAAAATTATTCTAAATTCTTACAGTAAATATCTGTAGTATTGTTACAAGACTCATCAGTATAACATAATTGGAACTCAACATTGAAATTCTGCTTTTTGTAGTCAGGACCAGATGTGAGTGTCTGTGTCAGTGACAGCAGACAGTGGAGGTTTGGGCACTTCATTTCCACTCTGCATTGTGTTACTGAATTATCTTGAAAACTTTTTTAGTTTTCTATTTTTTAATTAAATAGGCATAATTTCCAAATATCAGTATATAAAAGCAGGAATCTCATGATTCAGTCCCTACACTTGGAACATGACAGAGATATTCCCAGCATCCATTGGTGATTTCCAAGTGAAATACAGACTTCTAAATGCAGAGACAGAGGTCCCTGAACTGGCCATTCAAAGCCCCTACAAATCATCTCGGGAATACTTAGGCAGCTATTTTTGATTATTTATTCCTTGTTTTATACAACCACTTCAATGAAAGTTCAAGGAGCAGGTTAGAGTTGATTTTCCATCTTAGGCTTAGATTTCATTTAGAGAAATAAATGCTAAAAAGGAAGCACGTTTTTAAATTTTAATTTGAATTTTAATAGGAAGTTAGCTTAAGCCCTGCTTTCAGGTAAAAGCTTTCTTTCCACAACTGACATCATTTTAAGTGCTCCATATTGATTAAACACTTTAGCTGGATTTGTAAGTCTGATCAGAAAATATAAGTTGTAAATCACAATGAGATTCTCCCCTTTGATCCCACATTAGCTCTTTCTCCTTTGGCTAGGTGATCATTTCTGATAAAACTCTGGAAACTAAAGTGTTGTTGGGGGTTTTTACTCTTTTGGGGGGCCCACCACCCAGCTCCCAAATGAATCACACATGGAAGCTTATTCTTAGTTATAAATGTCTGGCCTTAGCTTGGCTTGTTTCTTGCCAGCTTTTCTTAACTTATTCCATCTACCTTTTGCCTCTGGCTTTTCCCATTCTCTTACTTCTGCTTACTCTTACTCCATGGCTTGCTGTTTAGCTGGGTGGCTGGCCCCTGGATCCTCATCCTTCTCTGGCTACTTCTTCTCTCTTCCAGATTTCTCCTTCTATTTATTCTCTCTACCTGTCAGCCTCACCTATGTCTTTCTACTGCCTCACTATTGGCCATTCAGTTCTTTATTAGACCATCAGGTGTTTTAGACAGGCAGAGTAACACAGCTTCACAGAGTTAAACAAATTCAATATAAACAAAAGTAACACACGTTAAAATAACATTGCCCAACACTAAAGTCCATTTGACTTGTAATAACTGCCCTTGTAAAACAGTTTAATGTACAGTTTTTGCTGACATGCATGAATGCAGATTCATTGGGACCTTGCTTTAACAAGAAGGAAACTGATTTCCCTATATTAGTCACTGCTCAATAACCTGTCAGTTAGTTCTCTAGTCAAGCCACTGTGATGTTTTCTTCTCAGACTCTTCCATCTGAGTCATAGGTTGTCATTTTAGAATTTTTTTTTTAAAAGATCAATATTTCTTGCCTGACAGGTATTGTAGAGAAACATTCTCATCAGAGCAGCTGTGACTGAGTGCAACACACTCCAGGGTCTGGCTTGTTGGCTGTTGACATTCCCAACTTTTAGAAGGGAGTCAGGGGGATCATTGGGTCATCACCCAGAGTCCTCTGCTTTCTCCTGCACCTCCCTTAGGCTTTGTAATTCTGCCCTAATTAGCAGTGGCTTTGTGGTCTTTAGAGTTTCCATAGACTGTGGAAGGCTAACTGAAGCAGGGCACATCTCAACAGCTGTGGTCAGGGCAAGACTTTTTAGTGGTGCAGCTGCTTTGGGGTCATCCCAGGTCCTGTAAGAACCCCTCCCCCATACTCTGTAAGCAAGTCCTGTCAATTTATTGGTTCCCCAAGCTGGGCTTTGGCACAGTTGTGGTTTGCTTTGTTATTGGAGCCCTGTAACAGAGAGTGGATGTTTATATCCATCTCCTCAGGGAAAGAGTTCCTGAAATAGCAGACTTGATTTCTCCTTTATACTTTACTGGTCAAATATAAATGAAGGTACTAATCCAGTCTATGTCTTCTTATAATATCATTTATAACATTGTTTTCTGCATCTGTACAGAACTGAGTATGTACCTATAAAACCCTCAAGTTATGTTTAACAAAGTCATTTAGTGTTTTGAATACAACACCAGATTTTGGCGTGGCCATGAGAACAATATAATGTCTGGGTCTTCACCTCTCCAGGCTAAGTAGACAGCTGAGAAGAGTTGATTTGTTGATGTATACAAACAGAACAGCGATTGTTTTCTGCAATTAGATGCTTGAATTACATTTGAGTCTTGATTGTTTTCTGAGTGTAGGTTTCATAGGATGAGACTTAAGTGCCCTGAAGTTGGGAATATGTTGGCTACCATTATAAAGGCCACTGTTTAATAAACAGCATCACCCAAAGAGTGGGAGAGAGGTAAAAAGTTGGAATTTGTCTTTGAAAGTGCTCTGCATTCACAGGTGAAGTGGAGAGCCTGAGGCTATGATAAACTACATGATAAAATTAGCCACAGATCCCCAGTGTTCATATCCTCTGGAATGATGGTTTTTTCCTCTCAACAAAAGGAAAAGTGTTTTCTTGCTGGCAGATGATTTGAGGAAAGGACATCTTTTCTCACCTATGAATGGAGGAACATGTGTGTAGGGGGTTGAGTAAAAGACTCTGGGTGGTCTCTTCTCTTCTTCCCTCACCTACATTTCTGCTCCAGGGCTACGTGTTGAAAAGAACATCAAAGGTGAACTTGATCAGTAGAATAGAGTGCTAAAATTCTGTTGAGCTATGGCTACTCCAGGGAGCTATCGAAGGGGAAAACCTTGCAAGCTAATGCACATTTGATTTTCTTCCTCTTCTGTTACTGCACATCAGCTGTGGCTTCTCTCTGACCTGTCCCCTTCCTTTAGACATGCAGCATAACGGATATTTTCAGCAGCCTGTCACTGCATTCCATGGGGCATGCTCCCAATTTCCAGTTTTCCATGCCACAATGTTTCGTAGCAGACTGGCCTTCAGCGAGTTCCCAGTCCTATGTCACATCTAAGTGGTGGTATTGCTTGTTTATCAGCAGAACTCAATGCAGGCAAGGACAATAAATGAGCAATAAATGGGATTGTTCAAAATCAACCCATTGTTTTCACTAGGTTAAGTGAAAATAGATGGCACAATGGTGGAAAACAATGGGCAGAGATAATGCCCCTCATTTGAAATCGCTACCATTAAATATCTGTTATTAAATTTATTCTTTGAAAATTTCATTCATGTATATAATGTATTCTGGTTACTCTTCCTACTGTCTCTCTTATATCACTCCAGTCCTAGTCAACTCCCCCTCTTTCTCACAGATCCCTTGCCTGAGTTCATGTCTTTTTGTTTTGCTTTGTGACCCACTGAATTTAACGAGGTCCATCAATGTGAGCATGGGTTTAACAGTATCCATAGGAACATGGTGGGATCACCAGTGGGTACAACTAAAGACAATGGCCCCACCACTAGCATTATTCAATAGCCAATAGTTCCCCGGGGAGCAGGGAACCCTTCTTCTCTCTATGGCTGACTGTTGATAGGTCCCAGTTTCATGTGGGCTCAGTGGAGGTAACTGTAGCTACCTGTTGTGAATATGTTCATGATTGCAATGGCTACGTGATGCTCAGAGGTTGTTTTTCACAATCCCCCTTCCTATCATCTGGCTTATTATTATTGTTTGAAACGGGGTGTCATGTTTCCTTGCTGATCTCAAATTTGCTCTGTAGCAGAGAATGATCTTGGATTTCTGATCCTCTGGCTGCCCCCAGCCTCCCAATGAATGCTAGGATGACAGATGTGGATCACCATGCCCTGTTTATGCAATGCTTGGCATTGAACCCAGGGCTCCATGCATGCTAGGCAAAGGCTCTACTAAACTCAGCTACACCCCTTAAATAGTATTTTAGAATCATTGTAAAAATAGGCATTCCATAATATACATGAAATAAACTGAGTACACCTCTCATCCCATGCTTTGGAGGTAAGTGTTGACTACTTTCTTGATCAACCTTGTTCTAACTTTTTATGCATATTCATGTCTCTCTACCTATTGTTCATAAAGACCACAGGAGGTTTCTGATGTCATGTTTTTGTGCTTTAACTCAAGACCGGGTAAGTGGAAGCACATGCCATCATCCATTCCTGTGGCTTTTGGGATCGAGTCACATCATTCTCTGAGTCTTCCTTTCCCGTTCCATCACAGCAGTTCTGCACTGAGTTACTTTGATCTCTGCCACCTTCTTATCACTTCTGACAATCATGACATCTAAGCCTTTATTACAGTGAACTTAGACAGGAGCCGAGGCACAGGTCTTAACCTTGACTACACTTTAGAATCACCTGGAGAGCACTTAAAACTATTGATGCCTGGGTCTTGACCCAGGCTAATTAAATTAGAGTTTCTGAAGGTAGGGCCCCGGCACGGCTGGAGTTTCAAAGCTCCCCAGCTGGTGATAATGTGCATCCATGTTTTAGAACTGCTGGTTCAGTGTTTCGGCTCTCAGGGCACTTTAGGTCTTAATTCTGTAATCTAGCACTGTAGTTCCTGATTCTGTATTAGGCATACATTTTTTACACACTGGCCTGCTGATATTTTTATTCTTGTTACTGGCAGGAAGTCTCTGTTAAGTGTCTTCTTTTGGGGAATTCAACTCCTTTTCTCTAAAATTGAGTACAAAAAGTTTGGTTGGGGGAGATGGCTCAATGGTAAAGCTCTTACCTTAGAAGCATGATGATCCAAGTTCAGATCCCCAGAAAGCACATAAAGGCGGACATGTGAACAGGTGTCTATAATCCCAGCACTCCTACAGAGAGATGAGAACCCGAGGCAGAAGACCTACTGGAAACTTGAAGGTGAGTCAGCCTGTACTCCACAGCAATGAATAATAAAAGGCTTTGTGTCAAACAAGGTGGAAAGCTGACACCTGAGGTCTTGTTCTGACTTCTACATACATGCTGCAGTACATGAGCATCCTTACTGGCACACAAATGATCTTATAACACACACACACACACACACACACACACACACACACACACACACACACACACACACACAAAGTTCCTATAAATTGAAGGTTGGCGGTTAATTTCATTCTGCATCACTGAGACTATGTATGAAGAAAAATCATGACTCATCATCAGATTACATCAGTTCTGGTAATGCTGAAAAATCTTGGTCTCCCTCTTGATGAAGATTTGCAGCCTGTGTCTCTACTTGTCTAGCATTTCACTTTGGCATATGTATGCCTGCATGGGCATCGCCACTCATGATGGTGAGATTGATGACATCATCCCCAGGACTTGGGATCAATGGTTTGAGTTTTAGGACTATGGGAACTATAGCACTGTCCATGTGACATCAGGCAGGCTTAACATGGGCATAGCCTTTCAATAAAATTAAGATCATCTATTAATAGTACTTCACTTCCCTCCTGTGGGAGTCTGCTGGAGTCCAGCTTCAACCTGCTCCCACCTTTCGAAGGGTTCTTGGGTGGAAGAGAGAGGAATGAGGAAATATTATGTAGAAAGATAGAAAGAGTTGATAAGAAAGACAGAGACACGGGATAGCTTTGCGAGGTCCCTGAGTCAATACCCAGCCACCTAGAGCTTTATCAAAAGGGCTTTTGATAATATGCTAAGGGGAGAGGCAAAAGACCTCCCCCTTGCAAGATCAAAGCACCCCATACAGCAAAGTGTAGACCCTTCCAAACACCAGGTAAATATGCTCGTGGACAAATCATCTACTTATGCAGCCCTGCTGGGTAAAGCAAGCCTAGATTCTCTGGCCCTGAGTAAGGTCTTACTTACTAGGAAGCCTCTGTGGGCCACTACACCCTCCCCTCATCATATGGCCAAGTCATTACTGTCCAGACAGTCATGAAGGTGCTACAAAGGTCTTAAACTTCCCTCAGCTCTTCACAGCTGCAGTCCTGGCATGGTAGAGCACAAGTCTATACTTACAAAATGTAATTTCCAAAGTGACAGCGTGTCAGGAGCATACACATGAGTGTTAAAAGAGCTATTTCCAGTCATCACTGAGAAGGGACTTGTGGCACTGATTCCTAGGTGTAGAGGGATTGCTAAAGTGTCTCAATGTAGTGTCATGCATATTTGAGTTGGCTTGGAAAAACTGGGAATAGTGTGGCAGAGGGCAACCGAGATCAGAAAACAGAATTGCAAGTTATCAGTGGACACTAGTTCCCAAGAGACCCTTGGAAATACATACTTTTCCCCAATTATCTTATTGTAAAAATTGACAGTGGTAATGCTGTATTGGCTGAAGTCTTCTCAACTCTATCAAATGCACATACTATTTTAAGAAGCATTTTTAAAAGTCTCTATTAGTATCCTAAAATGTGTATATCTATTCTAATGCCTACATAACTACATTAATTATAGACAATTTTAAATAATAATTTAATGCTTTAAGTGTAACATAGGAACACTAAAGAAAAATAATTTCTTCTCTTAGACATACTTAGGAAATAAACATTTGTTGAAGGTGAATAGGCATTCTTTAAAGGTTTATTTTTTTAACTTTATGTATGTGCCTGTCTGTTTGTGGCAATGCATACATACATACATTCATGTGGGTGCCCAAGGAGGCAAGACAGGATTGTCAGATCCCCCAGAGCTGGGCGTTTCCTACAGTTATAAGTGCTCTTAACCACTGAGCAAACTCTCCAGCCCCGGGTAATTTAGTATACAAAACTCTTTGTGCTTATATATCTACAAATATGAACTTACTACAAACTCAAAAACTGAGACTGAAGCTGCCCTCAGTGACATAGTTTTCCAATCAAGGGAACTACTTGATGGCTTAAAATATAGTAGAATACAAGCATTTCTCCATTTATGTTAAAGTTAAATTCTAGACATAAAACTCATGAATACTAGGGCTGTGGAGATGGCTCAGCAGATAAAGTACTTTTGGATCAAGTGTGAGGACTCAAGTTCAGATACCCAGAACCCATATAAAGGCCAGGCAGGTATGGAGGCCATCTGTAACCTCAGCATTGGAAAGGCAGAGGTGGGAGTACCTTAGTCTAGCTGGCTGGCTAGACTAGCTGGAAGAAGGGAGCTCCGGGCTAAGTGAAAGGACCAATTTCAATAAATAAAACAGAGCATGATTGACACAAAGACCCATTGTCAACCCCAGGCCTCCACATGCATACCCATGCATGCATACTTTCACACACATGCACCCACACTCGTGAACATACATACACGCATGCTCTATAAACATTATGCCAAAGAATCAATATCAAACTCCTGCCAAGAACCTATAGTTTGTGAATATTTAACATCAAGGTAGGCAAGTTTAGAATTAAAGATGTCCACTCATGCCGGGCGGTGGTGGCGCACGCCTTTAATCCCAGCACTCGGGAGGCAGAGCCAGGCGGATCTCTGTGAGTTCGAGGCCAGCCTGGGCTACCAAGTGAGTCCCAGGAAAGGCGCAAAGCTACACAGAGAAACCCTGTCTCGAAAAAACAAAAACAAAAACAAAAACAAAAAAAAAAGATGTCCACTCATAATAATGGCCAAAACAAAACAAAACTCCAGAAAACAAACTGACAATACCAAGGGAGGAGTGTAGTGCCAGAGAGGTTTAAACACTGATGACAGGGGTAGAAGGTGGAGAGGTCACTTTAGGAAACTGCATTGTAAGCTTTGGCGAAATGAGCATATCATAACTCAATAATCCAATGCCTCTAATGATCCTAGGAATATATACCCACTCAAAGCAACATCTCTATTCACAAAAGATACATGCTGAGATTTTTACAGCAGTACAGTATTTAAAGAGGCTATCATGTCCACTGCATGATATGGCATCAAATGGCAATTTATGATGTACTTATAGAAAGAGTTTGATTTAGCGATAAAAATGAATGTACTATTGTCATGTGCAGTATTATGGATGAAGCTCACAGATAAAATGTAAACAAAAATGATCATGAACAATGCTAGAGAGTCCGGGGAGATAATCCCGTCAAAAGTGCTGTCTTGCAGGCAGGAGGACCAGAGTTTGATCCCCAGCATCCACCTTAAAAATAGCAAAGCCGATCTTGCTCCGGACGTCCCTTTTGGAATACTGGTGAGTACCCTTCCTTGCCCCAGACCCCATCCCTGGGCACCAGCCACTCCAGGGAAGACCTGCCCAACTGGGCCCCAGGTTCTGGCCACCGGGCAGGTTCCCTGCTAGCCCCACCGGGAAGGATCCCCTTCTCCAAGACCCCTGGCAGACCCTGCAGTCTCCACGCCCTGCCCCCACGCCCATCCGCCTGAGCCCCAAGCCTCTTCCTGAGACTTAGAGGCCGGCCCCCAGCTCCCATCTTGCTCCGTACTTCCCTTTTACAACACTGGTGAGTGCCCGTCCTTGCCCCAGGCCCCATCCCTGGGCACCAGCCACTCCAGGAAAGACCTGCCCAACTCGGCCCCAGGTTCTGGCCACCGGGCAGGTTCCCTGCTAGCCCCACCGGGAAGGATCCCCTTCCCCAAGACCCCTGGCAGACCCTGCAGTCTCCACGCCCTGCCCCCACGCCCATCCGCCTGAGCCCCAAGCCTCTTCCTGAGACTTAGAGGCTGGCCCCCAGCTCCCATCTTGCTCCGGACGTCCCTTTTGGAATACTGGTGAGTACCCTTCCTTGCCCCAGACCCCATCCCTGGGCACCAGCCACTCCAGGGAAGACCTGCCCAACTCGGCCCCAGGTTCTGGCCACTGGGCAGGTTCCCTGCTAGCCCCACCGGGAAGGATCCCCTTCTCCAAGACCCCTGGCAGACCCTGCAGTCTCCACGCCCTGCCCCCACGCCCATCCGCCTGAGCCCCAAGCCTCTTCCTGAGACTCAGAGGCCGGCCCCCAGCTCCCATCTTGCTCCGGACGTCCCTTTTGGAATACTGGTGAGTACCCTTCCTTGCCCCAGACCCCATCCCTGGGCACCAGCCACTCCAGGGAAGACCTGCCCAACTCGGCCCCAGGTTCTGGCCACCGGGCAGGTTCCCTGCTAGCCCCACCGGGAAGGATCCCCTTCTCCAAGACCCCTGGCAGACCCTGCAGTCTCCACGCCCTGCCACCACGCCCATCCGCCTGAGCCCCAAGCCTCTTCCTGAGACTTAGAGGCCGGCCCCCAGCTCCCATCTTGCTCCAGACTTCCCTTTTGGAACACTGACTTCCCTTTTGGAACACTGGTCTGTCTGAACCAAGTGTGCGGATAAGGCCAAGAACCAACCACAAGGAGATGGGCAGACGTCAAGGCAGAAACATATACAACAAAATGAATAGCAATACAGCATCACCAGGCCCTAGCCCTCCTCCAACACCTAGACCTGAACATCAGAAATTGGAAGAAGCAGAAGAAAACAGCCTTATGAATGACATCATGAAGAAGCTAGAGGCTTGCGTAGAGGAAAAGACAAAAAAATGTGAAGAACGCTGTAAACAACTAGAGGAAAGGGCAAACAAATTAGAAGAAATCAATAAAGTCCTGGAAGAAAACAATAAAATACTGAGAGAAAATCAAGAAAAATCAATGAAACAAATGAAGGAAACAGTCCAAGACCTGAAAAGGGAAATAGAAAAAATGAAGAAGACACAAACAGAGGGAATGCTGGAAATAGAAAATCTGAGAAAACGATTGGGAACTTCAGATGCAAGTATAATCAACAGAATGCAAGAGATGGAAGAGAGGATCTCTAGCGTTGAAGATACAGTAGAAGAAATACATTCATCAGTCAAAGAAAACACTAAAACCAACAAAGTCATGAACCAAAATGTCCAAGAAATTTGGGACACCATGAAAAGACCAAACCTAAGAATAATAGGGGTCGAAGAAGGAGAAGAATACCAACTCAAGGGCACAGAAAATATATTCAACAAGATCATAGAAGAAAACTTTCCCAACTTAAAGAAGGAAATGCCTATGAAGATACAAGAAGCTTATAGAACACCAAACAGACTAGACCCCCAAAAAAAGTCCCCTCGCCACATAATAGTTAAACAACTAAACGTACAGAATAAAGAAAGAATATTAAGAGCAGCAAAGGAAAAAGGCCAAGTAACATATAAAGGCAAACCCATCAGAATAACACCCGATTTCTCAATGGAGACTTTGAAAGCCAGAAGAACCTGGACAGATGTAATGCAGACACTAAGAGACCATGGATGTCAACCTAGACTAATATACCCAGCAAAACTTTCAATCACCATAGATGGAGTAAACAAGACATTCCATGACAAAGCCAGATTTAAACAATACTTATCCACAAACCCAGCCCTACAGAAAGCACTAGAAGGAAAATTCCAACCTAAGGAAGTCAGATACACCCTCGAAAACACAGGCAACAGATAAAGCCACAGCAGTAAACCCCAACGTATAGAAGTACCCACACATCACCACCAAAAAATAACAGGAATGAACAATCACTGGTCATTAATTTCCCTCAATATCAATGGACTTAATTCACCTATAAAAAGACATAGGCTTACAGAATGGATACGAAAACAGGACCCATCTTTCTGCTGCATACAAGAAACACATCTCAAATTCGAAGATAGACACTACCTAAAAATAAAAGGCTGGGAAAAGACTTTCCAATCAAACGGTCTTAAGAAACAAGCGGGTGTAGCCATCCTGATATCCAGCAAAATAGACTTCAAACTAAAATCAATCAAAAGAGATCAAGAAGGGCATTACATACTCATCACAGGAAAGATCCACCAAGATGAAGTCTCAATTCTGAATATTTATGCCCCAAACACAAGGGCACCCACATATGTAAAAGAAACATTACTAAAGCTTAAATCACATATAAAACCCCACACGTTAATAGTGGGAGACCTCAACACCCCACTTTCACCACTGGACAGATCTCCCAAATTGAAACTTAACAGAGAAATAAAGGACTTAACTGATGTCATGACTCAAATGGACTTAATCGATATATACAGAACATTCCATCCTAACAAAAAAGAATATACCTTCTTCTCAGCACCCCATGGAACCTTCTCTAAAATTGACCACATACTTGGCCACAAAACAAATCTAAACAGATACAAAACAATTGGAATAACCTCCTGTGTTCTATCAGACCACCATGGTCTAAAGTTGGATTTCAACAACAACAAAAACTACAGAAAACCTGCAATCTCATGGAAACTGAATAATACCCTACTGAATCACCAATGGGTTAAGGAAGAAATAAAGAAAGAAATTAAAGACTTCCTAGAGATCAATGAAAATGAAGACACCACATATCCAAATTTATGGGACACTATGAAAGCAGTACTAAGAGGGAAATTCATAGCACTAAATGCCCACATAAATAAGTTGGAGAAATCTCACACTAGAGACTTAACAGCATACCTGAAAGCTCTAGAACAAGAAGAAGCACAGTCTCCCAGGAAAAATAGACGCCAGGAAATTATCAAAGTGAGAGCTGAAATCAATAAAATAGAAACAAAGAGAACAATACAAAAAATTAATGAAACAAAGAGTTGGTTCTTTGAGAAAATCAACAAGATAGACAAGCCCTTATCCAAACTAACCAAAAGACAGAGAGAGAGCATCCAAATCAACAAAATCAGAAATGAAAAGGGGGACATAACAACAGACATTGAGGAAATCCAGAGAATCATCAGGTCATACTTCAAAAACCTCTATTCGACAAAACTGGAAAACCTAAAAGAAATGGATAACTTTCTGGATAGGTACCACATACCTAAGTTAAATCAAGACCAGATAAACTATTTAAATAGTCCAATAACCCCTAACGAAATAGAAACAGTCATTAAAAGTCTCCCAACCAAAAAAAGCCCAGGACCAGATGGTTTCAGCGCAGAATTCTACCAGATCTTCAAAGAAGAGTTAATACCAATACTCTCTAAATTGTTCCACACAATAGAAACAGAAGGAACATTACCAAACTCCTTCTACGAGGCTACAATTACCCTAATTCCTAAACCAAACAAGGATACAACAAAGAAAGAGAACTACAGACCGATCTCCCTCATGAACATTGATGCAAAAATACTCAATAAAATACTGGCAAACAGACTCCAAGAACACATCAAAGCAATTATCCACCATGATCAAGTAGGATTCATTCCAGGGATGCAAGGGTGGTTCAACATACGAAAGTCCGTCAATGTAATACACCATATAAACAAACTCAAAGAAAAAAACCATATGATCATCTCACTGGATGCAGAAAAGGCATTTGACAAAATCCAACACCCCTTCATGATAAAGGTATTGGAGCGATCAGGAATACAGGGAACATACCTAAACATAATAAAGGCAATTTACAGCAAGCCAACAGCCAACATCAAATTAAATGGAGAGAAACTCAAAGCAATTCCACTAAAATCAGGAACGAGGCAAGGCTGTCCACTCTCCCCATACTTATTCAATATAGTACTTGAAGTTCTAGCCAGAGCAATAAGACAACATAAGGAGATTAAGGGGATACAAATTGGAAAGGAAGAAGTCAAGCTTTCCCTATTTGCAGATGACATGATAGTATACTTGAGCGACCCCAAAGATTCCACCAAGGAACTGATACAGCTTATAAACACCTTCAGCAACATAGCAGGATACAAGATCAACTCAAAAAAATCAGTAGCCCTCCTATATACAATGGACAAAGAAGCGGAGAAGGAAATCAGAGATACATCACCCTTTACTATAGCCACAAACGACATAAAATACCTTGGGGTAACACTAACCAAGCAAGTGAAGGACCTATATGACAAGAACTTTAAGTCCCTGAAAAAAGAAATTGAAGAAGATGTCAGAAAATGGAAAGATCTCCCATGCTCATGGATAGGCAGGACTAACATAGTAAAAATGGCAATCTTACCAAAAGCAATCTACAGATTCAATGCAATCCCCATCAAAATACCAACACAATTCTTCACAGACCTGGAAAAAATAATACTCAACTTCATATGGAAAAACAAAAAACCCAGGATAGCCAAAGGAATCCTGTACAATAACACAACTTCTGGAGGCATCACGATCCCTGACTTCAAGCTCTACTATAGAGCTACAGTAATAAAAACAGCTTGGTACTGGCATAAAAACCGACATGTGGACCAATGGAATCGAATTGAAGACCCTGACATTAATCCGCACACCTATGAACATATAATTTTTGACAAAGAAGCCAAAAGCGCACAATGGAAAAAAGAAAGCATCTTCAACAAATGGTGCTGGCAAAACTGGATATCAACATGTAGAAGGCTGCAAATAGATCCATATCTATCACCGTGCACAAAACTTAAGTCCAAGTGGATCAAGGACCTCAACATAAATCCAGCTACTCTGAACCTGCTAGAAGAGAAAGTAGGAAGTAGTCTTGAACGCATTGGCATAGGAGACTACTTCCTAAATAGAACACCAGTAGCACAGACTCTGAGACAAACAATCAATCAATGGGACCTCTTGAAACTGAGAAGCTTTTGTAGAGCAAAGGATACGGTCAACAAGGCAAAGCGACAGCCTACAGAATGGGAAAAGATCTTCACCAACCCCACATCTGACAGAGGACTGATATCCAGAATATATAGGGAACTCAAGAAATTAGACATCAAAATGCCCAACAGTCCAATTAAGAAATGGGCTATAGAACTAAAGAGAGAATTCTCAACAGAGGAAACTCAAATGGCCGAAAGACATTTAAGGAACTGCTCAACATCCCTAATCATCAGGGAAATGCAAATCAAAACAACTCTGAGATACCACCTTACGCCTGTCAGAATGGCTAAGATCAAAAACACTGAAGACACCTTATGCTGGAGAGGATGTGGAGCTAGGGGAACTCTCCTCCACTGCTGGTGGGAATGCACGCTTGTACAACCACTTTGGAAATCAATATGGCGCTTTCTTAGAAAATTGGGAATCAATCTCCCCCAAGATCCAGCTATACCACTCTTGGGCATATACCCAAGAAATGCTCAACCACACCATAAGAGCACTTGTTCAGTTATGTTCATATCAGCATTGTTTGTAATAGCCAGAACATGGAAACAACCCAGATGCCCTTCAACTGAAGAATGGATAAACAAAATGTGGTACATATACACAATGGAATACTACTCAGCAGAGAAAAACAATGGCATCATGAGGTTTGCAGACAAATGGATGGATCTAGAAAAAATCATCCTGAGTGAGGTAACCCAGACTCAGAAAGACAAACATGGTATGTACTCACTCATAGCAGGATACTAGACATGAAACAAGGATGACTTGTCTGCTACTCACATCACCAGGGAGGCTACCTGGAAAACAGGACCCCAAGAAAGACACAGGGATCACCCAATGACAGAGAAATGGAATGAGATCTACATGAACAGCCTGGACATGAGTGGGGGTAATGAAAGGCGAGGGTTGAGGGAAAGAGAGCTTGGGGGAGCGGGAGATCCCAGCTGGATCAACAACAGAGAGGGAGAACAAGGAATAGGAGACCATGGTAAATAAAGACCACATGAGAATAGGAAGAAGCAAAGTGCTAGAGAGGCCCACAGAAATCCACAAAGATACCCACACAACAGACTGCTGGCAGAGGTCGAGAGACAGCCTGAACTGACCTACTCTGGTGATGGGATGGCCAAACACCCTAATTGTTGTGCTAGAAACCCCATCCAACTACTGAGGGATCTGGATGCAGAGATCCATGACTAGGCCCCGGGTGGATCTCTGGGAGTCCAATTAGCGAGAATGAGGAGGGTTTATATGAGCGAGAGTTGTTGAGACCAAGGTTGGATAAAGCACAGGGACAAATGGCCAAATGAATGGAAACACATGAACTATGAACCAATGGCTGAGGGGTCCCCACTGGATCAGGCCCTCTGAATGGATGAGACAGTTGATTGGCTTGATCTGTTTGGGAGGCACCCAGGCAGTGGGACCAGATCTTGTGCTCATTGCATGAGTTGGCTGTTTGAAACCTGGGGCCTATGCAGGATTGTTTGGCTCGGCCTGGGAGGAGGGGACTAGACCTACCTGGACTGAGTCTACCAGGTTGACCTCAGTCTGTGGGGAAGGCTTTGCCCTGGAGGAGATGGGAATGGGGGGGGGGGGTGTTGAGGGGAAGGTGAGGGGGACGGGAGGGGGGGAGAACAAGGGAATCCGTGGCTGATATGTAGAACTGAATTGTATTGCAAAATAAATTAATAAAAAAAAAAAAAAAGAAATGAAAGTTAGTAGTTAGACATTACAATAGAAGTTGTAGTCATATTAGATATGTTTTAAAAATTGAGCAGATATATTTTAGACAGGTCATCTTCAAACCCTTCAGAGATCTACAGAATATGGCATTTAAAATGTTTTAATAACTTAGAAAATTTTTCTTTTTTGTTATGATTATGAGACATGTCGGCTCCTGGCAGTACCAATCTACTTCAGAGAAAATATGGGCATTGAAGAAACTGCATATGGAGTTAACTTTCATTGTGGCAAAAGTTAGCCACTGGACAACAAAGTATCCTTGAATCAACTGCTGACAAAATGGACAGACAGGACATGAAACAAAGGACTACTGATTCTTGCCAAAACGAGTGTGGTTATGGCTTTATCAAAAGGCATCTTCTGAGGCCAGGACAATATGGCACCATCCCTGAAGTGGCCTTCGCAATTTGGAAAAGGTACAGTGCCCTTTTCTTCGAAGGCAGCTGAATAGGCAGTGGGCCGATGGCTTCTGATGTGCAATGGAACAGCAGCTGAAACAGTTATTCTTGAAGAGTAACTAAGCTCACGCCTCGCAATAGTAAACTGGCATTTGACAGAGGGATGTGGAGAAGAACGGGATGTTAAGATGAAGCCATATATACACAGCCAAGAATGGACAGCTGAATTAAAAAATCAACAACAATTTCCAGAATTTAAAATCCTGAATCATGACATGACACTAGTGGAATTCAGGTGTTTCTGGTACATGGACTGCTCTCACCCAATGTGAGGTTGAACTGTCGACCTTGTGTACATCCTACTTCACAAATGAGTCTGTCAGATATGCTAAGCCTATAGGCTGAAGATGATGCCCCAACACTGTGGAGAAACCTCAGGTGACTGTCCAGGCAGCTGGCTGTTTCTGTCAACTCACAAATTTTTTGGAAGTTGCTTGCATGCACTTTCTGTTTTTATTTTTGTTAGCTAATATTATTTCCTTCTTGGGTCTCTGAGGGAGTTGAAGATTAGTTAGTTATAGTTGAAGGTTAGTTAGTTATAGTTGAAGATTAATTAGGATAGAAAGTGAATTAGATACATTTTGGACTTAACAAAATAGGATAGATAATGAAATTATTTTCTCTGAATTTGTCAAATACAAATGGACTAGACATTGTTTAGACATTTATTACTTGTATATATTGTATATAGTCATTGTACTTTTGTATATAGTTTTTCTTTTGTTAGTTATAACCTTTTTCTTTTTTTTCCTTTTTATTAAAATAGAAAAGGGGAAAAAAAAAATGTGGTGTCCTCCTAAAAGCCTAGAACACAAACCTTTGAAAACTAAGTTATGGGAGCATGGGCCACATGTTCTACAATGAAGTCATGTTTTGATGGAAAGCTGGATACTGTATACATGACATCAATCATTAAATTCACTGTTTCAAAACGTGAAAAAAAAAAAAATATAGGGAATTGCTGTGGGATGGTCTGTATGTCAAATGTGTTGCTGATTGGTCAATAAATAAATCACTGATTGGTCAGTGAAAAAAAAAAAAAAAAAAAAAAAAAAAAAAAAAAAAAAAAAAACAAAAAAAAAAAATAGCAAAGCCAAGGATGGTAGTATGTGCTTCTAATCGAAGCACTGGAGAGATTGGTGGGTGAGGGTGACTAGGGCTCCCTGCCCAGGCATCCTATTCTCCTTGGTAAGCTTCAGGCCAAGGAGAGACTCTAACAGAAGATGGATAATGCCTGAGGGATAACATCCAAAGATGTCCTCTAACCTCTGCACACACACACACACACACACACACACACACACACACACACACACACCCTACAACATATACAATGATTGCCATGCACACACATCTAAGAGAGTATATAATGCATGATATCCTGTAAAATGTTTAGAAAAACCTGGACTAATTTGTAGTGAAAACGGTGAGAAGTGTGGTTAACTGTGGTACAGGAGGGATGAGGGACAAGGGAGTCAACCTGGCATGATGGCATGTCCTATAGAATATTCTGAGTAGTAGTTCCATATTTAGGAAGACATTTACAATTATTTAGTTAAAATATGTAAAATTTACTTTTAAAAAGTTTATGAAACAAGAGGTTGGGGATTTAACTCAGGGGTAGAGCACTTGCCTAGCAAGTACAAGGCCCTGGGTTCGATCCTCAGCTCCGGAAAAAAAAAAAAGTTTACAAAACAAATGAAACTAAGGATTCACTACTCTGACTAGTGGGACATTCTTAAAATCACTTGTGTGTGTGTGTGTGTGTGTGTGTGTGTGTGTGTGTGTGTGTGTGTGTGTGTGTATGGGGGTGCACATGGGTTAAGGTGTCCTTGAAGATAACAAGCGTATGTCAGATCTCTTGGGGTTGGAGTTACAGGCAGTTGTGAACTGCCTGCTGTAGTTTGAACCATCCTTCGGTCCTCAGCAAGAGCAGTGTGCTCTCTGAACTGCTGAGATGTCTCTCTAGCCCTGGAACATTCTTTTAGGGTAGAAATATGTTTACATTGCCAGTATCCTGTTCACTAATTAGTAAATTCTTGTACTGTTATATCTAAGTATTTGCACAAAATTTCCAGCTCTCACCAGGGAGGTAAACTCTGAGTACCACTGGACCTAAGAAATTAAGTGAAGTTTCTCAAATTTTCTTCTTAATTTCTGTGCCAAATTACTGTTTTCCTAGAAGTCTTTTTTATTTGACTTATCTTTTTAAATTTAACACAATGTATTCTAAACAAAACATTATATTGTTTTACATAAGTAGGAAATTAACTTTAGTAGATACAAATAGTAATTACACAATACATTAAATTATTTTACATTATATGTTACAATATATTATATTGAAATATTTACCCAGCATTATAGTTTGAAGAACTTTTTAGGATAATCACTGCTTTCTTTTTTTTGTGTGTGTGTGTATGTGTGTGTGTCTGTGTGTGTATGCTCATTCACACATGTGTGCATGTGTGTGATTCTATGTTCACAAGATGTGTGGAGATCAGAGAAAAATTTTGGATGGCTGTTGCTCCTCATGCACTGTCTAGCTTTGTCTTGACAGGATCTCTTACTGGCCTGGAACTTACCAGGTAGGCTAGGCTAGGCACCCAGTGAGCTCTAGGCATCTTCTGTCTCCCCAGCATTGGAATTACAAGTATGTAGCACCCTACCTGGCTTTTGTTTTTATCTGGGTTTTAGGATTTGAATTCAGGTCACTGTGCTTGCTAAACCATCACTTTACTGATGAGTCAGCCTCCTAGCCCACAATTGTTTTCTTTTCTAAAAAATTCTTTGTTAATTTCATATATGCATGTATTGAATTTTGATCATTTTGACCCCCTCTTTTCTCTCTCTCTTCCTCCCACCCCCTCTATTTCCCATGGGAACCCTGGAATTTTGCTTCCTCCCACGCAGTCCATTCTACTTGAATGTCTTTTCATTCTTCATCCACTGAGTTTAATTAGGTTTGCTTGTGTGAACATGAATCAGGAAGTATTTACTGAAACATAGACAACTCATCAGTGGCTGCATCACTGAAAAATAGAGCTAATATTAGAATGATATTAAAATAAAAATAGCACCCAACTGAAACATGACATGGCTGGAGGTTTAGGAAAATCATTGCATTAATTGCCGCTTTGAGACTGCTCACTTTATTCTGTTTGTTATATGGACAGTGAGCGAGGGTCCTGTATCTCAGCCATTCTGATTTCCTTCTGATCTGTCATGGCAATGTAAAATAATCCACATTGGCATCTCTTCCTAGATGGATAGACTTATACTTTCTATGGTTTCTCAGTAAATGACTGGACTATTCAAAGAAATGTACCAATGTAGGATTAGTTTAGTGGTTTAAATAAGAGCTAGCTATTCAATTTTGGTTTGTTTTCAGAAAGCTAGTTAATTGTAGCCAGGGGAAGATAAGAGATCTAAACAGAGTTGTGTTTAGCAACAGGACAATTCAAATTAATGTAAAAAAAAATGTCAATACAAATTTTCAACTGTGGGTTGATTTTTAGTGAAAAATGACAATCAGGAGTTTTCTCCACAAAGAAAAAGGTATAGATGTCATGTTTCTGTGTTCTCAACTTTAGAGACATTTTCAACACAGAAACATAATTTGTTTTACTTAGTCCTATGTGTATTACATTACACATGACATTTAAATTTCAACATCACCTATAATAATTCAACATATTGAATTTAATATGACTATAGGAAGAGAGACTTAAGTTCCATGACCAAGAGGAAGTATTCAGCATGAGAAATATCTCAGTTGGTAGGGTGCTTGCTTGGAACGCATAAAGGCCTGGGTTCAAGCCTCAGCAACCCCTATATCAGGTGTGATGGCACATAACTCTAATCCCAGCACTTGGAAAGTGGAGGCAGGAGGATCACAAGTTAAAGGTCACCCTGAGGTTACAGGACAGCCTGGGGTATAGAAGACCTGTCTATAAACTCTCTCTCTCTCTCTCTCTCTCTCTCTCTCTCTCTCTCTCTCTCTCTCTCTCCCTCACACACACACACTCACATACACACATGCACACACCTGTCTTGTCAGAAAAAACACTTCAATATTAGATTGAATTAGATTCGATTAAGTTGAAGTTATAGAATTAGATTCTATAAAGTTGAAGATCAAAAACAATCAACTATCGGCAATTATTTCATGTGCTCCATTGTGAGTTTTAAAGGGTGAGTTTCCTGTTTTTAGTCAGTGAAAGATTATATGGAAAATAATTTGAGCAGAAAGGACCAATTAACACTCACAGGGGAGGCAAAGAGCAAGTCAGGGGTGAAGTGTCAGTCTTTACTGACGTGATGTCCAGTAATTACTCTCATTGGAACGAAGAAGAATGTGGGAACCAGAAAGAGCCTCAGCGGGGTATACTCAAAGTGTCTGAAATTAAGTCTAGAGGGAAGAGTGAACCCAGTCTGGAAAGTGGCCATGAGGCTTTCTGAAGTTGCAGTGGAATGAGTCAAGAGAATCTAAAGGAAATTTATGTTTTGAGAGTGTTCTTTGTTGTGCATAAATGCACAGAAAGGCACAAACACACATAGAAACCCTCAAATACACAGAAACACATGCATAGAAACACAGAGGCACTCAAAAACACACACAGATGCCCACACAAACTTCTAGTTGAAATATAGTAAGTCTGTGGCTATTAATAATATGATTGTGAGGCTTCCAGCTTACTGGGGAAGCTTTGCCGTCTTTTAAGAGGCATTGGTGTTCTCTTCATGTGGAATCAGGGATAAGGGGTAATGAAGGGCTTCCTAGAGAACTGAGCCAAGAACTAGAGCCGGAGCTCTTCAAACATCATTTCCCAGCCCCAGGAAAAGGGTCCCTGCAACACTGGTCAGCACGAATTTCAGAACTAAGGCCTACATTTCATGACCAAGAGGAAGAGAAATGTCTCGGTTTGTAGGGTGCTTGCTTGGAATGCATAAAGGCCTCAGCACGCCCTAGACCAGGTGTGATGGCACATAGCTGTAATCCCAGCACTTGGAAAGTAGAGGTAGGAGGATCACAAGTTAAAGGTTATCCTGAGATACAGAATGAGTTAGAGGACAGCCTGGACTATAGGTCACTTGACTTGTGACTGGTGATACTGTCAGTTCTTCCACTGTGGGGTTCTTTATGGCAGACATTCTGCCCAATTTCTAGCATTATTTGTTACTTTTTGGGTGTCTGAAGAGCTTGTCACTGGTCATTTTAGTTTATAGGTTTCCAAGTTGAGAGAAATCATGTTAGGAGTGGACTATAGACACTCTTAAGAAGTCCTAGGATTTTGAACTCAAATTGCAGTCATGTATCTTTTTTTTTTTTTTTTTCGAGACAGGGTTTCTCTGTGTAGCTTTGCACCTTTCCTGGAACTCACTTGGTAGCCCAGGCTGGTCTCGAACTCACAGAGATCCGCCTGGCTCTGCCTCCTGAGTGCTGGGATTAAAGGTGTGCGCCACCACCGCCCAGCTGCAGTCATGTATCTTAAAATGTATTTTTTTTTTTTTTTGATGGAGAACGGATTCATCAGGAGGACAAAAGAGAAAGAAATGTGGATGCATAACTCAAAGAATGATCTGCTCTAGAAGGTATTTATGTGTTAATCTGCTTGTCACCCAGTGAGGGTATAACCCATTCTGTTCTTTTCAGGTTGGTCTAGCCAGCGACATGACCTGCTTTAAAAACCAGCATGTTGATATCTTTCTCCATGGTCTCTCCAAGTGTGCTGGGGAACATTATTTTCACTAGGCAAAGATGTGTTACATTTGTTTATGCAACAGAACATTACTTTAATGGTGTAAAAGTGTGTTACTTTTGTTTATGCTGCATTTGTTTAACGATGTAAGGATGTGTGCTTAATTATGTAAAGACATGCTGCATCTGTTTCACCTTGTCTGCCTAAGGCACCTGATTGGTCTAATAAAGAGCTGAATGGCTGAGAGCTGGGCAGAGAAGGGATAGGCGGGGCTGCCAGACAGAGAGAATAAATAGAAGGAGAAATCTAGGCTCCGGAGAGAAGGGAAGAAGGAGAGAAGGAGGAGGAGAGAATGAGGGACACACCTGGGGTAAGAAGGCAGGCATAGGCCAGACAGACAGAGAAGCAGTGAAAGTAAGACAGACAGAAACAAGAAAGGTAAGAAGCCCTGAGGCAAAAGGTAGATAAAGAGAAACAGGTTGATGAAGTTAAAAGAGCTAGCTAGAAACATGCCTAAGCTAGGCTGAGCTTTCTAAACTGTTACTATGATTTGGGAGCTGGTTGGTGGCCTAAAAGAAAAAGTCTGGTACCCAGGTGAGTCTTTCTGATCCTCTCTTCCTAGCATCATCCTCAGATCTAGCCTGGGTCCAGTATCCAGTGCCCTAGGCCTACTCTGCATCACGGCCAACCTCTAGGCTTCTGCCAGGACCTGACCTGACTGCCCCTGAGCCACAGGCTTTACCCATGCCATGTCCTGCTCACCTGTCTCCAGGGTCTAGCCAGATGAGTGTTCCTGATCTTCTCCACACATCCTCCTCAACACTCAGATTTACTGTATACTCCAGATTTGAACCAGGATACCCATTCATCTTACCAGCCAAGTCCTCAATGTCCAACTGACTTCAATACATCTAAACCACACCCAAACCAACATGCACAACCTCTCTTCTTCCCCAACCTGTTCTGTCCATATCAGGCACAAAACTAACAGAAGAAGGCCACATACCTGGATCTCATTTCAAAATGCAAACAATATGAAAGATAAAAGCAGACCACCCCCTAAAAAAAAACCAAAAACCAAAAAAAAAACCCTACCAGTCCTACAGAAATCTTTACCAATGAAAATTACCTAAATCAACCAGAGGACACGGAATTTAAAAGAACAATCATAAACTTCATCAAATAATTCAATAAATTTAAAGAAGACACACACACACACACACACACACACACACACACACACACACAAATAAAACAACTTAGTGAACTTAAAGAGAAATAACAAGGATTTAAAGATCGAAAGCACCTGACTGAAGCCCAGGAAAACACTAACCTAAGGCTGATGGAAAGTGTGAAAACAACCCAGGATCTGAGAATGGGATTTAACAAGGAGATAAAAAAGAAACCTGGAAGAGGACTCAAGATTAAATGGAGATGGAATTAAAAACCCAATAACCTAACTAGAAAATTCAAAGGAAACCCTCACAACCAGAGTGAATGAAGTGGAAGAGAAAACATAAGGACTCATAGATAAATGTGAAAGTCTAGATGCAATGAGCCAAGAATATGAAAAAACACAGAAAAAGGAACATTGAGGAAATGTGGGACACCACGAAAAAACAAAAACACCGAAACCTTTGCATTACAAGAATAGATGAGAGAAAAGAATCCCAGGCCAGTGGCATAGACAAGATCTTCAACAAGATCATGAAAGAAACTTGCCCAAGTTAATGAAAGAGACAAATATATAGATACAAGAAATGCACAGAACACCAAATAGGACCAGAAAAGAAAATTTCCCTTTGCATACCATAATCAAAACACTAAGTATACAGAACAAAGAAAGTGTATTGAAAGCTGCAAGGAAAAAAAGAAACCACAATCACATATAAAGGAAAACCCATAAGAATAATAGGTGACTTCTTAATGGAAACTTTAAAATCCAGAGGAGCCAGGAGCAAAGCATTTCAAGTCCTAAAAGATCATGATGACATACCTAGACTAATATGCCAGGAAAACTATTCACCATAGTTGAAGGAGAAAAAAAAAACTTTCCATGATTAAAATTTATATTTAGCAAGCCAAACCGAAGGAAAATACAGAAAGCAGTATTTTGAATTGAAGAGGCAAATGAGAATAGCCAAGGACTGTAGAAAGAAATACAGAGTTATAATTATGAAAACACAAAGTATCACTAAGAATACAAATAACACCAAAAATCAACAACCCAATGACCTTGATCAACATACATATTTCAGCACTAACTTTAAATATTAATGATCCTAATCTTATGATCAAAAGACATGGGCTGGATGAATGGATTAATAAACAAAATTCACCTATCTATTGTCTACAAGAAATACATCTTAGCTTTAAAGATAGGCACCACCTTAGAATAAAAGGATGGACAAGAGTACTCCAACCAGATGGGACCAGGAAGCAAGGAGGTATTGATATCCTAATATCTGACAAAATATAGTACAAATTGAGACTGGAAAGTCCTTGGTTAAAATACATTATTATCCTAAATATGTATGAACCAAACTCTCGTATACCCAATTTCATTAAAAATGTCTTGCTACATTTTAAGACAAAGATTAACATTAAGCCATTAATAGTAGGTGATTTCAACATCTCACTTTCTTCAAAAGACTGGTAATCCAGACAAAAAATAGAGAAACATCAGAATTAACTGACATCACATATCAGACTTAACAGACACCTACAGGCTACGCCACCAAAACATTCCACTCAATAGCACACAGAAGCTTCTCTATGGTAGACAGCATCCTGGTACACAAAATGGATGTTTACCAATTCAAAAACATTTAAACAACTCTTTGTATTCTGACCATAAATGCAGTAAAACTTAAAGTTGACAGCAAATTAATCTCTCGTACATACACAAACTCACAGACATTAAATGATTCATTACTTAATGATGAATGAGTCAAAGAAGAAATCAAGAAATAAAAAACTCTCAAACTAAGAACAAAAAAATACAACATATTGCCGGGCGGTGGTGGCGCACGCCTTTAATCCCAGCACTTGGGAGGCAGAGGCAGGCGGATCTCTGTGAGTTCGAGGCCAGCCTGGTCTACAGAGCAAGATCCAGGAAAAGGCGCAAAGCTACACAGAGAAACCCTGTCTCAAAAAACCAAAAAAAAAAAAAATACAACATAACAAAACATCTGGGGCACAATGAAATCAGTCTTATGGGGGAAATTTATAGAAGTAAGTGCCTATATTAAAAAAATCAGAAGACACATGAAGAAATGACTTAATGATGCAACTCAAAAGTTTGGAAAACCAGGAACAAATGAAATTCAAATCCAGTCAAGGCAAGAAATAATAAAAGCCAGAACAGAAATCAATGAAATAGAAGCAAAGAAAACAATACAAAGAATCAACAAATCTAAGAGCTGGTTCTTTGAGAAGATAAACAAGATTGAGAGACCCTCCTTGGCTCAATGAACCAAAACAAAAAAAAGAGAGGTCTCAAATGAACAGAATCAAAAATGAGCAGGGAATCATTACAACGGGCAACAAATAAATCCAGAATATTAAAAGGGGATACTTTACAAACAGTACTCCATTAAGTTGGAAAATAGAAAAGAAATAGACAAACTTCTATACTCATCCAATATACCAAAGTTAAACCAAGTAGTCAATAACCTAAATAGAAGAGATTGAAATAGTAAGAAAAAGCCTTTCAATTAAAAAAGTCTAGGACCAGATGGATTCATAGCATAATTCTACCAAACTATCTATAGTCAATTTTTCTTAAACGATTGAACAAAACAGAAGTACTCCCACTCACAAACACTTCATATGAAGCTAATATTGCTTCAATACCCAAACCAGGTAATAATACACATAAAATAAAAATGGCTAAAAAATATTTTTAGATTGTGCATTGCCCTCATCAATATACCTGATGATCATAGTTTAAAAAATACTCAAGAAAATGCTTGCAAACAGAATACAGACAGACATCAAAAAGATTGTCTACTATGACCAAGTTGGATTTATCTCTGAGACAATGGAAGTCAATAAACCACACATATAATAAGCCACAAAATGGATTTAAAGAAAATCACATGATTGTCTCAACAGATGCAGAAAAAGCCTTTAGCAAAATCCAGCATGCCTCCATGATAAAAATTCCAGAGAAATTGGAACTAGAGGGAACATACGTCAACATATTAAAAACCGTATATGAGAAACCTATAGCCAATATCCCAAATCAAGAAAAAACTTGAAGTAATCCATCTGAAATTCAGGAATGAGACAGGGCTGTCCAGGATCCCTGCTCCTTTTCAATATTGTTCCTGAAGCACTAGCTAGAGCAATAAGGCAAAAGAAGTGAATCAAAGTGATACAAACAGGAAAGAAAATGGCTAAACTATCCTTATTTGCAGATGACATAATGTTGTCCATTAGAGAACCCAACAATTCTACCAGAAAACTACTTGATTAAACAAATTCAGCAATATGGAAGGATACAGAATCAACTTACACAAATGAATAGCTTTTCTATATATCAACAACAAAAATACAGAGAAAAAGATCGTGGGCACACTCTCATTCACAAAAGCCTCAAAAAATCTAGGAATAAACATAAGCAAGGAAGTGAAGGAGCTCTACAATGAAAACTTTAAACCTCTGAGGAAACATATATAAAGGCATTAGGAAGTAGAAAACCATCTCATGCTCATGGATTGGTAGAGTTAATATTGTGAAAATTACCATTCTATAAAAACCTATTTATAGACTCAGTGCAAGTCCAATCAAAATCTCCATTTCATTCTTCACAGAAATTAAAAAAAAACTATCCTAAAATTCATATAGAGCTCCAAATATCACAGGTAGTCAAAATAGTCCTGAGTGAGGGGAATGCTGGAAGGACCATAATTCCTGATCTCAAGATATATTACAGAGCCATAGTAATAAAAACAATATGGTCCTGGCACAAACATGTGGAACAATGAAAGAAAATATGAGACCCAAACATTAGCACACCTAACTTCAGTCATTTAATATTTAACAAAGACACCAAAAACAGAAGCTGTGGAAAAGAAAGCATATTTAACAGTGCTGGAAAACTGGATGACCACGTGCAGAAGAATGACATTAGAGTGGTTTATCACTTTGTAAAAAAACTAACTCCAAGTGGAGCAAACACCTAAATGTGAAACCTGAAAGACTGACACTGGTAACAAACAAACAAACAAACAAACACACACAAAAAAAATATAAGCAGTACTTACATGATATAGGTATAGGAAAGGACTCTCTGTACAGGACTCTATTTGCCCAAGAGTTAAGGACAACAATTGTTAAGCGGAACTTCATAAAACTAAAACTCTTCTGTACAACTGAAGAAACAATCAGTGGGTGAAGAGGAAGCCCAGAGAATGGGAGAGAATCTTTACCGGCTATACATCAGGCAGAGAGTTAGTACCTAGAACGTTTAAGAATTCAAAAATCAAAGAGTCCGAAAACCCAATGATCCATTCAAAAAACTGGGCCTGGAATCTGAACAGAGAGTTCTCAAAAGAAGAAAAAAAATGGCTAAAAAATAATTTTAGAATGTGCATTGCCCTTATCAATTATGCAAATCAAAAGAACTTGGAGATCTCGTTGTATCCCAGTCAACATTGCAAAATTCAACAAAACCACCAAAACCAAATGCTGGGGAGGATTCATGGAAAAGGGAACACCTATTCACTGTTGGTGGGATCGAAAATTGGTGCAGACACTATGGAAATCAGTGTGGATAATTATCACAAAGCTAAGAATAAATCAACCGTATGACCTGACTCAGCTATACTACTCCTTGACATATGCCCATAGGATTTGACATTCTCCACTGATACTTGCTCAGCCACATTCCTCGATTCTTTATTAAAACAGCCTAGGAAATAGAAACAATGTAAATGCTATTTAACTGATTAATGGATAATGAAAATGGGGTACATTTACACCAGGGAATACTATTCAACCCCCCCCCCCAAATAAAAGCATGTAATATGCAGGTAAATAGGTGGAACTAGAAAAGATCATATTGGATGAGGTAACCCATATCAAGAGAGACAAAAGGTACATGTTCTCTTTCATCTGAGGTTTGTAGCTCCATATCTTCAGATATGAAAAGGGAATAACAGGGTAAAAGTTGAATAAATGGGTAGATAGCAAACATTTATAGCTCCAGCTAGAAGGTAAATACAAAAGAAAGAGAGAGGAGGGTAAAATAACTGTAAACATGTCTGAAAAGGTCTTAAGAAATCATTCGCTTAACTACCTACCTAAAAATACCTATAATACACATTAAGTTGCTATATTCATATATATATATATATATATATATATATATATATATATATATATGTAGTTTAAATGAAATATTCCCATCTTGATTGCAAATGTTCTCCCCAAGAGCCAAAGATCATCTTAAAAAAACTTCTGACACGAGGCACAAGAATCCCTGTTTTGAGTTGTTGGTCAGGATTGTCCAAGAAAGACACAACAGGCTATTGCTATTGTAGTTGGTTGCCCCACAGAGGTGGAGGTTGAGTTGCTGTTCCTGAAGACACCATGCTCTTTGGACTCAGGGCCCAGAGTCTCCTGAGCTGGATCTGATCTGAAAGCCTCCTCTTGGAGAAGGTACCATGCACACCTCCAATGGAGGGAAGCAACCACCATCTATGACACTCATAAACCATGCAAAGACCAGCATGGTATTATAACCCCAAGGATGCAGTAGTGGTACCCATACCTTGGCAGTAACTGATAGCTCTCGAATTGAAGACCTGCTCAACAAGAGAGAAATCATGCCTCCTACTGGAAACCTAGCCAACTAGTGGAGACACTACAACTGCTCCTTTCTAAAGCGGAATGATCCTGCACCCTGCACTACTTGCCAAATATTTGTCTTTCCACCCATAGATGAATGTTTCATCCCTCATCAAAGACTTCCTTTGCAGCAGATGAAAACCATTGCAGAAAACCACAACTGATCAAAATGCAGAGTTGTGGAGCTCTTTCCCATGTAACGCATCTACAAAAACAACTCCTGCTCAGAAATCCTTGTGGAAGAGAGGGCAATAGATTGTGAGAACCAGAGGAACAGGGAGTTTGCTGTGAAATTGTGTCTCCTAGAAATGTCAGAAGATACACCCATCAAGCCTCACTAATCTGACTCCCTGAACATGACCTGAACAAAGGCAACACCAGTAGGCATGCTAATGTGGACAGGGGAACTCTCACAAGACCTCAACCCTAAACAAAGAACTATAGACAACAGAAGATTACTGATAGTGAGAGAAATAGTCTTCCTCACTGGAGAGTATACAATTGGCTATCCAATATCAAATAGTAAGCTATAAAAGCACACACATACATGTAACATTATACAGACTGAATGTGTATGTATATATATATATATATATATATAATATAAATAGTGTAGGTATATATACTAAGTGTATATACATATAAATATGGAAATTATATATATTATAAAGACAGAACACACACATGCATGCACACATGTATAGGAAGAGAGGCCATGAATTTGAAAGAGAGTAAGGGGTGGTACTAAGCAAGGGTTTAGAAGGATAAAAGAGAGTGGGAAATGATGTAATTAGATTATAATCTCAAAATAAACCCTCCATTTATAACAACAAAAACCAAGTACGTGGATATAGCAGCATTCATTTGGGTGTCACAAAAACATATTCTCGGTGGAAACTGTTCCTTAAGCTCTAAGCCTGGGAATGAAGAACTCCGGCAAATGAAGTTCCCTGCTCGAGGCTTAGAGCAGAGATGTAACCAGCCATCATCTGATGTGAAGCATGAGCAGGACATAAACTTGCACTGTTGTAAGCTGTTGGGACATGGTAGTGGGGGGATGTGCTCCTGCAGTGTAGCCCAGCAAATGCGTATGACTTCTACCACAGGGCTAAGTCCACAAAAGCCCAAAACAGAACCAAGTCTCTGGCTTTCCCATCCTGGTGGGGTTCTTACGTCATTGTAAGCCCTCTCAATAATACGAGTATGCTTGAGTGCTTAAGCGGGAATCACAGCTTTCAACTATGGTTGGAACACACAAGTATTAGACTATGAAGATGTTTGCACATAGGCTTGGGGAAATGAAGTGCTTGCCACAGAAACAGAGGACCATTGTTCAGATCCCCAGAAGCCACACAGAAGTCTGGGCATGGCAACGCATGTCTGTGAGCACAGTGCCAAAGGAACAGAGACAGGCAGTTTCCTTCAGCTCGTGGCAAGGCAGTCTAGGCAAATTGGTGAGCTGCAGATTCAGTAAGAGACCCTGCCTCAAAAGTCAAGGTGGAGTGACGGAGCGTGATACCAGTGTTGACCTCTGCCTTCTGTGTACCCATGTACACATCTGCCGGCACACATTTGCACCTATATGAAATGCATACAAGATGCTTGCTGAGTTCATCAAATTATACTTAGAATGTATGTGTATACCTAAGCAGCACAGAAAATGGAAGTGATTGCCTAACTCACTTTCCTTTTTACATTTTTCCTGTATGTGTGTGTTATGCATGGGAGTATATATGTATGTTTGCATGTGGGTGTGGGTGTTCATGCACATAGAAGCAAGTGGGTGTGAGGAATCATCTACCACCACCACGACTACCACCACCATCACCATGACCACCCAACTTATTCATTGAGGCAGGTTTCTCAATCAAACCCAAAGCTCAACAACGTGGTTATTTTCGCTGGCCAGCTTGCTCTGGGGATCCCATCTCCATCTTTTCAAGGTATCACATTCACCCTACCTCTGTGTGGGTGCTGAGGATCTGAGCTCTGGCTATTATGCTTGCCTGGCGATAGCTTTTGCCACTGAGAAATAAACCTGGACCATACCCAGCACATTTTGTTTCTCATATATCTTGCTTTGGCTGTCTAGATTTTGAAAAAGAGAAGACTTGATAATATTAATCTTTTCTACTCCCCCCCCCTTTTTTACTCTCTTGGGTTTCAGGCTTACTTAGGCATACATTTAACCTTAAAGTATTCAGATTCCCACTTAAAGACAGTTTGAAGTAAATTTAACTCTTGGAGTGGAACACTTCACAAGAAATGGCCTCATTCTTCTCTCATCTGAGACCAGAACTCTGATAAAACCCTGACTAAATTAGCTAGAAAATCTTGTACAAAGGTCCCAAGCCAGAAGGAAACCATCCTAGACTGTAGCCATGTTACCGTACAACACTGGCACCCGCTGAAAGTGGTTCTTATGGCAACACCGGATTCTACTGTCGAAGCACTGAATCTTGTCTCATTTTCAGAACTATGGTAACTGCTCTTTACTCTGTGCTCTAATGAGCCTGATACACAACTTTCTGTGTTCTGAGGTAACTGCAATTTCAATATATTCAACAGCAACTGGCCTTTACTAAGGCAGAAGGTCTTTTGCCCTGCGGCTAAATCTGAAAGCTGCTTAGAATGAGATTGGGACTTTATAACAGAACCGTTCTGGAAAAATTGCCACTTGGCTCTCACTGTTTTTTTTTTTTTTTTTTTTTTTTTTTTATTGAAGGAACAGTGCAGTCACATGTATAAGGTTTATCTTCCATCATTCCTCATCTATTCTTTTAGTTCAAATGTGTTCCCCTCTTATAGGCAATTTTCTTTTTGCTTGCTCCTTTATGTCTTAAAATAAAATTGTACCAAAATCCATTCAAGAATACCTGATGTAAAGAAAGCCACATCTTCATGAACCACTGTCTGATGTGAAAAAAGAAACAAAGGAGAGCATATTGCATCTCAAATATATGTGTGTGTGTGTGTGTGTGTGTGTGTGTACACATATGGATAGATAGATAGATAGAGATAGATACATAAATGAAATGAAAAGGAACAAAATAATTTTGTCCCACTATCTGAGTGCAGTTCAGAAAGACATTTATACAAATGATAGTAGTAAAAAAATGATCACAGAGCCTGAAAAAACATAGTCTGATTTGGAATCCTCAATCAACTAAGGCCATTTCCAAGTGGAAATCTTAGTACTTTTCAATGCCTTATGTGCGAATTGAAGCTGTTAGATCAGTATAGAGTTATCTGTGTTTGGCTGTGACCTTCTTGGAGTCAAAAAATAATCATTGAGGTTTAGCTGTGCTTTAACTGTGGCCACCAGTTCTAGTTTGCTTTTCTGCTGCAATAATTAATAATAATAATAATAATAATAGCAATAATAGCAATAATAATATTCTCTGACCAAAAGCAACTTGAGGGAGGAAAAAGTTTATTTCTGCTTATGTTTCCAAGTTACAACCATCCTTTAGGGAACTCAAGAAAGCAACTGAAGCAGAAACCATGGAGGAACACTGCTTACTGGATTCCCTCACTCACCATATGTCTTTTCTTTTTTTATTTTCTTTTCATTTTGTGTGTCTTGCACATCATGCATCTTGATCTCATTCACTTCCTTGTCCCTTTGCATCCTCCTTCTGTCCCTGCAAACCGCCCTCCCCCCGCCCCCACGCCAAATAAAACAAAATTTAAGAGAAAAAAAAGGAAAAAATAAAAATCTCATCATGGAAGCTGCAGTGTGGTACAGTGAGTCATGCAATAAACCCCTTTGTCCACATATCTTTACTTGCAAGTGGTCATTGTAAAGAGTCATTGGTCTTGTTTGAGGTCTCTGGTTTCTACTATGTTATCTATGCTGGGCCCTCACTGGGACTCTTCTTGGATATCCTGTTGTTGCTCTGTGTTGTGGAGATCCTGCAGCCCTGGGTCTGTGGGTCAGGCCCCTTAAGTAAGTGCTCCAGTAGATCATAGATGGGGTGGATATTAGGACGACCCAAGTCATAACCCTGGTTCTGGGCCTGGGCAGCTGCAGGGTTGGTCAGCCAGCCAGTTCTTGCCTGCCCTAACCACCAGGGTGAGCTCTCCAGCACTGCCCTGGATATTTTACCCCTTGCAACTATGAGTGAGGGACAGTGCCAGTTCTCCTGCCTTCACACCCTCAAGGTCGGCTCTCCCACACCTGCATCATCAGGGCCAGCTTCACTGTGTTGCCCCGGCAAGGTATAGGGGCTACTCTCCCAAGTGCTGCAGCTGGTGAGGGGCAGGGACAGCCCTCCCACTCCCATGACCTCAGGGCCAGCTCTCCAACTGTCCCAGGCATCGATGTGCAGGGGGTGGAAGGAGTCAGATGAATAATAGGGGCAGCCCCCCTCCCCCCACACACACACTCTGGGTCACCCACACCTCCCACAACAGGGCCAGCTCTCCTGAATGCTTCAGTTGGTAAGGGGGAGGGTAAGATCTCTTTTGCAGGCAGTAAGGGGAAACAGTTAAGGAGGGTATCTTTCTTCAACCCACACTGCAGCATGATAGGATGAGTAATGGGGACAGTTTTCCCACGCTCACAAACCCAGGACTGGCTCACCCACCCCTCTGCTGACAGGGTTGGCTCTATTGTGCTGCCCTGGTGAGGTACAAGGCCTGCTCTCTGAAGTGTTGCCACTGGTGGGGGGCAGGGGCAACTCTCCTGCTCTTGTGACCTCAGGGCCTGCTCTCTCACGTGCCTCAGTCATTGTGAACTGTGGTCATAAGAGCTGGAGAGCTCTCCCCAGCCCATGCCACCATATAGCAGATGAGGGGTGGGACTAGGTCTCCTGAGCTCCCTACTTCGGGGCCTGGCCCACTCACACCTCCACCAGCAGGGTTGGCTCTATACCACCTATCTTATACACCCAAGATCTACCTTCCTTGGTATGGTACCACCCACAGTGGTCTGAGCCCTCCCATATCAAGATAATACCACATAGACATGTCTGTAGACCAATTTGATTGAAGCAATTTTTCAAAAGAGGTTCCCTCTTCTCTGGAGATTCCAGGTTGTAGGGATTTCACAAGAAAATCAAATCAATGAACCTTCTGTGATTCCAAAGAAATTGCAGGAATAGGATTTATTTAGGCTAAATAAGGAGAATTCTAGAATATGTTCATATTCAGTCTCCATGAATTTCAGAGGAACTGAGGTGACAGTTGCTTGAACACTCAGTAGCTAGAGATATAAAGTCTAATCACTTTAAGTTCAAGGAAAAGTTTTCAAATGCTACATAGTTACTTTTATTATTATTATTTTTTAGGAGTTCAGCAACTCTTGTTGAGAATTTCTCAAATAACCTTTTCCTGGTTCCATTTTCATCTTGCTTTTCTTAGACCTTGAATTGTCAGCTGCTCAATATGAATGGGAGGATTTTTTTTTGTACAACACATTTAAAGAACCATACCATTCTGAATGTTTTCGAAGAAAATGACCTCTTGCCTACAGAATTGCCAAGGCATTTGTACTAAAGAATTGCTCTTTTCTCCTGAAGGCAATTTGGTGTATTTTGATTTACGATCTTGACGTGTTTTAAAGGTTAAGAAAATGCTCAATTCATTTCTCCGTCTGAGGCTCAAAGATCTACTTCTCAGTTCTAGTTGCTTAATGTTTGGCATCCAAAAATAATTGGGGAAGTGAGTTCAGTTATTGTCTTAAGTGTAGCAAGCAGAGATTCTGCTGGCGTGATTAACTTAATTTTGGCAGGAAACAGGCATTTTATGGGGGGTGGATTGAGGGGAAGAGAAGGTGTGCTTGAAAGTCAAGTTCTCCTCTGGCTCTCTCTTCGTGGGATTGGACGTCTGGATTGAGAGGAGATGTTCTAAGGCTGCATCCTTGGAACTGAGCTTTACCAGGAATCAACAGTGTTTGTCGGTACAAATGAGAAGAAAATACTAGAGCAAACAACAACAACAACAAAGAAACAAATAAACAAACAAACAAACAAAAAAACCCCTCTTGCATCCTCCTGTCTGAAAACGTAAGAATAAATCATTTGGTTGGACTGATTTGGTTAAAGTTGATTTGGATTCAGATTTTGTTGATCCTGGGGCCAACTTTGAAGTGTGTGGTGAGGCATGGGAAGAGCCCTTCAGTTCTGGACCACACCAGAGAAGGACACAGTTGTTTCTGTAGGTTGCCCTTTCTTCCCTATTCTGTAAAATAAATGTGTAAGACAGGGTTTTATTTATTTATTTATTTATTTATTTATTTATTTATTTATTTATCTATCTATCTATCTATCTATCTATTTATTTATTTATTTAGGTTTTTCAAGACAGGGTTTCTCTGTGTAGTTTTATGCCTTTCCTGGAACTCACTTATGGAGACCAGACTGGTGGTTTTATTTTTGATGTGGTGTGTGTATGTGAGTATGTGTGCCTATGCATGCATGCATGCATGTGTTTTATATATATATATAATATATATATATGTATATATATATATGTATGTGTTCATGTGCATGCATGTTATGTGTACACATGTGTATGTAAGTGCGTCATCTCTATCCATTGCTATTTTACTTAGAAGCCTCAACCTAGGGCGTGCTCTCCCTGTTCTGCTCCACAGTTCCTCTATCAAGAGTTTCAGTTGACTCTCTTAATGGGGCTTCCACAGCAAGTTCTGGTGGATGATTTTAATATCCATATGATGATGATCTGCTATTATCTATCTATCTATCTATCTATCTATCTATCTATCTCTATTTCTCTATGTATTTATCTATCATCTATCTTCTATCTCTCTAACATCTATCTGTCTACTTATCTATCTATCTTCATCATCATCATCATCATCATCATCATCATCATGATCTATCTATAATTTGCCATTTATTTTATTTGCGCTTGCTATATCCTTAGCGTACTACTCATTCAAAACAGAAAACATGCTAGTTTATAGATCATTCTCTGGATCACATCAAGCAGAAGTGGATAATTTTGGAGACTTTACTTCTGTACTGTACTCCCACTGGTTCTGAGAACTTTGAGATCCCAGCTTTACGGCCATTGGAATGGTTCTCTGAGGCTCCATTTCATTGGTAGAGCTAGAGAGAGCTTTGCTCCTCATGATCAAAGCAAAGGTTCAGGCTTACCTTCTATGAAAAAATCCTTAGGACCAAACACACACATTCATGTTTCTTCTTACTTCTCTTGCTTCTTGATTTCTCTTAAGGTTTAATCTTTTGGGGTGGTGTGTGTGCGTGTGTGTGTGTGTGTGTGTGTGTGTGTGTGTGTGTGTGTGTGTGTGTTTACTGTGTGATTGTGAGCATGGTTGTATGTGTGAATTTGGATGTACACATGCTATGGAGTGTGTACAGGTGTCATTCATCATCTTCTATCCCTATTTGAGGAAGAGTCTCTTTGTCATTTGCTGCTACATATGCTGGGCTAGCTGCCCCACAATTTCCTAAGAATCTGCCTGTCACAGCCTCCTGTCTTTCTAGGATTCTAGTTGCATGCTACTGTGCCCTCATCAGAACTCTGAACTGGATCCTCACATTGTGTGGTAAGTACTTTACCACTAAGCCACCTCCCTAGCCTACATTTTATTTATTTTTTAAATAAATATTTTGTGATCTTGACACTTTAAAGAAAGTGTGTGTGTGCATGTGTTGAAATATAAATCTTAATTCTATTTTAGATAATAATTGTGCACTCCATTGGCCACTTTCAGTTGGTTTTAGTGGAGGCTAAGCAAAAAGATCTAATTCATCACATTTCTTTGTAAAATAACTTCTTTCATTTTATTTTATGACTGTACTTTCTGTTGAAACTCTCCTTGTCCTTTCAGTCTGGATTCTCTATCTCCATGTCACCACTGCCCCTTTATTCTGGATTCTCCATCTCCATGTCACCACTGCCCCTTTATTCTGGATTCTCCATCTCCATGTCACCACTGCCCCTTTATTCTGGATTCTCCATCTCCATGTCACCCCTGCCTCTTCAGTCTGGATTCTCCATCTCCATGTCACCCCTGCCTCTTCAGTCTGGATTCTCCATCTCCATGTCACCCCTGCCTCTTCAGCCTGGATTCTCCATCTCCATGTCACCCCTGCCTCTTCAGTCTGGATTCTCCATCTCCATGTCACCCCTGCCTCTTCAGCCTGGATTCTCTCTTTGCTCATGTCAAGCTTCACCTGTTTGTGGTTCCGGAGCTCAGTCCTCAGCCTGCAGTCTACTTCTTCATCTCCTCTGCCAACCAAAAAACTGTATCTAACCCTAGGGTTTAAAACACCATGTTCTCTTAATATGCTTTCAAACTAGACTCTCATGGATCCCTAATAACATGTCTCTCCACTAAGGACATTCATTTGAGCATTTGTCAAGTTAAATGTTTGAAACAGAACTCTGGGTTTATTCCAAGTTTGCCCCCTCCCTTTCACTTCCCATGGTTGAAAACAGACCTACCATTTTCTGGTATTGCTCAGTGACCTGCTAGTGAGCCTGAATTGCTGTCTTTCTCTTAGCTTGCCATTTCCAGGGCCATCAGTGAATTCCTTTGCTTTGCTTCTCAGATATCTGAGGTGTGATTACTACTAATATTCATCATATCCATCCAGACACCCTGGCCCAAGCCACCATCATCTGCAGGAGAAAGTCCCCACTTTCATCTTGATGACCACCTTTCCTGATAGTAATGTTCTCTGTTCATGAGTCAGAGTGAGTTTTAATAAATGTAAGTACTACTCGGTCACTTTCCAAGTCAGTCAAAAATACTTCAGCCACAGAAAATCTTTCATCTCTCAAAATCCTGCCCAAGTTTACCTAATTTCTCCCCTGTTAGTTTTTCCTATTTGTCATATGGCTGTAGCAATGTGGACCATCATCTGAGGGGGTCTTCACTTTACTAAGTCAGGTTATATTGGAGCAAGTCAGTGGAATAGAGTGTCCTAGCAATAAAGGGCATTTGTATTGTATCTGGTACATTTCTCATCACAGTGAGAAAAATACCTGGAATAAAGCACTTCAGAGACAAAGAATTTATTTTGGCTGATGAGTTCAGAAGTTCAGTCCATAGTAGCTTGGTCTCACATGCTCAGGAAGAACATCATGGTAGTCAGAGTGTGTGGCCAAGAAGAGCTGTTCTCCTCCTATGGGCAAGAAGCAGAGGCACAAGGGACCAGGGACTTGATGAACCCCCAAACTCTCTGGGACCTATATCCTCTAGCTAGATCCCACCTCCAAAAGTTCCCAGAATCTTTTGAAATAGAGCCATCAGGTTGAGGCCTAGAATATAATACAGAAATCTATGGGAGGCATTTCATATCCAACCATATAAATTATTATTTGAAAATACGTGGTTCATTTACTTATTCCTTTTCCTATAGCCTGAGATAGCAGGGGTTCAGATTGTCACAGTCTTTATTGTCCCCCATCATTAGAGCATTGGAGGTGCTGGTCCAGGACTAAATCTGGGTTAACCCACTCATCCTTTCACTCCACATGTGCAGAGTGGTCATCGTGGGCCAGACAAAGATAGGCGAATGTCCATCTCTGAACTAGTGGGCTGCTTCTCTCACAGGAAGACAGTTATCAAAGGTGTAATTGCAGTGGACTGAGGTAAGTGCTGGGTTAGAAGAATTCCCTAGGATAGAGTCCGAGTGTAGATATGCTTTGAATAGGAATCTGATACATAATGTTGACTTGTGAGACTGGACCAATATTTTGGCTTCTAGAAACGATCTTGAATAGGTTCGAATGAAAAGTGGGAACTTGGTTATCAGCTTTCTCGGATACTTTTTAAAAGTGTATGTATGTATGTATGTATGTATGTATGTATGTATGTATGTATGTGTGTATGTGTATATGCGTAGAAGAACGTCACAGCATCTGTGTGAAGATCAGAGGACACATTGTAGGAGTGGGTTCTTTTCTTCCATCATGTAGGTTCTGAGTACTCAACATAGGTGATTAAGGTCGGCAGTAAGGTCCTTCACCTACTAAGCCATCTTTAGCCAAGTGTTCCTAGACCTTATTCAATATGTTCAATACAGGGGAGATGAATTTGCAAGTCATCAGGGTTTTTTTTTTTTAATATTCTGTAGCATCTAAGAAAAGAAAAGCAGAGACAAAAAATTTCTATGTCTTGAGTATTTGTGTCACACTCCATAGAATGAGGGTCACACATGCCTGGCTCTGAGTTATAATGACAGACTCCCTGTTAGCTGGGCCCTACAGAGATGGAGCATCTTCTTGAGAGTGTTGACCTTGCTGAACTTTACACAGAAGGAACTTGAAAAATATTTAATGCAAGAGAAAGAACATATGGATCATTATGGAAAGAATCAAGCCAAAGCATGCGTATATGTGCATCCTCATGTCTGAGCACATACGTATATGTGTACATAGGCATGGAAGTCAGAGGTTGACCCTGAGCATTGTTCCTCAGGAGCTGGCCACTTAATTTTTTTGTTTTGTTTTTTCTTTATTACAAAATTTTTTACTCATTTTATATACCAACCACAGATCCCCCTCTCATCTGTCATCCTGCTCCCCCCTAGCCTTTCCACTCCCAACCCACCCCCTATTCCCTCCTCCAAAAAGGTAAGGCATCCCATGGGAAGTAAGCAAAGCCTGGTACATTCAGTTGAGGCAGGTCCAAGCCCCCCCCCCCCCCGCCCTTGCATCAAGGCTGTGCAAGGTGTCCGACCACAGGTAATGGGCTCCAAAAAGCAGCTCATGCACCAGGGAATGGATCCTGATCCTACTGCCAGGGGCCCCTTAAATAGACCAAGCTACACAACTGTCTCGCTTATGCAGAGGGCCTAGTCCAGTCCCATGGAGGCTGCACAGCTGCGGGTCTAAAGTTCATGAGTTCCCATGGTATGTACTCACTCATCAGTGGATACTAGATGTAAAGCAAAGGATAACCAGACTGCAACTCACACCTCCAGAGAAGCTAGCTAACAAGGAGGATCCTAAGAGAGCTGCATGCATCACCCTGAGAAGGGGAAATATATGAGATCTCTTGAGTCAACTGGGGGTGAGGGGGGCAATGGAGGGTAGGGATGGGGGAATGACAACATAAGGGAATGGAATGGTCGAGCTGGAACAGGGACGGAGTGAGAGAACAATGAAGAGATATCTTGATGGAGGGAGACATCATGGGGATAGGGAGAAACCTGGTGCTAGGGAAGTGCTCAGGAATCCACAAGGATGACGCGGCTTAATTTTTTTTAAACAGAACTTCTCACTGAGATCTAGTGCTTGGTCATTCAGGCTTCCTGACTGGCCAATGAGCCCCACAGATCCTCCTGTCTCCACCTCTCCAGTGGGTTACAAACTTGCCATGTGACATCATGCTCAGAAGGCAGAAGTTTGCATAAAAGTCTGCTCTCAGGCCTCCACTTCGTAGCTGTGTGCTCTCGTATAGGACAACCCCTTGTGATTTGAAAAATGAGCATAATATCTAAAAAAATTATGCGTAAAACATGGAGTACAATAAGACATCACCAGAATTATTAATTGTTACTCTCCTTGTGCAACAACTAGGCAAAATGAATATGTAAATTGCACACAGAAGCATTGCTTGTAACACTTCCTTTCCTTTGCTGCCTGCCTTGCTCTTCTCTGCCTTTTTCCCTCTCCCTACCTCTATTGATTCCCTCCCTCTCTCCCTGGTCCACCTCTTCCTTTTTGCCAACTTTTTCTCTTCCTCATTTTGTTTCTCTCGTTTGTTCTTGTGACAGTGTCTCACCATACAGCTCAGGATGACTCAAAACCTCACTGTATAGCGGACGGGCTTCACACTTCTGTCATGGCTTCCTGCTGAGATGAAAATACAGACTACCACATCTGACCTGCTTTTCCTTACTGTTTTGTTTTCTAGTGCCGAGAATTTGTGTGTGCCTCATGTGCTTGGAGCTCTGGTTTTCTTCATACTCAGCAGCTCAGGTATGGTCAGCTAGCAACCTTGCCCTGATCATATTGGTTCAATACATTGCTGCCTGTGTGACTCGCTGGGACTGGGTTTCGTGAGAGAGAAAGTATCATCTGTAAGGTCAAGTCCTGACCTGGGTTCTGACACACTTTCACAAGGACACTCATCCCTCTCCCTGTCCTCAGTCTATGAGGAAAAGACTCAGATACCAGACCTTTCCTGTGACCCTCTGTTAGCTCTGTCTCCTTTTCCACATTTTGCTCTGTCATCTCCCTGCATACCCTCCAGACAAACCCCTTTTTCCTCTCTTACTCTGCTTATCTTTACAGTAACTTTTGAAAAAAATTCTATTTATTGAAAATGCATGCAGCTATTACATGTGTTAGAATTGGAGTGGAGAATTAAAAAGCAAAATGAAACAATACAAAACATCAAATTGGTAAAATGTGGTAAATTTCCAAGGAAGCCACGTGGTGTTTGCAGTATTCAGAGAAGCTGACTTTCTACTGAGAGTAGATTTAGATGCCTAGGAGTGGAAGGTGCTAGAAACATCTTGAGGATGTTTGAGCAGATGAGGTTTTTAGCTACTAAGAAAGAAAGGAAGAGAAGGCTTAGCCAGGAAAGGAGAGACTCGGCATAGAAAGGGAATGTTACCAATTTCACCCTTAATTTGGACCTTTGTGACCAGGCACAACTTTTACAGCCAATTCACTTGGTAATATCGTCATGAAATATGCTTATTCTTATGCCATAACTTGTTGGAATATCTTATGCAAATAAAAATGTGGTTTTAGATGGAAGAACATCAATGCACTTAAGAACCAATGCGAGAAAACATGGGATAATACCCACAAATTCATTTTGTAAATACATGCTTAGAGTGAATTATAAGTAATTATAAAGTAATTATGCAAATTACCAAGTGACAGTGAGTTAATATAGCAGATATTTAAGGAGCAAATTATTGTTGTTCAGCTTTTTGCAATACTAATGTTAATTACCAAAGGCTGTGCTACAGCTTGGCAAGAAAACTGAATACTAACCGAGGCCTGAGGATATCAGGGTCGAGAGAGCTTACCTGCAAACTGTGTTAAATATGTAGCATTTTCTTGACTTTTAATAGTTTTAAATTCATTCTTTGACAATTTTATCCATGCATATATTGTATTTTGATTACCTTTCAAACCTTCTTTCCAAATCCTTCTCCTACTTTCAGGTCTCTTAAACCATTTTATTTTTATGTTTTTGTTTTTATTCATGTGTATAGTATGCAGAGGACCATGCGGGGAAGAAGACATTGGATCCCCTGGAGCTGGAGTTACAGGCTGCTGAGATCCAGCTCTCATAGGAGCTTAGAACCGAACTCCAGTCTTCTCCCAAAGTAGCCAGTGCTCTTAGCCCTTAGCCTGCTCTCCAGACTTTCTTTTCGGTGACTCACTGAGTTTGACTAGCGTTACTTACACAAGGACAGATGCAGAGGTCATTTCCTAGAGAACGAGCAATTTACCAGTTGTTACACTTCTGAAGAAAAAAGACACATTGTCTCCAGCAGCCATTAACTTCCAATTTTCTTGAAGTATGAACCTTAAAAAACCGCTCAGTCCAGTGTTCATAAACCAGCACTGGTAGCCAGTGATAACATGTCTTCTGACAGACATCTGTCAAGGCAATGTTCACTTGTGGAACAGAAGGGAGTTCTGTGTGAGTTTGGTAAATCAATGCAGTTCTTAATGTAACAATGATGGGAAGAAATCCCAGGCACACCATAAGGCATAGTGTTTCCCATAAACTATTCTGTTTGTGCAATATTTTAATTTTAGCACCTGTCTTAATTAGGGCCTCTATTGCTGTGATAAACACCATGACCAAACAACTCGTGGGGGAAACGGTTTACTTCAACTTTCAACTTTTAAGTTCATCCCTGAGGAAAGTCAAGGCGGAGAACTCAGGGCCGGAACCTGGAGTCAGAAACTGACCCAGAGGCCATGGACGAGTGCTGCTTACTGGCTTGTTCTTGATGTTCAGCCTGCTTTCTTATAGCATCCAGGAGTACCAACCCATGGGTAGCACTGCCCTCAGTGAGCTCAGTCCTCCCACATCAACCATCAATCAAGAAAAGAACACAGGACAACCTGGTGGTGGCACTTTTCAATTGAAGTTTCATTTTCCAAAATGACTGTAGCTTGTGTCAAGTTGACACAAAACCAGACAGCACATCCCCCAAATCCATATTCCCAGTCACAGTGTAGGCAAAAAGTAGCTTTATGTGCTCTGATTTGTGTGTTTGCATGTGCGTGTGCACAGTTTGTGTATAGAAAACTGAGGGAAGCCTTGAATGTTGTTCCTTAGGCAGCTACTGTCTCTTGTTTGGGGCAAGGTCCCTCATTGGCTTGGAGCTTCACCAGGCTGGCTGACTCACAAGTGTCCAGGGATCTGCTGGCACCTCCCACCTCACAACACTGTGATTATATGTCCCTTCCAGCCATTATGCATGGCTTTTTCCATGAGTTCTGGGGATCCAAACTCAGCTCTTCATGCTTGAGAGGCAAATTCTTTACCAACTCAACCCATGTATCTTTGATAGTGATGGGCAGCTTACCCTGGGGCTTCACTTCTAAGATCAGGGCTCTTTAGGGTATAATCATACCGCCGAATAGTAGTTTTATATCACTGGAGAAATAAAAAAAAAAGACCCAAACAAAATGCCCAAGTGGCTGTGCAAGCATCCAGGCTCCTGAATGGTCCAGCAATAAACTAGTTTACTGTCAGATCACTGCAGAGGGGATTCCTATGTTGAGCTCCTCTGCAGCGGAGGGCAGTAGTAGTGTCTAAAGCTAAATGAGACTATTAGAAGACAGACGTCAGACTTTGATGACTGGTCTACTTGTTGTGCAGGAAGGGAAGTTAGTGCCTTTTCAGTTAAAAGAAAGTTCTCTTATTATATGAGTGTGAGGACAGCTTTAGCTGCTGCTCCTCAGCTGCTATCCCCCTTATTTTTTTATGTTAGGGTCTCTAACTGTCTTGGAACTTGCTGCTTGGGTCAGACTGGCTGGAAGTCAGATTGAGGGGTCTGTGTGTGCTTCCCTAGCTCTGAGATGACAGGCCTGTGCTGCAAGGCTTAGCTGTTTACAGATGTTCTAGAGATGGAGCTCAGATCCCCGTGCTTACAAAGCAAGCATTTTACCTAGCATGCTGCCTCCCCAGTAGGGGAAGATCCCTTCTGAAAGAGAACAGCAGGAGACGCAGTATTCTGGTTCATCTTACATCTCACTAACGAAGAGCCAAAGAGATACATTTGATTGGGAACTAGGACTTGGGACACAGCATCTCAGAAGCCATATAGTCCCGAGGAGAGTGGCTCAGTCCTGAGAGATAAGAACCTTTGTAATGACCATAAATAGGTCAAATCTACCTTTAAAAAGTCATATTTATTTATAAAAAATAAAAACATCTCTAACCCTTTATATGACCATCTTTATTATATTAATTAATTGTGGTGTGTGTGTGTGTGTGTGTGTGTGTGTGTGTGTGTGTGTGTGCATGATAAGGTATGTATAAGGAGGTCATAGGATAACTTAAGGGAGTTGGTTCTCTCCTACCATATGGGTTCTGCAGATTGAATTCAGTCCTTTAGATGCGGCAGTATGTCCCTTTACCCATTGAACCATCCCACTGACCCTTATAATATCTTTATAACTTACGTATATTTATACTTTGCTACCTCTCCCCGCCCTGACCTTTACTTTTACACATATGCTATGAGAGGATATACTATTTCACTAACACATATGCACACACAGATACCCAAATCCCACCATAAAATACCCAAGTACTTTGATTGAGACAAAAGTTGCACTTACTCACAAGAAATTCAAGAATCAAGGGCCAGATAGATTGCTGGGTACATAAAGGCTCTTGTTGCCAAGGCTGAGGTTTAGAGTCCAATCCTTGGAACCCACACAGTGAAAGAGAAGTGACTTCTGGACGTCATCTTCTGACCTGAAATCACACCATAGCTCTAGTAAGCGCACATGTACACACACAATGTGACGCAGGAAGGAGGCTGTGAATATGGTGGTGGTGCCCAGAGCTTTTTCTGATTAAGTCTGGGTGTGTGGAGAGGGGTGGATCTGCAGTTGAATGGTACGAAATATATGCAGACAATAATAGCAGTTATCTCCACTTGTTGGAACCAATGAATACTCAGGAGAATGCATTCCAGTATGGTTTCTAGATCAGGAACACCACACCGCTAAAAACTTGTTAGTAAAGCAAATTATTAAAGTTTTCCCCATAGCTACTGAGTCAGAAACTGTGAGAGCTAAACCTTGTGATACTAAGGCCTCTTGATCTATACAAGCAGGGAAATTGTGTGTGTGTGTGTGTGTGTGTGTGTGTGTGTGTGTGTGTGTGTGTGTGTGTGTAAATCTGAGAAGTATTGAAGGGACAAAGGCAAACACAGACTGGTAAGAGTTGAACTTTACAGTAGTCTTTCTCCGTCAGTTGTGGGTGACATTCACCTCCATCCTTCTAATCCCTTGGAATGCAGAGGAGATAAGAATCTCAGCCGGGTGGATCTCAAGTTATTAAAGTGGTATGACTGATGACCTTCTATGTTGGCTATTGTGTGCATTAATATGACCGAGTAGCTGACAAGAAGAACTTAGGGGAGGAAGGGTTTATTCCTATAGTTCAAGGGCACAGTCCATCATTGTGGGAAGGGCATGGCTGCAGGAGTGTGAGGCAATGGCCACGCTGCATTTACAGCCACGAAGCAGAGAGAGATGAATGCTAGTGTTTATCTTGCTCTTTCCTTTTATTCAGTCTGGCCCAGGGCATTGTGCTGCCCATGTTCAGGGCAGGTCTCCCCACCTCATGTAAGCAAATCTGGATCTGGAAACTCTCTCAGAGATATGCTCATCTCCTAGGCGATACTAGCTGCTATCATTTTGATCATCAATACTAACCATCACACTTTCCTTATGAAATAATCAAAATGGTACCTAATTGGTTGTCTCCTTTCCACATTCCTAATGCAAACAAGTATTAAATAACAGAAGAGAAACTTTGTGACATCCATACAGATGGACCTCAGTTCAAACACCACAGATTAGCATAATCTACCTTGCATGTGGAGGCCACAGAATTCTTGGGGGAAGGATGCCTTTTAAGTCTTCTCAGCCAAAGAAACCCAATAGCTTGCCCTCTATCCCTTCTGAAGCTGTTTAAATAGCTCCTGGGGGTTAAGTGAGATTTTTCAAAGTACTATTTGAATAATATTAACTTGGAATATTTTGTTGGAGCCCCCAAAGATTTAATTTTTAAAAAATGCTCCTTGATCATTAGCACAATTGGTGTCCTCATTAATAACCCAAGCTGCCAACCTCCATGTCCTGGTTACCTCTGTGTCTCGCTGTTTGCAAGCTGGTCACAAGGAGCACTCTCAAATCATTGCATAATAATCAATTTGCTTTGCTTTGCTTCTGGATTCATTAAATTGTCTTCAAGGATGCCTATTAAGCATGCATTTCTCATCAGCTAAGTGGTTCAAAATAAGAGCCTTTGAACACTTCTAATTAGTTGGGTAAAGTTTAGAACAAAGTTATCAAAGACCCCAAAAGACAGGTGTTTGCAGTTTTAGGCCACACAATGCTAGTAGCTTAATAATGTGAAATCATAAATGCAGTTTATTTTTTTTTTTACCCTTGAAGATTTCTTTGAAAAACCAAGATAAAAGGGAGTTCATCATTTCTAGGACTTGCCACACTTGTGGATAATAATTGTTATTTAGGTTAATTCACTTGAGTAAGAAACAAGTTACCTTGTGTGGAGAGTAATGGATAGATTTTGCAAGCCCTCCAGGCTTTGGGGGAGTCTCGAGCCCTCAGAAGTGTAACATCTAAGAAAGAGTGTTATAGTGTTTTAGGAGTGGGAAACTTTTTTCCTAGGAAGAAAGCTACTGTAGGACCTATCCTATGTAGCTATAGAAATGGAAGAGATTTTTGCAAGACTAACTGTGAAATTTGAGGGATACAATGAGAAAACCAGTAATATCTCTGAAGTATCCTCAGTCTTAATTGACAACTTGATTAGATCTTGAGTCTTTGAGGGCATTTCCAGGAGGGATTAACTGAGGTACAGGGATCTTTCCTTCGGGTATGGCACCTTTCAAAGGGGTCTAAAGAAGTCCCAGGAAGAGGCAGGCTGCTTGCTTGCCTGTCTTTTCTTCTTGCTGGTAAGTGCATCTATCCCTTGGGTGTTACTGCTGATGCCATGCTTCACAGCCATCAGAAACGAGCTTCTTTAGCTTCTACTGTGTTTTGAAGACTACCACCCTTCAGAGCCACACTGGAACTGCTGAGTCGTCCAGCTTCATGGAGTTAGCAACTTCCAGCTTCTCAGGCTCTCCAGCATACAGATGGCCATTGTTGGACTATCCAACCCCTGTTAGCTGTAATCCAATCTAGTAAATTCCTTTAATAATATAGTCTATTGTTCTTCTTGAGACTCCTACCTAATACACTCATCTCAGGAAAGCAGTTCTCAATCCTATCTGTAAACTGGAAATATTGATGAGGTTTGAATAAATATTCATGACTGAGCCTCACCCAAGTTCATAAAAAATTTCTCCTGATGGTATACCCACACCATAGTACTTTTTAAAAAGCTGCTCAGATTATTTAAATGGCAGCCAAGGTTGAAGATTGTTATCTTAAAATCTATTAGTCATCAGTTTCTGTTTCCTGAAGTAGAACTATTATTGTCCACTTGGAATACAGGAATGTCCTTCCTTTTTACTGGTAAGATGCAAAATATTCCTAAGTGGTTAACTACTTCTCTGTAGTATGCTTTTCAGAACAACACCATTGAGACCATTCAAAAGGTTTTAATTTCTTTTGGTTGCTCTATTAAATCTTTAAAAAATTATCTAGTTGAACTTTATATTAGTATTAAAATGACTTTGCATTCAAACTAGTTCAATCAGTGTACAATGATCAAGTGTGTTATATACTTGCAGCCAAGTCAATGTTTGTTTTAGCTCAGTGTTTCAGAAGGTTTCAGACTGTCATAGCAGGGAAAGCATGGTAGACTAGCCTGGTTTCAGGTACTGAGAACAGGCAGCAAGGCTGTTTCACATTTTGGTGGAAAAGAAAGCAGAGAGAAGGCAGGTGGTTCTCTGAGTTTGAGGTTAGCCTGGTCTACACAGTTAGTTCCAGGACAGTAAGGTCTATGTAGAGAAAGCCTATCTCAAAAAACAAACAAACAAAAAACAAAAAAACAAAAAAAAAGCAAAAACAAAAACAAACAAAAGAGAAAGAAAAAGAAACCTGAGAGAACAGGTCAGAACCAGGGATAGGTTCAACATTCAAAGTCCCAGCCTTAGTGAGTCTATTTCCCCCAGTCACCCACAGCCTTCAAAATAGTGTGAGAAGTTGGGGACCAGATATTCAGAACACAATCTTTTGGGAGATATTTTGGCTTTAAACCATAACACTAAGCATACAGGTGAGTCTGTTGAGGACCCAGACTTCTGACCTAGAAATAGAAAACATGGATCAGGCAGACCATGGAGAGCGAAGTCTAATAAAGCTATAAACTTCAGAACTAATGAATGTGCACATGTTGTGAAGGAGGTTTATGAGAATGGCTTCTAACTGATAGGGGCTGATAGTCCAACAGTGGCCATCAGCACACTGGAGAGACTGAGAACACTGTAGCTACTCTGTCCACAAAGTTAGAAGTCCCTACTGTCCTGGTCCTCTTGGAGCTCCACAGAATTTCCTCAGTGTTCTTGGGCTCTGGAGAGCTAATGTAGGAGATCTGGGGTGAATAAGTGAATTGGACAGATGCCCGAGCAAGGCAGTTAAGGCTCTAAGTAGCTTTCAACTGTGGCCCCATCTACCATCTAGAAAATTCGAACCTCAGAAAACTCAGTTTCTTTGGTTAACATGGAAAGAAAAATATTATGTAATCCATATTATCTCTTCTTATACTCCAAATATTTTTTTAAATTAGTTAGTTCAGGGTTGAAAACCAGAAGCTATGATTTTGTTTGGCCAGACCCGTGCTGTGAACCGTTAAGTTGGTGGTGGCCCCCGTGCTTTAGAATGAGGGATCATGAACCACAAGGGTTGATTTTGTGTTCTGATTCTTCAGGTTAAAGTGGAATAGGGGATGGAGAGGTAGCTCAGTGATTAAGAGCTCATATCGGTCTTGCCGATGACCTTCCTATGCAGCACCCATGAAAGGCGGATTAAAACTATGACCACCTATTGCTACAGCTTCAGGAGCTTGGACACCGTCACCTGACTTCCATGAGCACCTGCACTTGCGTGCACGGAAACCCTCGTAGACACAAAATTAAAATGAAAATAAAAGTTGAAAAGTAAGACTTTTACAAGTGTCACAGATGCACTGACAATGTTGGCAAGGGCAGGAACAGTGCCAGCTCACACAAATAACGTAGGTACACAACTCTGCATTCTCTAAGTGGATCAGATGTCCTAACTTTATGCCCTGGCTGCCAGATGGGAGATGAGTGCTCAGAACTAATGTCTGGTAATGGCTATTAAATAAAGGATGAAAACAAGAGTTAGTGAAGACATTTTCCCCCTTCCTTGCTCTAGGCTTTGGTTCAAACTAATTTTCTTGTGTCCTCTATTGCTTCTTATGATGTAGAATTTTATTTTCTGGGGAATCGTAGACTCTCTAGAAGAGCATATTAAACGATTATTCTTATCACTGAAGGCTGTTCTTTGACAGGTACACTCAGAGACTAAAGAGAAACACCTTCCCCTGGAGAAAATGGAGAATAAGAATAAAGAATACGTGGTATAATTCTAATGTGGTACAGTCCAGTCATGCTGGGGAAATGTGATGAATAATTCAGGAAGATATAAAGTAGGAATTTGGAACCTTTTGTGAGCGCACTAGGGATCTCGGGGTGGGGGGGGGGGAAGCTAAGAAGACATACTAAAGAATTTAGCTGGATCATTGGATGTTGGCTTGGAATTCAGTGTTATTTTTATCTGAGTAGTTGGCCCTGCTCCAGAGTGTCCGGAGAATGGCTGACAAGTGAGGAATGGATAAAGTAAGATCAGGGGACGAGTCCCTGAGTGACCCAAGTGGGCAGAGCTTAGACCCTGCTTTGTGCAATGACAGGGAACTCCTGCTCTGCCTCTGCCTCAGTCATGGTGGTATTTGCCTTGTAACCTAAGACATTCTTTGGGAGGATCTCATCCTGAATTCCCAGCATTTCCTTAAGCTGACAGATACCTTTAAAGTAGGAAATGTAATGACTACAGAACACCACTGCTGGCATTTAACTATGTCCAGGCTGAGTGTGCTGGCATTCTAACTGCTAGTCCCTGGGTGGCATCCAAGGTTAGAGGAACTGCTGTGGTTCTTTGTGTCTTAATTCAGCACTCAGATAGAAACAAAGCCTACAAGAGACTGTTATTTACAAAATTCCTGATAACCATTTCAAATATATTTTATTCTCTTTTATCCTTTTTAGACAGAACAAACACATTTCTATATTGACTGACAGTTCTCTTTTCCCTTCATTTATTTTGAGGTGTGTATGTATGTGTATGCGTGTGTGCATGTGTGCGTGTGTGTGTGTGTGTGTGTGTGTGTGTGTGTGTGTGTAAATGCATATGGAGATGAGTGTATGTATACTCATGCATACATTTATGGAAGTTAGGGGTTGATACTGGTTGTCCTTTATCACTCCCCACCTTGTGTTTTGAGACAGCACCTCTCACTGAACTGGCCATCAAGATCTATGGATATGCCTGTCTCTGCTCTCCACACCCAATGTTGTGGTCACAGGTGCTGACAGCCAAGCTTGACTGTTCCATGGTACTGGGGATCCCAGCTCAGGTTCTCAAGCCTGCACACCAAGCACTGTAGCCACTGTGCCATCTCCCCAGACCCTGACATTTCTTTCTTCATTTTATACAGACTGGGCAAATCTCAGGCTACTTTAAAGCTGTCCAAAGACTCAAAAATTGAGAGTACTGATGCTCTAGGAGATTGATAGGTGCATTTCTGAAAACTAGTTTCTATTAGTAAGTTGGAAAAGTCACTGCAGATACCCTGCTGAACATTCACTTGGAAATTACTGCCACTCAAATTTGGATTTCAGTATAAAGTAGGCCATTTGGACAGGGATGCTCTCCCAGAACCCTTCTGTCCTGAAGCCATACACCCAAATTCGGTGCTTTCAATGCAAATTTAAGGTTCTTTGGCACAGTCTGTAGCTTTCTAAAGCCACGTTTCTAAGAGTATGTCCTTCTAACTTTGGGAGTTGCAGTTTATGACACAGGGATTCATAGTACATACATTTTTCAAATAATAAGATAAAATAAGACAAAAACTAACACATCAGAACAGAACAAAACAGATAGGAAGAAAAGAGCCCAAGAGAAGGCACAAAAACCAGAGATCCACTCTTTTGCCAATTTGGGAATTCCATAAAAACATTGAACTAGAAGCTGTTATATATACACAAAGGTACATAAAGGACAGGTAGGGTAAAATGAGAGAAGAAAAAATATAGAGAGAAAGCGAGATGAAATTTTAAGAAAAGAAAAATTGCTGATACAACATTATAAGAGAAGAAACCTACAAATAGGCTGTTGACTTTGTTTTCTGTTGTCCATCTACTGTAGGGCATGCAGCCTACCCTTAGGAGTAGTTCATTTCCCCAGTGAGACTGACTCTCTTGGAGCAAACTAAATTTTCATTTGCAAGTTATCAATTGGAGATTTTTTTTCTGGGTTAGGATGGGGGCATGCTTCTACTTCTCCTCGATTCATCTCTAGGGCCCCATCTAATGGCAGACTTGTGCAGGCCTAAGAATGCTACCTCATTCTCTGTGAATTCATATGTGATTCAATCTTGTTAATTTAGAGGGCCTTGTTTTCTTGGTGTCCTCTATCTTTTCTGGGTCTCACACTTTCTACCTCCTTTTCCCTGGGGTTCCCTGAACCACAAGGGGACAAATTTAATGGAGACATCTACTTAAGGCTGGGTGTTCCAAGGTTTCTCATTCTCTGAATATTGTCCTATTGTGAGTCTCTGTATTTTTTCCATCTCCTTCAGGAACAAGCTTCTGTGATGATAGTTGGACAAGGCACTGATCTATGAGCACAGCAGAATGTCATTAGGAGTCCTTTTGTTGCTACATGTTGTTTTCTGTTGTTTGCTTGTTTTGAACAGTAGTATTTGGTTTTACTCTAGGTCTCTGGGCTATCTAGTCTCAGGTTCTTGGTCACCCAAGCAGTGTTGGGTCTGGGTTTCATCTCATGGAGTAGGCCTTCAGTTAATCAGATATTGGCTGGTTACTCTCATAAGTTTTATGCCACTATTACACTAGCAAGTCTTGCAGGGGGGACACCGCTGTAGATCAAAGAGTTTATGGCTGGGTTGGTGTTTACATTTCTCCTTTGGTTGCATGCAGAATACCTTACTATACTGAAGATACTAGCATGTAGTGGTGAAGGTTCTATGTAGGCACCAGCTTGACTTCTCCTTATTCAATGAGTTGTCTACAGGAATGAGACCTTGCCTTCAGACTGTAGCCTTGGGAATAGGCTGGGTTGTTTGGGTGTTCCCACAGGAACTTTTGGCCAACAACTCAATTAGAAGTAACCCAATCCTGATACTAGAAACTTCATTTGGTGCCAAGAGTTGTCCAATTGGACATCACCATTATTTGGCTATTTTATTTGGATTACATTCATATATCCATATAGTTTAGGAAGCTTTTACTGTGCTAGGTTTCCATACTAGTCCTCAAATGACCCTTAATTTTAGCTGTATCTCTCTGTATTTTTTTCCCTTTTTCTTCTCCTCCCCCAACCTCTCCACTAGTTTCTCCCATTCTAGTCATGCCCCATCCATCCACAACTATCTATTCTATTTCCTCTTCATAAGGAGATCTGCTTTCCTCACCCCAGTCCCTTACTCTATACTAACATCTGTGGTTCTATGGATTGTAGCTTATTAATCAATGATTTAACAGTTAATATCCACATAGGTGAATGCATACCATATTTGTCTTTCTGGATCTGAGTAGCCTCAGTCAGGGTGATTTTTTTTTTCTAAGTCCATCCATTTACCTGTGAATTTCATTATTTCATTTTTTAAATGGCTGAGTAATACTCTATTGTGTAAATGTATCTTATTTTCTGTATCTTCTCACCCATTGGTGGATATCTAGTTTGTTTCCAGTTTTTGACTAATATGAATAGAGTAGCAATGAAAATGGATGTGCTGTGGGATGGTCTATATGTCAAATGTGTTGCTGATTGGTCAATGAATAAATCACTGATTGGTCAGTGGCCAGGCAAGAAGTATAGGCGGGACTAACAGAGAGGAGAATTGAGAGAACAGGAAGCTGGGTGGGAGAGACACTGCCAGCCGCCATCAGGACAAGGAAGATGCAAAGTACCGTTAAGCCACAAGCCACGTGGCAAGGTATAGATTAATAGAAATGGATTAATTTAAGCTGTAAGAACAGTTAGCAAGAAGCCTGCCACGGCCATACAGTTTGTAACCAATATAAGTCTCTGTGTTTACTTGGTCGGGTCTGAGTGGCTGTGGGACTGGCAGGTGAGAGAGTTTGTCCTGACTGTGGGCCAGGCAGGAAAACTCTAGCAACATGGATGGGCAAATGTCTCTGTGGAAGGATGAAGTATCCTTTAGATATATGCCCCAAAAGTTATATAGCTGGATATTGAAGTAGATTGATTTCCATCTTTCTAAGGAACTGTCATACCAATTTCCATAGTGATTGTGCAAATTTGCACTCTTACCAACAATGGATGAATATTCCCCTTACTCAACATCCTCTCTAGCATGAATAGTCAGTTTTTAATTGATCTTGGCCATTCTAATTGGTATAAGATGAGATCTCAAAGTAGTTTTGATTTCTATTTCTGTGATGATTAAGGATGCTGAAGATTTTTTAAAATGTTTCTCAGCCATTCAAGTTTTTTCTTTTGGGAATTCTTTATTTAGATTTGTATCCCATTTTTAATTGGGTTACTTGTTTTCTTAATATCTAGGTTTTTGAGTTCTTTATATATTTTGAATATCCACCCTCTATTGGATGTGGAATTGGTAAAAACATTTCCCCATTCTGTAGTCTGCCACTTAGTCTGAATAAGGGTGTCCTTTGTATTAAAGAAGCTTTCCAGTTTCATGAGGTCCCATCTATTAGTTGTTTTTCTTAGTGCCCGTGCCACTGGTGTCTTGTTCAGGAAGTCTTTTCCTGTGTCAATGTGCTCAAGGCCATTCCCCACTTTTTTCTCTACCAGATTCAGTGTATCTGTCATTATTTTAAGGTCTTTGATTCATTTGGAGTGGATTTTTGTGCAGGATGATAGGTACAGATCTATTTGGATTCTTCTACATGCAACTATCAGTTTGACTAGAATGCTTTGTTGAAGATGTCTATTTTCCAGGATGCATTTCTGGATTCTTTATCGAAAATCAGACATCCTTTATCAAATGTAGGTGTGTGGATTTATACCTAGACACACTGAACAATGTGTCTGTTTTTGTGCCAATACCATGCTGATTTTATTACTATTTGCTTTGTAGTACAACTTGAAATCAGGAATGGTGAGACCTCCAGTAGTTCTTTTATTATTCAGGATTGTTTTAGCTAACCCAGGTTTTTTATGTTTCTGTAAGAAGCTGAATATTGTCCTTTCAAGATATGTGAAGACTTGTATTGCAATTTTGATGGGGATTGCATTCAATCCATAGATTGCTTTGGTAGGATGGTCATTTTTATTACATTAATCTTACCAATCCATGAGCATGTGGGATCTTTGCATCCTTTGATGTCTTCTTCAATTTCTTTCTTCAATAACTTGAAGGTTTTACATACAAGGCTTCACTTGCTCAGCTAGAGTTACCCCAAAATATTTTCTATTAATTGAGGCTATTATAAAAGATTCTCTTCCTCTGATTTCTTTCTCAGTCCATTTGCAATTTATATATAGGAGGGCTACTGATTTTTTTTGTGTGTTAATTTTGTATCCTTCTACTTTAGTAAAAAGTGTTTCTTAGCTGTTGGAGTTCCCTGGTGAAATTTTTTGTCATTTTTTTGTACACTATCATATCATCTTCAAATGAATATACTTTGACCCCCTTCTTTCCAGCAGTAGGAGCATGGAAGACAGAGGTGCTAAGAGTTATTTGAACTGTTGGGGACACACTGGAGAAACTTCAGAGGAGAAGATTTTTAGTATGTTGCCTAGAGATAGTTCTTGGGATATTTTGGGGAAGAAAGTGACTGTCTTTTGCCCTTGTCCAAAGAATCTGCCTGAGGCTAATGTGAAGAGTTTTGGATTAATTACGTTGGTAGAAGAAATCTCAAAACAGCCTAATATAGAGTCTGTCATGTGAATATTAGTGGTAACTCTAAACAAGATTTATAATGAAAAGGAGCAAGCTGAGTAGGGTAAATTACAAAAAGTAAATTTTGAGGAGAAAAAAGCACCAGGAAGTGGAATGGAACTAACTCCAGTGTTTAGGAGATAAACAGATTAAGAAATTGAATAAATGGAGTAGTGACCTCAGGGCAAGATCCTACTTAGCTAAGTTTCCAATTTATGGAAAGAAACAAAAGAAAAGCTTAGAGCTGGGTGTGTGGGACACACCTTTACTCCCAGCACTGGGAAGGCAGAGGCTGGCAGATGTCTGAGTCTGAGGCCAGCCTGGTCTACAGAGCAAGTTTCAGGACAACAAAGCTTAGAGAATGAAAGACAGGAAGCCGGTAAAGATGTCATTGAACAAAGGGTGGGGCATGTTCAAACCTCAGTAAGTAGCAGAACTTGGCAACTTTGGCCATCTGGTTCTGGAGTTAAGGACAGAAGAAACAGGTTATAGAATTTGCCTCCATGCATAAAGAAAGCTGCTGATACCAGACATTTGTCAGGGGTGTTCCTGAATGGAGGTCTAGTAGTAGAGAGGCCATTGCATGAAACTGTGAAGTTGAAATCTGGGTTGCCTTGAAGAACCCAAGATGTTAGAGATGCCAGAGTCATGAGATATTTGCTGGGGACAGCTGCTAACAGGGAGTGGAAACAGCTCAAGAGAAAGAAGGGTATTGCAGTCAACAAACCTAAAAGGAGTTGGAGATCTGAAGAGCATTCTGACATCAGACATGGAGATGCAGAGTTTGGAGTTTGCCCAGCTGGTTTTTGGTCTTGCTTTGGTCCAGTATTTCCACACTATGCTACCTACCTTACATTTTGGAATGACAATATATATTCTGTGCCATTTTATGTTGGAAATACGTGACCTGTTTTTTTAATTTTGATTTTATAGATGATTACAGTTAAGAGATTGCATGAATCTCCAAAGAGACTTTGAACTTTGGATTTTAAAACAGTGTTGAGACTGTGATAGACTATGGGGAATTTTGAAGTTGGACTAAATGCATTTTGCATTACGATATTGTTACAAGCTTATGGGGGCCAGGGAGTGGAATGTGGTAGTTTGAATGTAATTGACCCCCATACTCTCATAGGGAGTGGCAATACTAGGAGGTGTGGCTTTGTTGGAGTGGTATGGCCTTGTTGGAGGAAGTGTATCACCGTGGTGGCAGGCTTTGAGGGTTCCTATGCTCGGGGTACTGCCCATTAAGTTAGTTGACTTGCTGTTGCCTACAAGATGTGGTACTCAGCTCCAGTGACACATCTGTCTGCGCACTTCCATGCTCCCTGTCATGATGATAATGGACTGAACTTCTGAATCTGTAAACAAGTCACCACAATTAGATGTTTTCTTTGTAAGTGTTGCTGTGGTCATGGTGTCTCCTCACAGCAATAAAAACTCAAACTAAGACATCTAGTTACTATTTTTTTTATTAGATAAGATTAAAACAAGTACTTGTTTTGGTTTTGGTTCATCAGTGGAATAGAAGGTACAGGAAGCAAAGGATGAAATGGAACTAGAGAGAACAGCTCCTGTGACATTGAATATAATTTACAGTTATGGGATAAGTTCTCACTATGTAGCTCTGGCTGGCCTTGAATTCACAGAGACCCAGCTGCCTCTGATTCTGGAGTGCTGGCATTAAAGCTGTGCCCAACCATGCCCCTGAAAATAGAATTTAAAGTAATTATAATATATAGGTAGCGAAAAGGAAAAGAAAGGACAAAAAGAGAAGAGTCAATAGATTGGCCTGGCATCAGTTTGGAAGTCCTGATGTTTGCTGAGACATACAGTTGACCATGTCTCTAGAGGGTGAAAGGATCCAAGTAGAAAGCACATAATTGTTCAACCCAGACCCACTCAATAGGTGAGAAGAAATCCTAAGGCAGAGGCATCGCCCTTTGGTTTTATTGACAATAGACTTTCCTTTCTTCATCTGGTATTAGAACTGAGAAAACAAACACCCCTCTACTTCTACAACAACACAAGGTCTTGGAGCAGAGTCTTTTTTATGATCACAACTTTTTTTTATTAAGAATTTTTTTTTCATTTTACACACCAATCAGAGATCCCCCTCTTCCCTCCTCCTGCTCCCCCAGCCTTCCCCCCCAACCAACCCCCCATTCCCCCCTACAAGAAGTCAAGGCCTCCCAGGGGAAGGCACATTCAGTAGAGGCCAGTCCAAGCCCTTCCTCCTGCCTCAAGGCTGCAGGAGGTGTCCCACCATAGGTAGTGGGCTCCAAAAACCCCCTCATGCACCAGGGATGGATTCTGATTCTACTGAAGCAGAGTCTTAATAGAGCCGAGACTCGGCTCAGCAAACTTGAGATGCACTGGTTTTCTCTTTTTTAAAATTTCATATTACGTTATGGGCTGGTATGGGGTGCTGCTGCTGTTTCTTCTTTTTTATTTTGTCTGAAAGGAATCTACTAGTGATTTCCTGAGTCACAGATGACATAACATATATTTGGAATGAAAGGCCCACTAACGTTACAAAGTACCATAGGAGTCTTTGTCTAAAAGAGATACTTAATGGGGACTTTGCATATTAGAGGTTTGTTTACCTTCTGTCAAAATAATCACCTAAACTTAAGAGCAAATTACAGCATTTCCAGTTCAACAAGTTCCTGAAAACATCACTGTCTTCTGTTATTTGACTGTTATCAGTGGGCATGTAATTGAAATAAAAGATATTTAGCAGGACAGGATTTTAAGGACTCCAAATGAAGTGTGAGGGCAATGAGCTGCCCCTTGGAGTGTTGATGTGACCACTTAAGGTCCTTGCATAGACATCAGAAAACAGGCAGGAACAGACAGACAGAAGTGTCTATGACAGAAATGAGGCAGACAGCTTAGAGAGAGCGACACCCGTGAAAGCTTCCAACTAGAGGGATTCTGAGAGATGCTTGTTGACATGAAGAAGACACAGAGAGGAAATGGTGGAAGCTGATTTAAAACTTGGAAAGGGTTGCAGCAACTTACCCAGACACAGAAGAGGCTCTTGCTTCATTTTGGAAATTACAAAGGTAACAAGAAAAGTGCTATTTAGATTCTCTTGCTAAAGTGATTCTTTTTTCTTTCTTTCTTTCTTTCTTTCTTTCTTTCTTTCTTTCTTTCTTTCTTTCTTTCTTTCTTTCTTTCTTTCTTTCTTTCTTTCTTTCTTTCTTTCTTTCTTTCGGCCAGTGAGATGTCATAGCAGGTACAGGCATTTGCCATCACGTTTGATGTCCCAAGTTCAATTCTGGGGACTTACATTGTGGAAGGAGAGAGCCAACTTTTGCAACTTCTTGTCCTCTGACCTCCACACATATTCCATGGCATGACAATGTGCATGCACACACATACCATACCCCCACCCCAACAGCACACATACACACATGCCCTATAATGTATTATAATTTTTTTAAAAAAGAAATAACATGTTGTAATTTTCTTTGTTTCTGATGTTTTAAAGTTCCAATATGTGAGTGAAATAAGTTCTACTTTGTTTTTATTTTAGTTTCCCTTCGTTCTATTTCTAAGTGTTAATAGTGGCCTGTGGCGATAGCTCAGTAAATGAAATGCTGGCCACCCAGGCATGGGGACCTGAGCTCAGACACAAACTCATGTAAAGTCTGAGTGATATGTATCTGTCACTCTAGAAGTGGGCAGGAAGCACAAGGATCTTTGGGGACCGCTGGGCAGCCTGTCCAGCCCATCAGTAACCACTGGGCCAGAAAGAGACCCTCTGTCAAAAACTGACGAGGAAATCAGTAGATGACACCTGATGTTGATCTCTGTTCACCACACACTTGCACACATGTGTACACACATGTATACACTACACAAACACATACGTGAACATCCAAAAGCATATAGGTTTTCAATATTTTGATCAAAAAAATTAAAAGATACAGAGAACAATTGTAATTTCCCTATTGATTATTAAAGACTTCTGTATGCAGTTTCAGTAGGCCCCATCATTTCTACACCCAAACTATTATACAGAGAGCTGAGAACACTCTGAATTCTGTGTGCACATTTGCATGTGTACACATGTGTATGTGTGCATGTATTTTTGAGATTATAATTACAGCATTTCTCCCTTCCCTTTCCTCCTCTCGAACCTTCCCATATACCTCTCTTTGCTCGCTTTCAAATTTCTGGCCAGCATTTTAACATGGGCCATGGAGATTAAATTTAGCCTTTCATGCTGGCTAAGCAGCCATTTCACTGGTTGGTCTATGTCTAGGCCAGTTGCCTGTATTAAGGCAAAACAACACTGGTCAGATTGAACTTACATAAATGAGGTCATGATATTTGTCCAAGATAGCTTGATTAGTTGTGTTGAGCCATCTGGGCGCCCACACAGACAGGGCATATATAATTATTCCTGGAATTTGACTCCAGTGTATATAAACAGAAATACCACACTAGTGAAACTCACTAAATTTTGAGTTGAGGCAGGGTCTCATGAAGGTCAGGCTGGTCTCAGACTTGCTATGTAGCCCAGGATGGCTTTGAACATCTGATCTTCCTGTCTCTGCCTCCAGAGCGCTGGGATTACAGGCATGTACCACCAAGCCTAGCTTTATACGGTGTTGGAGGCTTGTAGTTGCTAGCCAAGCATTCTAGCAACTGGGTTACATCCTCAGCCATATTAAAACAAATTCTTAATGATGAAGAATTGCTCATGCTTATATTGTTAAAAGCTGCCTATATTTGGTGGCAGTTGCAGAGGATGACACAGAGGCCACAATGGTTTTAAGTGAAGTGACCCCTCTCAGCCCATGTAGCTTGTTACTGACAATGGTAAAATGAGCTGAGCTCTCCTGATTACTGGTTTGTCACTTTCTTCGCTCAAAGTACATCAGTGCCCATTGTTTATGAGACTGCCATGAAAGGCAATTTCGGTCTTCCCGGTGGCTCTTGTAGACGTACAGAGAGGCTGCATTGAGGAGCAGAGGCTCCCAGTGGTTTCTCCTGGTTCTTCTGTGACTTCCATGTGTTTTCCAACAGTCTGCTAACTGCCTCAGGGGAATGTTTGAAGTCAGGCTAGATTTCTCCTGAGATTTTAAAACCAAGACCTTCTCCAAAAGTAATTTCTTTCTTTTTTTTTTCATAGCTGAGGACCGAACCCAGGGTCTTGCGCTTGCTAGGCAAGCGCTCTACCATTGAGCTAAATCCCCAACCCCTCCAACAGCAATTTCTTAAAAGTCATTGAAGTTGTCCCCACTAGGTAAGTACCCACTGATGAGTATTCCAGTTAACAATGGATCCAGCCTTTCTCTGCTCAGTCACCTACCTACTTTGTATTGTTTCAGACTCTGGTGCCATCTTTCTTCAGCTTCCAACTTTTGCTTCCGTCTCACCACAGGCCAGCAGACAGAGAAGGGAGAGCAGCGTGAGAGATTTTTCTAGCTTGAAATTGTTCCTGCTGTCATCTCTTTGGAGTTTAAGTAGTTTGAGGTCTGTGGCAATGTCTAGAAGATAATTACACAGACTTAGAGCAATCTTGAAATTCAGCAAAAATAATACATTGTTGTTTTCAGACTTCGATGTTCCACCAAGGAAATATTTTTCATATTCACTTATATTATTCTTCATTTTAAGATTATGTTATTTGCAATGACTAATTGAGGTTTTCCTCTACTAACATCTAAGCTCTGGTCTTATTTGACTAGTTCATTTGAACCCATGTTAGTGCTTAGGGTATAGTGAGGAATGCAAATGTTGATTGACTAGGTAGGAGTAAATAACAAGAAAATGAGGACCAGCAAGAAGGCTTAATGGGTAAGGGTGCTTGTTGCCAATCTGATGAACTAAGTTCAATCCCTAGAAACTACATGGTGGAAGGAGAGAGCTGACTCCTTCAAGTTGTCCTGTGACCTAAGTGAATAAGTTAAAAAGAATAATAGTAAAGACAGGTATGGTAATTGATGCTTATAAACTCAGCACTTGTAAAACTGTAGGAGAAGGATTGTGATTTTTAAGATTAGGTTGTGTTATACAACGAGTTCCAACCCATCCTGGGTCCCTAATCAAAAACTTGTCTGAAACAAAACAAAATGACATAAAAAGGCAGCAGGAAGGGAGGGCAGAAAAAGTAAAAGAAAAATACAGAAAAAGGAAAGTAAAAAAGAGGGAGAATAACAAAATATAACTATCTATAAAGTACTAACATGAAAAGAAGAAGAATGCAAGAAAATAACAAATTAGTCAGAAGTTGCGCCTATTCCAGCTATGGGTTTACAGTGGTGAGTGGAAATCCAGTTCCTGAACAAAAGGATTCTTGGTGCATATAGAAGCCATGCAGGAGGTGGGTGAGACAAAGCAGTTTGTTGAGGACAGAGAAGAGAGCCAGTGGGCAGAGGGATTTCAGGTCAGGCTTGAGGTCCCTTTTAAAGGAGGTTTGGGATAAGCTAAGCAGACAGAGGTGGGGCAGGGGAAAAGGAATCTCCCCTACAGGAGAGAAAAGGGCAAGACAGAAACATAAGAAAACAAGACAGTCCACAGACCTCCCACTGTCACTTGGTATTGCTGGGGCATCAGTGAAGCAGATCACAGGAAAAGACAGTCAAGTCATGGGAAAGAGGTTAGATGCTCTAATCACTTACAAGTTTCTTCTCTTTGAGAGGAATAGTGTAAGCAATTGTGTAATATGAGAAGTGTGTGTATGTGTGTGTGTGGGGGGGTTGGGTGAGTGTTGCAGATGCACACATACATGTATCTGCATTGGTTTGTAGGACAGAGGGCAACCTCTAATATCTCTCTTCAGGTGCTTCCAGAGTTTTCGTTTGAGATAGGGGTTCTCGTTGGCCTGGAACTTCAGCATGTAGGCAGGCTGGTGAGCTTTTGGGGTCTGTCTGCCTTTACCTTCCATGGCACCATCACTGGCATTTCAACTGCTTGCCACTATTGACCAGCTTTTTACTTGGGTTTTGAGGATCCGATCTCAGATTCTCACACTTTCAAAGGAAAGCTCTTAGTACATGAGCCATCTCCTAATTCCAATGTGGGAGTTTTAAAAAGGCTCAAGATACGGGTTTTTGCAGGCAACCTAGAATTAGATAACTTACAGTGAATTTTTAAGTATGGAGATAGCAGTACATGTTAGATTACTGTCAGTATCAAGTGGTCATGTTCCCACTGATTGCCTAGTCTGTTGCTCCCACTTAACTGTTCTTCCTTCTCTCTCTGGCTTATCCTTCTTTCTTTCCAGACTAGGCTGGCCCCTTTCCTATAGTGGGAAGCTTCTTCTTACCTCCTAGACTAGCTGGAAGACCCCACCCATGCCTCTGCTTTTAGAGTGTCCCACTCCTTGCTTCCCACTGCTGTGCTCCCTAGGCTGTTGGGCTGGAAGGATCCCCTTGCACAGCCTGCTTGACCTGGATACACCTTGCTAGAAAGATCACCCCATGGTCTCAACTGTGTAAGTCTTGGCAGCATAGTCCCAATGGAGTACACTTCTAGAATTTTGTGACTACACTTTTTTTGTTGTTGTTGTTAATTACTTCAAATTCCTAGCAGTTATGATGTGGCTTTGACCTAGTTTCTTCCTTATAGCTAACAGATACTGTTCTTTCTAGGTCACAGAGGCACTTTTGGTAGATTCTGTAAAGTTACTGTACTATCAACACTAGCAGTCTCCTCTGCTACTCTTTAGTGTCTACCCGGGATCATTTCTTTAAGAGTAATTTGTTGAAGATTCGCTGGAGGGACATTCTGTCAGTATGTAACCCTGTTTGCATGTACATTCACACAGAGTGACTTAGAAAATAGTGGCATTGGAAAGTTTCCAATCCATTGGACATCCAACTTGTTCTATACTGAATGAATTTAATGGTAAAAGCCAAGTGATGCACTAACACTTAGAAAAATACACTCACCAAAGACAGTGCCTCTCGTTGGTTGAGAGGGGAGACATGCAATTCCCTGTCTTCCATTGTTTTCCAATTATCCATTTTGTTTTCCCTCCCTAATTCTCTAAGAAACACATTCTAACATCCAGGATAGACATCATCTAAGGGTGGAAGGATGGAAAAAAATATTCTCAGCAAATGGACCTAAAAAAACAAGCTGGTGTAGCCATTTTACTAGCTGACAAAACAGACTTCAAGCCAAAACTAATAAGAAGATATAGGAAAGGACACTACATATTCATCAATGGGAAAATCCACCAAGAGGGTATTGCAATTCTTAACATCTGTGCACCAAAAATAAGGATACCCAAGTTAATAAAGAAAACAGGACTACAGCTTAAGTCATATGTGAAATGACCTTCACAAAGTGATAGTGGGCAATTTCATTACTGGACTCTCACCAATAGATAGGTCATCCAGACAAAAACTAAACAGAGAAATGATGGAACTAACCAAAAACTGGGTCAAGGCAAAAGTTATGAAAGAAATTAAAGACTCTCTAGAATTGAATGAAAATGAATGCACAACAATTTATGGGACACAATGGAAGTGATTCTTAGAGGCAAGTTCATAGCACTAAGTGACTACATAGAAAACTGCAGAGACCTCATCCTAATAACTTAACAGCATATCTGGAAACTCTAGAACAAAAAGAAGAAGTCACACCTAAAAGGAGTAGGTGGCAAGAAATAACCAAACACAGAAATGAAATCAAACAACAAAATAATACAAGGGACACATGAAACAAAGAGTTGGTTCTTCAGGAAAACCAGTAAAATTGATTAACCCTTGCCCAATTAACTAAAAGATGGAAAGAAAAGATCCAAATTAATAAAATAAGAGATGAAAAGGGGACAGAATAACAGACCCTGAAGAAATCCAGAGAATCATAAGGACTTATTTTAAAAACCTATATTCTACCAAATTGAAAAAAAAAGAAAAGAATGAATAATTTTCTTGATATAAACCACTTGCCAAAATGAAATAAAGATTAAATAAGCAATTTAGACCTATAACCACTAGAGAAATAGAAACAATAACTAACAGTCTCCCAACTTAAAATAAAAGCCCAGGGCTAGACAGTTTTAGTGCAGAATTCTACCAGAATTTCAAAGAAGAGTTAAAACCAATACCCTTCAAATTATTCCACAAAAAGAAACAGAAGGCACACTGCCCAATTCATTTTACAAGGCCACAGTTACCCTAATACCCAAAACACACAGAGACCCAATGAAGAAAGATAACTATAGACCAATTTCCTTTATACACATAGATAAAAAAATTTTCAATAAAATACTTGAAAACCAAATACAAGAACACACCAAAAAGATCATCTACCATGATCATGTAGGCTTCATCTTAGAGATAAAGGTATGATTCAAAAAATGTAAATCAATATGTAATCTAATGTATAAACAAACTGAAATAAAAAGCCATATGATTATCTCATTAGATACAGAAAAGGACTTTGAAAAAAATCCAACACTCCTTCATGATAAAAGTTCTGGAAAGTTTAGAGATACAAGGGACATACCTAAACCTAAAAATAAAAGCATTCTACAGCAAGCCTGTGGCCAACAGCTGTGGAGATATTTTGTGTATGAGCTAACAAATAAAGCTTGTCTGAAGATCAGAGGGCAAAGCCAGCCACTAGTTAGCCTTAGAGGCTAAGAAATGGTGGCACACACCTTTAATCCTAGCACTTGGGAGGTTGAGACAGGAAGCGATATGGCTGGGCAGAGAAAGGAATATAAGGCAGGAGGAGAAAGGAGCTCAGTCTTTCTGGCTGAGGAGTTGGTGAGGTAAGAGGTGGCTGTGGCTTGTTCCTTTGTCTTTCTGATCTTTCGGCATTTACCCTAATATATGGCTCTGGTTTTTATTAAGACCAATTAGGACTCGTGCTACAAACATCAACTTAAATGGAGAGAAACTCAGAATAATCCAACTAAAATCAGGAACAAGGCAAGGTTGTCTAATTTCTCCGTATCTCTTGAATATAGAACTTGAAGTCTTAGCTAGAACAATAATCCAAATGAAGGAGTAAGATGATGCAAATAAGAAAGGATCTTTTTTCAGATGATATGATAGTATACTTAAGTGACCCTAAACATTTCACCAAGAAAGTCCCACAGTTGTAAATATTTTTAGCAAAGTAGGTAGATACAAAATTAACTCACAAAAATTAGTAGCCCTTGTATGTACAAATGGTTTGAAAAAGAAATTAAGTAAACAAAACTTTTACAATGACCTCAAATAATGTGAAATATCTTGGGATAACTCTAAGCAAGCAAGTGAAAGACTTGTATAATAAAAGCTTTATGACATTGCAGAAAAAAAACTGAACAAGATATCAGAAGATAGAAAGATCTCCCATGCTCATCTATCAGTGAGATTAATATAGTAAAACTGGCCATCACACCAAAAGAAATCACAGATTCAATGTCATCTTCATCAATATTCCAACACAATTCTTCATAGATCTTGAAAGGAAAATTTTCAGCTTTGTATAGAAGCACCAAAGATTCAGGTTATATAAAACAATCCTGGATAATAAAATAACCATTGTGGGTATCATCATCCTTGAATTCAAGTTGTACTACAGAGCTATAGTAATAAAAGCAGCATAGTGTTCACAAAAACAAAACAAAACAAAACAGACACATTATTCAATGGAATCAAATTGAAGACCCAGGCATAAATCCACACACCTATGAACACTTGATTTTTAATTAAGAAACCAGAAATGCACACTGGAAAAAAGACAACATCTTCAACAAATGATGCTAATCAAACTGGATGACTGCATGTAGAATAATCCAAATAGATCCGTACTTATCATCTGACACAAAACTCAACTCTAAGACTTTAATCCCAGCACTCAGAAGGCAGAGGCAGGTGGATTTCTGTGAGTTTGTGGCCAGTGTGGTCTATAAAGTGAGTTTGAGGACAGCTGGGGCAGTTATACAGAGAAACCCTGTCTCAGAAATCTAACCAACCAACTAACCAACCAAACAAACAAACTCAACTCCAAATGGATCAAAGACCTCAACATAGAACCGGATACACTGAACCTGATAGAAGAGAAAGGAAAAGACTTTCTGAACAAAACACCAGTAGCACAGGTACTGAGAACAATTAATAAATGGGACCTCATGAAACTGAAAAGCTTCTGTATGGCAAAAGATATCCTCATTCAGACAAAGTTACAGCCTACAAAGTGGGAAGAGATTTTTGTCAATTCCACGAAGAACTCAAAAACCTGGATATCAAGAAAACGAATAACCCAGTTAAAAATGGGGTACAGATTGAAACAGAATTCTGAATAAAGGAAACTCAAATGGCTGAGAAACATTGAAATTTTCAGCATCCTTAATAGTCAGGGAAATGTAAATCAATACTACTTTGAGATTTCACCTTACACCAATCAGAATGGCTAAGATCAATTGAAAAAAATGACTGCTCATGCTGGCAAGTATGTTGAATAAAGGGAAGACTCATACATTGCTTGTGGGAGTGCAAACTTGTACAGCACTGTGGAAATCAGTGTGGCAGTTCCTCAGAAAGATGAGAATCAATCTACTTCAATATCCACCTATACCAATCCTGGGCATATACTCAAAGGACATTTCATCCTACCACAGAGACACCTGCTCAACCATATTTATTTCTACTCTATTCATAATAGCCAAAAATTGGAAACAACCTAGATGTCCACCAATTGATGAATAGATAAAAACAATGTGACACATTTACACAATGAAACATTACTCAGCTGTTAAAGAAATGAAATCATGGAATTCACTGGTAAATGGATAGAACTAGTAAAAACCATCCTGAGTGAGGTAATTCAGACCCAAATAGAAAGATATGGTACATATTTACTTATAAATGGATATTAGTTGTTAAGTCATTGATAAGTAAGCTACAATCCATATAATTACAGAGATTAGGTAGAGAGTAAGGGACTGGGGGGAAGGATGGGTATTCCTGGAAGGGAAAATAGAATAGAAAGTTATGAATGGACAAAGTAGGAGACTGGAATAGGAAGACCAAGCAAGGAGGGGAGGAATAAGGGCTTTGATGGAGTGAATATGTGGAGGGACAGCAAAACTTAGTTCCATTTGAGGGGTAGTATGGAAACTTATACTGCAGAAGCTTCCATATATAAATGTGGAAAATAATATATATTAGATCATAAATTATTATATAGATCATATATACTATGATATAAATGAAATCATCAAATAACAGGGAAGACAAAGCCCATTCCCACAAACTATATATCTTTATTACCAAATGAAGTTTTTTTTTTTAATTCCTTGTTCTCCCTCTCTGTTCTTGATCCAGCTGGGATCTCCCGCTCCCCTAAGCTCCCTTTCCCATGACCCTTGCCCTTCATTACCCCTACTCACATCCATGTTGTTCATGTAGATCTCATCCATTTCTCTGTCATTGGGTGATCCCTGTATCTTTCTTGGGGTCCTGTTTTCTAGGTAGGTAGCCTCCCTGGAGTTGTGAGTAGCAATCTGGTCATCTTTGTTTTACATCTAGTATCCTCCTACGAGTCCAAATGAAGTTTCTAATACTGGCATTGGGTTACATTCTATTCAAGTTCTTAGCCAAATGGGTCCCATGGGAACCCCAAACAATTCAGCTATTGATGGTTCTCCACAAACTGACAGGAAGGCCATATTAGTGAAGAGAACAACCCACAAAAGTCATTGAACATGGAGAAGTATAGCCAGTGCCTACATTGAGCATTCACCCCCATGTACTAGAGTCTTCGGTACAGGGATGTACTCTGCACGCTACCCAAGGAGAAACATAACCTCCAACCCAGCCATAAACCATTCAGTCTACAACAGTGTCCTGCCTCGCTAACGCAATGGCAGCACAAAGCTTATGGGAGTAACCAACCAATATCTGATTTGATTTGACTAATGGCCTACTTCATGAGGTGCAACCCATACTCAATGTGCTTGTATGGTCAAGAACTCAAGACTAGATAGGACAGCAACCTAGCAGGGGAACCAAATACTACTGTTCTGATTAAGAAATGTAGTATAAAATGACCCCCATTGACATTTTGCTATACTCATAAAGTCCTACCTTGCTCACATAACTCATAGTTTCCTTATCCAGCAGTATGGGAGAAATACAGAGATCCAAAGCCAGACAATATGCAGATAGTGAGAGACCTTGGAACACTCAGCCCTAAAAAGAATGTCTCCATCACATCACTTCCCTCAGGACTTAGGAAACTCTTCAGAACAGGAGGCAAAAAGAGTGTAAGAGCCAGAAGAGATGGAGGACACCAAGGAATCAAGGCCTTTTAAACAAACATGGTTGGCACATATGAATTCCCAGAGAATGTGGCAGCATGCACCTGTCCTGAAAGGGTCTGCATCAGGTGGGGTCTGAGAGCTGAAAAGTGAAGAAGACACATTCCCTCATCCCTAATCCAGAAGCTATATCTCAATGATAGCCACTTGCAATGAAGAATTAGTTTTTCCCAAGTGAGATTCACTAGGGAAACAAACCACTCTTAAAGTAGGTCCCATGCCCAGCAGTAGATGGCCAACACAAAATGAACTCAGTGACATCTTTGGAAGTTCTTGGTCTCATAATGTTAAGTCGGGGAGTTTTTTTTTTTTTTAATCTTACAGGTCTTTTGTGCTTCCAGATTTGTGTTTTTATGGAATTCCCGTGTTCACAAATGTGTGTTGCTACATCTGTATGTGTTTCTTGTGCTTTTTCTTTGAGTCTTTTTCTTGTTTGGTTGTTTTGTATTATCTCCATCTGTTTGTTTTCTATTTCTTATTTTATTTTATTGGTATTCCTTGAATGTATATTTGTTTTCTAACAAGAGACATAAAGGTGTTGAGACCTGTGGGTAGGAAAAGGTGGAGGAACTGAGAGGGGTAGGAAGGGGGAATCAGAATATATTGTGTGAAAAAATTCCATTTGCAATAAAAAAACCTTCGAGATACCCACATCCACTGGAAACAATTTTAATTTGACTTATTTATTTATAGTTTGACATCTGAAAACTCAAAATTATATTTCTTAATGTGCCAAGATGTGCTTATATATAGTATAATGCTTAATGATGTTATAAATATCTATGTCCTCAAATATCCCTCATTTATTTATTGAGCAAAAACCACTATCCTTTGTTCCATGCAACAATAGTGAATATAATGTGAAATGTCACCCCAAAGCGTCTTACTCCCTGCTAATATTAATCAAGGATGATTCCCAACACCATCCCTGGTCCCCTGTCCCCTCTCCATGGAATGCATGTAGAAGCCCTAGTGAGCAGGGTTGCTCATCTACATGTTATTTCCCTAACTGCAATGTGATATACTGACATTGTCTTGGTTGAGTAGAGAGAAGTCAGAGGCACGCTTCTCAGCTGACTGTTCTGAGCAACATAAACCACCCAGAGAGAGGGCCATATGGAGGGTACAGTATCCTGAGCTTACAGGATATATTCATGTGATCTGTAACTTATATTTTGAGGGACTGTGTTAGAATCCGCCTTTCAGTATGGAATCTCCTGGAGATTTCTACAATCTTTCTTTGCCTACGTTAGATACAGAAGAAGGAGCAGCAGGTGGGTTGGTTCACAAGATGAGCTTGTGAAACTTGGCCACTCATTGGTGTCTATCAGGGTTGAAGGATGTTTATTCCTGTCTTTTCCGGAAAAGGTCACATAATGAAAGCTTGCAAGTACTAAAGACTAGCTAGGGATGGGAAGAGATACTGATGTTAATAATAAGAGTTATCTCTTAAAAGGCCAGTAGACTCATATATATATTTGTGTGTGTGTGTGTGTGTGTGTGTGTGTGTGTGTGTGTGTGTGTGTGTGTGTATTACTCATATAGTATATATATATATGTATAATATATTACTCATGTAAAATATACACATATATACACACATATATACTTTTTGGTAGTTATGAATAATTTAAAATCTTTCTTAAAAGCTTGAGGCAGACTGTGGTCCAAAGCCACTGCAATACAACTTTTATGAATCTTCTATCTGCAAAAAGAATGATTGACATTATCTTTAAGAAGTCATATCCTGGTAAGACAAAAACTATTTTCTTACTGAACATAACTGAATTTGCTGTCTAGGGCCCACCATATGGAGGGCATTAGATGGTGTTTGCATGTATCTGTATTTCTCTTGACAGAAGCTGAATACTGGCCTTGGGGAGTGCTGACAAATCTGGTGTCATCTGTTTATAGCATTCTTCTGCTGAAACCCTTGGACTTCAGCTGTTTGGTTCTGTAATGAGTTGCAGGTGTTGAGAGGAAATGGGCATGCCTTGTCTTAATTGCTTGATACATAGTGAATCTGCGGAGGGGGCCTCAGTGCCAGGGAAGATGTGCCTTAAGCATCTAGCAAGTTGCAATTTTCTCACCCATGAATTGAGGCCAGATTTCTTGTGCTAAGAGGTTTGCAAGAGACTGGGGAGATGGCTCAGTGATCACATCACTCACCATTCAAGTGTGAAACACAGAGTTCTGATCCCTAGTACCCACATAAATGCCAAGTGGGTATAAAGGCCAGCCTGTGATTCCAGACTTGGAAGGCAGAGATAGGACAAGAACATCCCAGAACAAGCCAGCTAGCAAGACTAGCCATATTGGCAAGTTCTGGTTTCATTGAGAGACCCTGCCTCAGTCAATAAAGTGGAAGAATAATCAAGAGTAATTCCTGATATCAACCTTGGTCCTCACATGCATGAATGCATGCAAATGCACACAGACATTCAGGTGTACTCACCCATGTATGCCCATGTATATGCATACACATACACACACACATGAAAATAGGGAAGTTTACAAGATGAAAAGAATAAGGATTCCTGCCTTTTATAAACAGTTCTAAGAATATTACTTATCGGGGATGAAGTCTGACTTAATTTTGTGAATACAATGGAACAACCAGAGAGTTCAAAGAACAAGGACCTTGGTTTAAGAGGGTCCTGGGTTAGAGTCCTAGTGTATCCTCAGTAGCTGTGTACCTTTAAACAAGTTGCCAAACTTTTGTGTCCCAACTTAAATATCTAACCTTTCAGGTTTTTTGTTTGTTTGTTTGTTTTGTTTTGTTTTTTGGTTATTTACTACTGACACAAGTCCATTGCCTAAGTACACCAGAGATGGAGGTAGGGGGTTCAGGAATTCAAGGCCAATCTCTGAAATATAGCCACTTTGAGACCAGCCTGGAAATTTTCTAAAAATTAAATAAAATTGGGGATATGGCTCAGTTGGCAGATGGAAACAGTGGATCTCTGGGGCCTGCTGGTCAGCCAGCCTACACTGCTTGACAAGTTCCAGGCCAGTGTGAGACCCTATCTTAGAAAATTAACATGCATCCTGTAAAATGATACACCTGAGGATGACCTTTGACCTCCACATGCATGAACACTCATGTGGATACACAGCTACATTTGTGCATACCCCCCACCACATTCATATACATAAAAGCAGATACAAAACAAAACAAAACAAAAATAAAGGCCATCACCGCATATAGTAGAATCCAGTGTTTCTTCAAGTGTGGATCATACCAGCTTCCCATTGCAAGGGACCTTTTAAGAAAAACACGTGATTTCCTTCTTTAGCTTCGTATATCGCTGTAAGGGAAACCAAACTCAGACACCAAGATCAACAAGTTCTCCCCATAGTTATGACACATGCTAACATTTGAAAATTCTGATGGATTATATAGATCTTAAAAAACTACTGCTAAAGGGCTGTAGAGATGGCTTGCTACCCTTGCAAAGGACTCAAGCATCCACATCAGGCAGCTCACAACCATCTGCCGTTCCAACATCAGTGACTCTGATGACCTCCTCTGGTCTCTGTAGGCACCTGACCTCAAGTACACACACAAAATTTAAATAAAATGAAACTTCAAAATGGACTGTAAAAAATGAATGAAAAGGATCCAGAATACAAAATGTTAAGTAAACATAGTGAGTTAGATGTCAGTATGGAGGCTCCAGCAGGAAACAAAGGAGTTGATGGGAAGAAAAGACCAGGGAACACTTGCCTCAAAGAGCACAGTGAGATTCTGGGAAGTAAGCTGAGTGTCCTTTGTAGGATCTGGTGTGATGATGAACTTGGAAACACCAGCCTCATTTTGGCTCCTCAGGGAAGCAGATCACTTCTCTCTTATCTCATGACTATCAAATCCACTGAGGACTTTGGAAACTTTTCTCCCCCTGAATAAATGACATTTGGATTTCATTTGAAAAATTGAGACAGGGTCTCATGTATACCAGGCATCTTAATCTGTGTTCTATTGTTGTGAAGAGATACCATGACCATGGCAGCCCTTATAAAGGGGAGCATTTAGTTGGGGTTGGCTTACAGCTTCAGAAGTTTAGTCTGTTATCATCATGGTGGGAGGGATGGAGGCACACAGGCAGACATGGTGCTGGAGATGTAGCTGATAGTTCTACATCTGGTTCCACAGGCAGCAGGAAGAAAGGGAGAGTCCTGGGCCACTGGGACTCATTTGAGTTTCTGAAACCTCAAAGCCCACTGACACACTTGCTCCAACAAGGCCACACCTCCTAATGACACTCCCTGGTGACCAAGCACTCAAACATATGAGCCTATGGGGGCCATTTTTATTCAAACCACCACACTAGACTTGCCACCATGCCAGTTTATGCAACACTAGGGATCAAACTCAAGGCTTTGATTATGCTAGGCAAGCACTCTACCCACATCCCTGAAGTATTTGAAACTTAAGCATAAACTTTTACAATAATTTAAGTGTATATACGTTTCTATCTAAAATAATGCTTAATCTTTTATATTACGATAGTATTATGTATTATCCCTGAAGGAGAATTATTGTTATATCATAATTCTTTAGAGTTTATTTAGCCCTGTTTTCAACTGTTTCAGTGAAAAATATGAATATATTATATATGTAAAACTTCATAACATGCAATCTTTTTTATATTAATAAAATAACTAGATTTAGCCAGCTTGTTATAGGTTATAATATGTTCCTATCTTTGTATCTATGTACTAATATATCTATTGTCTATTACTTAATGTCTGTCAATTATCTATCAGTCTATCACCTATCTCTAACTGTCAGTTTGAGTATATAGTCACCCATTATGATGTCAACTTACAACAGATCAAGAAAATACCACAAGCTAAACATTTCCCAGTGTCTTCTTTAAGAATATGACTGAAGTGTGTAAAATTGGGATCACTGCTATTCAGGCATCAGAGATATTATGAGGGTTTGTGTCATTGCAAGACCAGGGTCTCTGGCTCTGGTGAAGATGGGGATGACACACACACACCTTGTCAACTCTTGTCCAGGCTCAGCCTGAGAGAATGGCTTCTACAGTCAGCTGGGGTGCCATCCACAGACACCTCCTGGAAATGCTCCAGTTCTGTAATTATATTCTGCCTCTCAACATTAGGCTTCGTCTTTCTAATTGAATAATGCTCCATTTCATCAGGCTCATTTTGGAAAGTCTTGCCTTTCATTTCAAGAGCTTAAATAACAGCCATCCATCACAACCCTGAGAGAAGGAGGTGGTACATGAGCCACAGCAGCTCCCCAGAATTAAGTCTCAGCTCGAGAGACAGCTCCCAGCATCAGGGTAAGCAACCTCACAAGGGGTCTCTTCCATCACTTCCGCTGTGCCTAGAGCTACCAGTTTCTCCAAAGTAAGTGATGGAACATTGATTGGCCCAAAGGGCAGCCCAGGCCAGGGGATTGCCTGCTGGATAGGAGAGGAGAAACTGCAATGCTAGATTTTTCTTCTAAATTTCATTTTAGAAAACTCATTTATTTCATCAGATGTGTGTGTGTGTGTGTGTGTGTGTGTGTGTGTGTGTGTGTGTGTGTGTGTACCTCTATGAGCCAGAGGTTGTCAAATGTACTGATTTAGGATTCTTCATTTTATTCCCTTGAGATAGGGTCTGTTATAGAACCTGGAGCTAGGCTGGCAGTCAGCAAGACCCAGTGATCCTCCTGTCTCTGCCCTCCTTCACAGCACTGGAGTTACAGGTACATCTTTTTACATAGGTCCTGAATTCAGGTCCTCATACTTACGCAGAGAGTGCTCTCACCCACTGAGCCGCCCCCTAGCCCTCAACAGATTTTTTAGGCAACAGTTCTGAAAGAAGAAACTATTCTTTAAGAAAGTTGTTAGTGGATGCTCAGATGTTGCCTTTGGCTGTCCCCCTGCACAGCTTCTGCGGGCAAGTTTAGATGCTCTCAGCTCACTCTGATAATTGTGCTTTATCACATACTTTGTAGAAGACATTAGAGAATCTGAAACCACAGGCCATATATGGACCTAGCCTGTAAAGAACATGGGATAGACTACCAGGCCCTGACTTCTGCTCAGAGAGCAAAGCTTCCCTAAAGCCACATCCTCCAGGATGTAAAATCAATGTGGAGGTCATGATCCTCAAGAGGTTTAAGAGTCAGGCAGAAAGCTGTAATGATAAACTTGGCTGTACGGCTGCTGTAACTGGATCCAGCGTGATACTGGGGCAGCTCCAGTAGAGAAGTGGCTGTTTAAAAGATGTTACAACTCGAATGCATTGGCATTAAGAGAAAAAAAATTCCAAATTTAAAGGCACATCACTTGTAATTGTGGGGTAATTATAATAGATGATTGTTAATGTAAAACCCAGTGAGTGATATTCATTCATATACATGGTAACGTATTGTGCCATGCACAACCTGTGTGTATACATATGTGATGACTCTGTGAATAAAAAATACAGACATTCTTCAATAAGATTATTTACATACCCTAGTGTACATGTCTATGTTTGAACATTTGCTTGTAACCAAACCAGATTTCTGTTTGGGGCTTTTTTGTTTATTTTTTCTTTTTGGTTTTATTTTGTTTGGCACAAAGACAGATTATATACAAATCTAAATACAATTTGTAATTTGACAATTTCTACTCTGAACTTTTTAAAGGATATTTTATTTTTTCTTTGAAATATGTATACATTTATACCATGAATTTTAATCATAGCTACCCACAACTACCTCCCTTTAACCCTGCCTACTGCCCCCACCTCATTTCCCTCTCAGCTTCTTGTGTTCCATTTTTGTTATTAATAATCCTCTGGAGTCCAATTAGTGCTTCCCATATGTGCATAGGTGTGTGCCCATCTACTAGGACCTGGGCAGCCTACCAAAAGCCACATCCTCAAATGAGAGTAATCTTCCCTCCTTCCTTCTGCAACTGCCAATGGCCAGTTGCTCCCCTGCCAAGGGTGAGATCTGGGGTTCTCTCCTGTATCCTTGTAGAATGTTGATTGAATTGATCTTGGGCAGGTCTTGGTTATGTAACTGCAGAAACTGTGAACTGATGTAGGCAATAGTCATGGCATGTCCAGAACTCAGCATTACCCACCCTGAGTGCTCATAGTTGCTTATTTCTTAGCACTTTGGATGAGATGAACACAAATTTATGGATATAATTACTTAGAAGGCAGTCTGTCAGCATGGCCATTTATCAGAACAACAGTAGATTCCTATCTAGGGCCTATGATCTTCCAAGTCATGGGTTTTTAACAAGGTTTACAGCACCAGGCATAAAACTACTCTCAACTTCTCAATGGCTCTCTAGTCTTAAGTTGTTCCTAAGAACCTTAGGCCCCCATTTCTGTTGAGATTCCAATGGGGAGGACATCTAATTTCCCCTCTCGACTCCTCTTTCTGTTAGTTACTCTCATCACCGCTACAGTGTCTGACAGATCACTTAAATGAGGAGAGATTTGATGGGCTCATTATTTTTTAACCAAAGAGTTTAGTCTGTGGTAGATTTTGAGATTATGGAGATGGCTTTATATTTATGGAGGACAGAAATCAAAGAAATGTATGGCCTAGGGAAAAGATACCATCCACAGCCCAGCTGCCATGACCTGCTCACCCCAGCTAGTCCCTAGCTATTACCTTTCCCCCATCCCATTACCTGAATCCTTGAAAGGAACTCACCGAAGACTTTATCTATAGTTTAGGACAAAGCCCTCATGATATGGTCATCTTTGAACTTGCCACCCAAACTCAACTAGAAGTTTGTTTCACTAACTCCTCAGATATTTCTTATTTTAGTCAAGCTATTGATCAAAATTAAGTATCATTTATATTTGGAACTGGGGAATGGTCCAATCTTTAAAGTGATTGCCCTGCAATCACTTTAAATTAAATTTAAATTTAAATTAAAAAATTCTTTAATTTTTTTTAATTTTATAATTAATTTAATTTTAATTAATTTTATATATCAACCATGGATTCCCTATCCTCCCCCGCCCCGCCCTCCCCCCAATCCACCCCCCCATTCCCACCTCCTCCAAGGCAAGGACTCCCCTGGGGATTCAGCTCAGCCTGGTAGATTCAGTTGAGGCAGGATGCTGTACTTCCTTTATTGGGTCAGCCAGCCTAGCCTACTTGGCAAGTCTTGGGCTGGTGAGAGCCCATCTCATAGAAAAAGGTGCATGCTGCCTGAGAAAAGGCAGTTAAGGTTGTCCTTTGGCATGTGTGCATGGATATAGACACACAGATACACAGACACACACACACACACACACACACACACACACACACACACACACACACACACAGAGAGAGAGAGAGAGAGAGAGAGAGACAGAGACAGAGACAGAGACAGAGACAGAGACAGAGACAGAGACAGAGAATTTTTTTAACATTTGTGTTTTGTTTTTACAACAAAGCTTCAGTTTTCTGTTCTTTTTTTTTGAGAATTGGAGACCAGTTCTCATGATAGACTAAAAGCATCAGAGGGCTTCATTGGATAATGCACATGCCTTGGCAAATCACTCCCCATCCTCAGGAGGGACTTTTGGCAAAAAAAAATTTCCTGTCATGACTTCTATCTTCTGAACCTCCATCCATTTGTATTTGAACCCTACTTTCCATACTCCTTGGGTTTTAGTTACCCTAACTTTCATGGATCTTCTTGGTTACACACCTTCACATGTAACTAATTGTACAACTTAGTCCTTTGAGGTACAGGATGAACAGAGGCATATGTTGGTGTAAGGAGGCCCTTTGAAGACATTTGGGGGAGGTCTTTGGAATATAGTGTATTTGAGCATGAGGTGGTCTAAGCCAGGTAAGAGGAGGTGACATGGATTCAGTGCATTATCCTGAGATGGACAGATTGTTCTTTTTTTGACTCAATGTCAAAATATAGCTTTAAAAATATGCACACATTGTTAATTTATATAAATGCTCATTTCCCAAAGAGCCACACATAGTTCCTTTTCTAAACCCCTAAAGAGGAAGATGCTTACTGTAGTGAGAACCTCCAGGCAGCACCAGGGTATGAAAAAAAAAATCTATGAATGTGATGAGGGCTAGACTTTTTCTATCTGAGAGGAAAATAAGGAAACACACTCTTTCTGATGGTAACATTTTTACTTCATCTTGAAGAAATCCTCTCTTAAAATCTCTCCTGCTCTCTCTCCTGCCTCCTCTCTCCTCAGCTCACACTGCACATTTCCACACATACTCACACACTCTCTCTTCAACAGCCAAAATCTGGACAACTATAAGTTACATTTTCAGGGTCTGACCCATTCTCATAACACATGATAAGTCACACAGTTTTTCTCAGGCTAGAGAGGTCACACTGACCAGCCATTGAGTAATGCTTGGCCATGGACATAGCTCTGAGTTGGTCAGGGTTCCCAGACAGAGAATGACATTGAAATTCAGGACTTAACAGTGACAGTTAGTTGGCTGAGCCCTGAGTCCTGTAACATAAACTGAGGCTGGGAGTATGTGCAGAAAGTCAATTACTTCAGAGGGTTATGTCTACCAAAGTTGCTTCATGTCTGACCTTGATTCAGCAATAAACACCTGGAAATTTGTCTTTTTGTATTTTCTGCAGGGGCAGCTAGTCTGTTTTGAATTTGTTCTGAAGTCTAAAATTAGCAGTCTTTGTGACTGAGAATACTGTTACTTTTCTGTGTCAGTTATGAAAAATATTCTAGAATTATTTCTATCCACTAACATTATACAGCTTAACTAGAAATCATCTTCCTCACCATCCACAGCGATGTGTACCCAAAATACGGACTATTTACATAAGACAAACACACATGCAGTGGGAAAACACCCATAGCAGTCCTTGGGGAAGAAATGTAGTGGCGGCACATGAGAAAAATTACAGACAGGAGCAAGAGTCATTTATAGTCAGCGACCCCACGGCTTTGCCAAGTGGGGCTCCCTATCAGAGAATTACTCATTTGGTAGGTCCACCTGTTGAATACTAGTTGTCAGCTGCTGTATACGCCCACAGCCCTCGGAAGGAAGATAAATTGTTTCCTGAATGATCTGTAGCTTTCAAACTCTTGTCCTTTAAGAGTTAAGAGTTTTATGCTATTATGTGGGAAATAACTTCCTTCCTACTGGAAAGAAAGTGTCTCAGAAGAAGTCTCTGCTTATCATTTTACTGTCTTGTGTATGAGTGTATATCTGTGTGTGCTTAAGTAGTATATTTGTACATATGTATAGAAGTCATGGATCAACTTCAGAGGTCTTTCTTCAGGTGCTGCCCATGTTGGCCCTTGAGACAGGGTCTCTGAGTGGCCTAAAACTCACAAAACAGTCAAGGTTAGTTGACCAGCAAGCCCCAGGGATCTAGTTGTCTAAGTCTGTCTCTGTTTCTCCATCACTGAGGTTACAAGTGTCTCTTGTGCCTCTGTCTCTGTCTCTGTCTCTCTCTCTCTCATGGTTTCCATGGAAGCAACTCAGGTCCTCATGTTTGTTTAGGAATGTGGACATAGAATGAAGAAGTAGACTGACAGGGACATAGGTATGAATGAGAATTCTTACAAGTGACTTTATGCTCGATTCTGTGGGAGAATCAGGGCTCAAGGTCATCCACAGGGTAAGAAAGATGGAACAAATTATCTTGCTCCATGAATAGTTATTCTCATGTACTAAGTTCATCCATGTGTGGGTTTTTGGTGAGGTTCTCAATTGCCTTTTCAGGGAATCTTGGAATGGAAGTTATGGCATGCATGCACACAGAAAAACATGTAGTACAATAAGCAAACAAACAAAAATTGTATTTAAACAATTAAAAGCTATTAGAAAGGACTATGTGCATTTAAGTCAGTATTTTCAACCATGGAGGAATTATTTGTTTTAGATAACAAGAGCCTTTCTTTTTCCCTTCTTTCTTCTTCCCTCCTTCCTTTTATTCTGCTTCCCTTTCTCCCATTCCCCTCCTTCCCTCCCTTTGTCCATCCTTCCCCCTCTCTCTTCCTCCCTTCATCCCTTCCTTTCTCAAGGTCTCACTCTGCAGGCTCAGATGCCCTGGACCTCATGGTTCTCGGCATCCTACCAGTGCACCTCTGTGCTCCAGGTTAGGTCCCTCTCTAAGTTAAAATAAATGAGGTGGACTGAAGTGGGGGTTTTTAATGACTGCATTCTCTCAGATATCATGTTAAATTGTTGACACTGTGCCAGTTACCTCTCTACTATGAAAGAAGGAGAAATCAGCATCACTGTCTTCACCATTTTCTCTCCCTTGCTTTGGCTTTTCTTTTGTTTTCCTCACAGTTTCTGGGTTTGTAACAGTAAGCACAATTTCCACAGGTTTGTAACTTTATTCCTGTTTAATTGAATCCAGGGCCACAACCTGTCATCTTGCACGGCCTCCTCTCCTTGTGAATTCCTTGTTTTTATTAGCTCTCACTTGGCTGGATTTTAGTATCAAAATGGCTTTTAGGAATTATATTTTCTAAGTCCTTGCATATTTAAGAACATCTGTTTATTGCCTTTATGGGAAACATGTGGGAGATCACTTTCTCTCTTTCTGCTCTCAGAGGATACCCCTCCATGGCTCTTGGAATGATTGTGGAACGAGTCTTTTTTTTTTTTTTTTTTTGGACACAGGTTTTCTCTGTGTAGCTTTGCGCCTTTCCTGGAACTCACTCTGTAGACCAAGTTGGCCTCAAATTCACAGAGATCCACCTGCCTCTGCCTCCGAGTGCTGGGATTAAAGGCGTGCAACACCACCGCCCAGTTGAAACAGCTTTTTTGATACAGTTTCTCAGATCATTGTTTTGTTGTGTGAATGGTGATTTTTTTTTTTTTGTGTGTGTGTGTGTAAATGCATATGGAGGCTAAAGGTTGGTCCCAGGAGTCTTCTTCAATGACTCTCCACCTTATATATTAAGGTGCAGTCTCTCACTTGAACCCAGAACTCTCCTATCAGGTAGTTTAGCCAACCTGTTTGTTCTGGTGATCATCTCTACAAGAGATGATCTGGAAGATGAGATAACAAACGGGGTACCACAGTTACCAGGTATTTACACAGGTACTTCATCTTTTGCTTCAAATGCTTTACTTATCCGCCATCTCTCCAGCCCTCTGGACATCACGTGACTGACAGGTTTTGTTATGAAATGTTTTCCTTTTTCTTTTAAGACAAGCTCTTGGACACATATCTGAACTGTACTTGGCAATGTCTGTAAAATCAGGCTGACTACCCTTTCCAGAAAACTTGGCAGCTTTGACCTTAGCAGGCTACTACTTGTTTCTATTACATCAATGTAAAACTCGTTTCCAGATACAGGAGATGGCACCCTCTTTAGCTGTGTCTTCAGAATAACTCCAGTGGACCATGCTGGCTTCCTCGTGTTAATTGTTCAGAAACTGAAGCCAGGACAAGTTACCAGACCTCTGGTTTGCTCACACGTAAGCCTGCAGCCTACTTGCTGACCCCTTTTTCTCTTCCTTGCCATGCTGCTTTTTCCTGGATGTGGAGAATCCAAGAAGGAGACAAGAATGGGGCAGAAGATCATCTAGTGAGAGGGCTCAGTCATATATTGGTTGCTGTGAAAGCATGATTACCTGGGTTCAAGTTCTCAGAACTCACATAAAAGATATAGATTCTGTAACACACATCTACAATCCCAACACTCCCATGTTGAGCTCCGAGGCCCTGGAGCATGAGAATCTTTAGAAACTTGGGTACTGCCTGGTGTGGCATGTGCAGTAGTGAATAACAAGGAGACAGTGTTTCCTACAAGGTGCACAGTGAGGACCATTACCTAAGCATGTCCTCTGACCTCCACCAGCATGCCTACACTCACACACACACACACACACACACATACACACACACGCACGCACGCACGCACGCACGCATGCACGCACACACACATGCACGCATGCACGCACATACATACACACACATCACATATTTCTCTCTCACACACACATATACAAACCACACATTTCTCTCTCTCACAACACATATACAAATCACACAGTTCTGTCTCATACACACATATTCAAATCACACAGTCCTCTCTCTTACACACATATACAAATCATACAGTTCTCTCTCTCACACACACACCTACACAAATCACACAGTTCTCTCTCTCTCTCTCTCTCTCTCTCTCTCTCTCTCTCTCTCTCTCTCTCTCTCTCTCTCCTCTCACACACACACACACACACACAAGATTAAACTACCAAGGCAGTATGATGCATGGTGAGTGTGGTGGAGGGGAAGAGAGGAACACGATTTTGCATTCTGAACTCTTTACCAGACATGTAAGAAAATGGTATTTCCAAGAATCCTGAAGTCAAAAGTAGATAATGTCAATTACATTGGAGAATATTTCTTAGCCCTATGCCCTATAAGAAGATTTCTTTTCCAGTCTGACAGGTTCTTGGAATTCTAGTGGTTGGACATAATGTACTTTGTTCTATTAAAAATATATTCTGTTTAGAAAAATTAAAGACATTACTTTAAGATCCATGCACTTATGTCAGCTCCATTATCTGGAGTCATAGTCAATAGTTATTTGAAATCTGCAGTTGTGAATTCTCGGTGGTGCTTGTCTTTAAAATAGACTTCCGACAAATCAATTCCTGTGACTTTGCATATGACAAAAATCAGTCAAATGGCAAAGTGAGCACCTTCTGAGAATAACAAGCATAATGATTATTTTTGCATATGTGTAATCTAATAATTAGTGGTTCATGTATCATAAGTGGAATATTGTGCTCTCTGGTTGTATGTCAACTTGATACAAGCTACAGTCATGTGAGAGGAGGGTACTTTGATTGGGAAAATGCCTCCATAAGATCAGACTGTAGGCAAGTGTGTAGGGCATTTTCTTAATTAGTGATTGATGGGGAAGAGTCCACCATTGTGGGTTGTGCCACCAACCCTGGACTAGTGGTGCTGAGTGCTTTAAGCAAGCAAACTAAACAAGCTATGAGGAACATTCCAGGAAGGGGCACACCTTCATGGCCTCTGCATCAGCTCCTGCTCCAGGTTCCAGCCTTGCCTGAGTTTCTGTCCTGACTTCTTTCAGTGATGGACTATGATCTGGAAGTGTAAGCCAAATAAATCATTTCCCCCCAACTTGTTTTTGGTTCTGGTGTTTCAGCATAACAATAGTAACCCTAACTAGGACAAATACATGAACTGGATGAATTATGGTCACCTCTTTACTTAGAGGAGGAAGTTAAATTCTGTGAGATAAAAAGCTAAAGGGTAGCCGGCGGTGGTGGCGCATGCCTTTGATTCCAGCACTTGGGAGGCAGAGCCTGGCGGATCTCTGTGAGTTTGAGGCCAGCCTGGTCTAAAGAGCAAGATCCAGGACAGGCACCAAAACTACACAGAGAAACCCTGTCTCGAAAAACAACAACAGCAACAACAAAAAAAAAAAAAAAAAAAAAAAAAAAAAGAAAAGAAAGAAAAAGAAAAGAAAAAAAAAGCTAAAGGGTTCCTGGAATAACATGTCATTGCTCTCTGGAACTCACAGCAGCTTTTATTACCTGCACAGGACCTGCACAAGATTGGGTCTGTCAGCATCTGCTCACAGCATGGGAGGGGCTCATGAGACCCCACCCCTCCGTGAGGATTTAGAGGTAATTAGCAATTACTGGGGAGGGAGAGATGTTTTCTTGAGTATTGTAGTGACTGGTAAGATGCCATGTCCATCTTATACATAAACTATCACCCATGCTCCTGTAAGGAACTCTTAATTAAATTCAGTGGGTCACACACAAAATGACATAAAAATAGAAAGGGAGTAGTGAAAAGAAGAAAGGGGAGATCATGGGAGTGATATGATCCAAATACATTATACACATGAATGAGAATGTCATAATGAAATCCATTGTTATGTATAACTAAGTATATATGAATATGAACATTAAAAAGGGCTGGAGAGACCACTCAGCAGATAAGAGAGCTTGCTGTGCAGTACTGAGAGCCTGAGTTCAGATCCTGGCACTTCTGTAATAGAACAGCCAGAGGTGGCCTCATGCATATCTGTGACCCCAGTGCTGTAGCAGGCAGAGACAGGTGGATTGCTGGGACTTGCTGGTTGATAGCCTAGGTCCAAGTTCACTGAGAGACCCTGTCTTAAGAAAATAAAGTACAGGGGGCTGGAGAGATGGCTCAGAGGTTAAGAGCACTGGCTGCTCTTCCAGAGGTCCTGAGTTCAATTCCCAGCAACCACATGGTGGCTCACAACCATCTGTAATGAGATCTGGTGCCCTCTTCTGGCCTGCAGACATACATGCAGGCAGAACAATGTATACATAATAAATAAATAAAATCTTTAAAAAAAAAAAAAAAAAAAAAAAAAAAGAAAATAAAGTACAGAGTGGTAGAGCAGGACATTGGCATCCTTCTTTTGCATCTAAGTGAGTATACATGTATGTGTACCCTCCTACACACATACACGAACAAACAAATCTATGTCTTCATTACAGTATAAAGTCGCAGATTCCTGGTCTTTAATGTATGTAGCCCACAAAGCCTTCCTGTGTGTTCAACACTGGGTCAAAGCTGGTTTGACAGTGACCAATTCTCTCATCTTTCCTTCTTTACTCCCAAAGCACTCTCCCTCTACTACTTTGGCTGTGCTTCCCACCAGCAGAATTAATGCTGTAATTCACTAACTTCAGTGGCTCTGGAGTTCACCATGTAATCCCTCCATGTTGTATCACTCTTGGCACATAATAAAAATCCAATAAATATTTTTAAGATACTGCTGTTCCTGTAAGTCCTGTCTTCTGGACTAAATTATAAGCCATCAAAGAACAAAGTTCACGGTTTATACTCTCAGTGGTCCACTGGAGTCACCACTGCTGAGCAGACAGTAAGAGTTCAGGGGTGGCTTGTATGGGGTTGAATGAAGCCACGGGGACCCATGGCAGGAAGGGCTGCAGTCCCTGATGTCAGCTGTGTGTCTCAGTGGTATTTGATATACCTCTCTGCCCACAATCTTCACTATGTGCCTCTGTCCAGATGCCTCTTGATATTTTGTACCCTCTGAGGAAGGCTTTGTATCTCTTTCCTTCTTGCAATATTAGATCACATGTTCAGTGGTGAATGAGGAGAAGGAATTATTCTATTAATTGACATTAATTAATAATTATAATATTAATTGATATTATCAATATTATATTTCATAATACAATACAATATAAACATAATTTAAATATATTATAATATGTAATATAAATATATTATTATAATATTACATATATTGTAATATATAACATAAAATCACAGTATAATATTATTATATAATAAATAATTAATGATAATTAAAATTAATTAATAATTAGCATTGTATTGATTAACATTCTATTAAAAGGCACATGGCTTGCCTTTATATACATACCCACTCATCTAATCCTTACAAATCTTCTGTAGTTTATAACTTGACCTCCATTTAATAGTTACAAAAACTGAATCTCAGCCGGGCGGTGGTGGCGCACGCCTTTAATCCCAGCACTCGGGAGGCAGAGGCAGGCAGATCTCTGTGAGTTCGAGGCCAGCCTGGGCTACCAAGTGAGTTCCAGGAAAGGCGCAAAGCTACGCAGAGAAACCCTGTCTCAAAAAAACCAAAAAAAAAAAACAAAAAAAACTGAATCTCAAAGAGATTTGGTGTTGGGGTTGCAAGTATGGCAACCAAACCCCATTTACATGCTGCTGGGGATCAAACTCAAGGGCCTCCTGAATGCTGGAAAAGTACTCTTCCAATTGAGCTATATCTCTAGTCCTAAAACAAAACTTTGGAGTCTCTACATAATTCTTACTTTCATTGTTTGTGTCTTTTTATTTGCTAGTTTGTTTGTTTGAGACAGGGTCTCAAACTATGAACATTATATGTAGATTGGACTAGCTTCGAGTTCCAGAGTTCTGGAATCCATGGGCAGTAATTCACATGCATTACTCCAAATGAGTTCTTGCCATCTTTGAACATACAATGAAAATTTCTATGTCATTTTTTTTCCATTTATTTTAGATGTCTAGCAGGCTCTTAAAGATGAAGATCAAGGAAGTAGGACTTAATAAAAGCTAGCAAGCTGCCCTTGGAATTCCTCCTTTCTTCCTGTTCTGTCAATCTGTGTAACAGGAGGAAGGACAGTGGGGGGAGACAGAATGGAGAAATTCAGAGGGGTTAAAACGTTTTAGAATTATTTCTTTCTGTTATTTATTTCAACTACACGAGGGGACAAAGAATGTCCTCATAGACAAAAAAGGAACCTGAAGAAGCACTGAAACCCTGTTCTCCAGCCTGAAGTTTAGTGGATGCAGAGAGCCTGCTGCATGGTATGCTGTGAGAGCTCTTGGGATGCCGGACCTACAAAGGGTAAGTTACTGGAATTCATGAAGATAGAGTAAGGGAAGAAGACAGGCGCACCGGAAGCCTAACATCCATAGTATAGCAGGGCAGGGATGTATGTAATTCCCCACACAAATTGAAAGTGCAAGAGGCAGGCTTTGCTGAGCCCAAATTGAAAGCCATTCTATGCAAAAAGGATGCCCCCAGAGCAGAGCCAGGATCCTGCACTCATGTTGAGATGGAAGCTAATTTATCACACCATTGGATTTTATTTAGGTACTTGATTTATTAACTGGACTCTGTAACCCCTGTTAAATGATAAAATTCAGTGGTCACCTTCTTGACAGGGTAGAAAAGGAGGTGCTACATGAGATATGAGATATGAAATAATTTCATTCAGTTTGAGACACAATTTTAGTCTATCAGCTGATGGAAAGGGAGGAATATATTCAAAGGCAAATTTTGGAAGGATGATACGATTTTTTTCATGTTTTTAAAATAGATTCACACATCTTGTAAAGAGCCATATAAGCTATTCTTCAGCTTAGTGATGAGAGTGTAATGGCTGGGAGAGGTCACCATCTCTGAGAGTGACCTGCAAACATTGGAATATTCTGGTCTTGGGTAGTTGGAAGTGGAGCCTATTCCAATTGCTCTGTATGTCACATCTGGGAAGAGAACATTGGTGTATAAGCTGAGGTGAACACTCATGGCAAGATGACCTTGCTTTACATGCTAATAAGACATACTCAGCCTTGACTTGAGAAATCTGATCATATCCATTTTTTTTCCTACAGCTTCTGCCCTAAAACCTTCTCCTAGAAAAGATAAAACATGTCCATATATGTTAAGTGGTTTGTTCACCTACAGGTACGTGAATAAAATATCAGTCGTTTCAAATGCAAGAGAGTTTGGCATTATTTTAAGTTGGGAGTGTGGAAAGGAAGGTGGGAAGTTTCGCAGAGTCTATAATGGCCCTTTTCAAAGGACCCTTAAAATATAGCCATTTGCAGGCATTGAGTTGAACCACATCTATACTGAGAAGCTATGAGAGATCACCAGGTACTGTGTGAGCTTTTTCTGAGGATATGTGAACAGCCTAACATCCATAGTATCTTATCTTCTCACCCTCAGGTAAGGCACCAACAACAATATCAAGGACACAATTCCTGCAAAAAGGATCTTGGGTAACCAATGGGTTTAACCGGGGTTACCTACAAGAGTATGACCAACGTTAGCATGGTCAGCTAAAACACTGCAGGAAATAGATTTCTCTCTCCAGCAACCACTAGCAGCCTATATATTTCAGGGAGGGTCAGGGCCTTGTGAACCCTCTCCTCTAGTAATCTTTAACTGTCTATAGCTGCTTGGAGAAAGGCAGGGCCTCTTGAGCCCATCTCTGCCTCCATGACAGGAAGTTGATAGATCAAATCTTGCACACGTCTCTTTTACTAATGACTGCTCCTAAGAGTTCCAGAGGGCAGTAGCCATGATCATGCTCAGAAAACAGTATTGTTTTTTTTGACCAGGGGAATGGAAGACAGTTTGGAGATGAGGCTGTTTCTTATGAGAGGGTACACAGGCAAATGAGTCAGAGACGGCTGGGTTGCCTAGTGCAGCCTCACATGAAGGTATGTACCTAGTCTTGTTATAACTTGTCATGACATGTTTGATCGATAGGCCTGTTCTTCTCTGGAGGAAAATGGAGAAGGAGTGGATGTGGGGAAAAGGAGTGTGGTGTGGTGGGGGTGCTGGGAGGAGAGGAGGTGAAACTGTGGCCAGAATGTAATATATGAGAGAAGACTAAATTCAGTTTTTAAAAGGTACACAGGAGTCTTCACACTTAAGGACATAAAGCACTCTATACACTGAGCAGGGTGGCTCTTTCACAGGCTGCCATGCCTTGCTTGTTTGGGTCAGGGCCTGAACATCACTGGACTCAGTTCTTGTAGCCAATAAGGGCTGGGGACAGAAAAGGACAACTCAGTAGAAAAAGGAAACCAGTCACCTGGAGTGATAGATCCGTCAGTAAGGTGTTTGCTTTGCGAGCGTGAGGACCTGAACACAGGAAGCCATGCAAAATGGCGGATATGGTGATGTGTTCCTGAAATGCTGGTGTAACATCCCAATACGGATGAGACAGAGACAACAGAATCCTTGTGCCTCACTGGCCAGCCACCCTAGCTCCATCAGTGAGCTCCAGGACAATTAGAGTCTTCCTCAGAAAACAAAGTGGATGGTTTCTAAGGAATGGCAGCTAAGATAGGCCTCAGGCTTCACTTGAATGCACATACCCACACTCATTTGTACACCGGCACACACCACACCTGCACACGAGCACACACATACACACAAGCACACAGAAAGGGGAGGGGGGAGAGAGAGAGACAGAGACAGAGAGAGACAGAGACAGAGAGAAACAAAACTGAAGCAGGCACGTAGAAGCAGTGGGAGGTCAACTGGTACACCCCACGGAATTGTAAAATTCAGAGTTACCGTACAGCAGCCCAGCCCCACTGCTCTCCTCAGCACTGTAAGAAGATGTGGACTTCCTCCAAGAATGGAAGTACTTAGGAGCTGATTTACTGAGGATGAGCTACAGGCTCCAGTGTGCTTTGTAATATTTCAAAGTCTTTTAAAAAATAATAATTGTGCATGGAGTCTTTGAGTAAAGTCTTGTGACTTTTACTAAACCAGAAGCATACCATATTAACCAGGAATGTATTTAGGTGCATACTGGAAAAACTGATTGCTGATTAAAATTCCAAAGGCTTAAAGGTATTTTCTTTAGTTTTGAGAATTTCATACATGTATACCATGAATTATGGTCATCTTTATCTGTTTCTTCTCCCTCCAATTCCTCCTGACCAACCCCTAGAATACTCCTCAGCTTCACGTCTTTTTTTTTTTTCACAACCCACTGAGTTCCGTTGGTGCTGCTCATATGTACATATAGGTGTGGGCCAACCTCTGGGAAACGTCTGGTGGTTATGACCTCAGAAAAAGAATGATTCTCCATCCCCAGCAGTTACTAACTGACAATAGCTCCTCCATAGAAAGCAGGACCAGGAGAGCTACCCCATCCATGCTGTGCTTGGGGATGGCTTGATTCTTGTGCAGGTTACTACTGCAGCTGTGAGCTCATGAGTCTGATAGCCATGTTGTGTCCAGCAGAAAGCATTCACAGTATACCTCCCCATCCTTCAGCCCTTACATTCTTTCTGCCTCCTCTTCCCCCATGGTCCCTAATCCTTGTTGATGAGGAGGCGTAGTTAATATAGATATCTGGTTTGGGATGGGAGTATTGTTCTTACTTTCTGGACTTTGACAGATTGTGCATTCTCCATTGACTGCTGCCCACAGCAAAAAGAAGATGTTCTGACTGAGGCTAAGAATAGCTAAAGTCTATGGGTATAAACCTGAATATTTAGAAGGCAGTTTGATAATATGACCATTTAACACAATTTAGCAGATTTTGCCCTGGGGCCTATGACCTCTCAGCCCCGGGATTTTTTTTATCAGAATTGCAGAACCAGGCATGGAATTTCCTCCTGTAGAACAGGCCTTAAATCCAACCAGAAAGGAGTTAGGTCATGCCACTGTTGCATCATGGGCCCGTCTTTTCTGGCAGGCCTGTATTACAGCATGCAGGGCCCTGTGCTGGGTAAGACCATTGATATTTCTTTTGCCCAGCAGCTTGCCCAGCACCTTCCAGAACCAGGAAAGCTTAGCCCCCAGGGAAGAATGGTATTGGTTATTTTGTGACTGATTTTTTTCTGACTTGCATCTAAAGATTGTATTGTCTTCAGTAATAGGGTCTTAACATGTAGTTATAGGACATAACCAAGGGTAAGAGCGACAGTCTGTGTTGTTTTGTAGACCTCTGGGGTCTCTCTGTCCAATAGCTCATGGGGAGGTAGCCCATGTCCTATAAATCAATTTCCATTTAGTAACCTCTGTCTTCTGGGAGCAGTGCTATTTATTCACACAGGGCAATTTTGTTCAAATTTTCAAGTATACTTTCAAATTAGCCTCTAACTAGTGGCTTCGCATAAAGCTTTTCCATAAATCTTTACCTTTAGTTGCCCACCTACTGCACTGTCCTCCGCCCCATCTCCCAGCCCATATCCCCATTTAATTCTTTAACTGCCAGTATTCCCCTCTCATTTCATTTCAGCTGTGTTTTTATTATCCCTGACTAATTTTTTAAAGTTATGCTGTGTGATAGCAGTACAGCTTTTCATATGACTTTCATTTGAGTTAGATTTCCCCTCCACCCTCTGCTTTCCCCGAGACTGCAACACCCCTCTCTGCTTAAAACTCAAGTCTTTTGGTCTTGTCCCCGTGATAAGAAGACTTGCCATCACTGTATAGGAGTGGTGGGCCAAGTGGTAAATTTGCACACAAACTCTTCTGAGAGCTTTCTATCCCACTGCTATTATTATGCCTTGCATTATCATCTATGAACGTTGCTTCATGGAACCTAGAAGCTGGCGCATCCCTTGGCCTTTCAGCAACATTTAAGACTAAAGAAAAAAAACATGCCTCAGCAAATTTCTGCTTATGTCCTGGACCTGAGTCCTATGTATATCTCTAGTTGACAGGAGGACTGTCCATGAATATTTTCAGCCTTTTCTGATTTCAGCCTGGAGTTGGACAAAGATTAATATTGAAAGCACACGTTCCTTTGGCCAACCTGCAATGTTGGCCATTACCATTTGAAGGATAAATATTATATAAGCGATTAGGTCACGTGATAGTTGATACATTATTAATTTTTCTCATCTCCCAAATATAGCAGTTATGAGAGCTGATGGTTTTAAATCTTTTTGCTTGTAGCTTAATGTGCCTTCGAGTCATCCCAGTTCCCTCTATACCTGAGTCTACGGCTGAGTTCTAGCCCAGCATAGCAATTAGTTCCATCGTTTATGCAGACTCATCAATTTTAAGGACTGCCAAAACTGCTGTGTAGAAATGGATTCTGGAGTTGCCCCGAGGCCTGGCAGCAATGTGGCCTTTGTGTTTGCCACAGGGGAGAGGAGAGGAAATAGCTGCCTGTGGGCTGAGTGTTTGTTCTTCCTTTCCTTGTGGAATTCAATTATGATGTGAACACTTACTCAGAAAGAGCACTGTGCTTTTCATTTTCTCATGTAGCTCCTTTCAAACCATGCTTATGAAGAAAGGGATACTTACCCATTTACTAAGGAAAACTAGTCTACTTGGGAGGCTCTTATATTATAGAAAGGACAGACCAAGAGTCAGATACACATGATTTATTTCTTTATTTTTTTTGACATTATGGAATAGAACTAGAGGGACCCTCAGGCAATTACAATGTTATGATTTTATTTGTTTACTTTTGAGACAATGTTTAACTATGTAGCCCTGGATACCCTGGAGCTCACTGTATATAGACCACATTGATCTGGAACTCACAGAGATTCCCCTGCTTCTGTCCCAGAGTGCTGGGATTAAAGACACTTGACACCATATTTGGCCATTATTTTTATGTAGATGTACGTGTGTGTGTGTGTGTGTGTGTGTGTGTGTGTGTGTGTGTGTGTGTGTTTGTGTGTGTGTTTGTATGAGTTTACACATATGGTGTACCTCCAGAAGCCCTTGGAAGCTGGAAGAAGCCATTGGATTCCCGGAACTGGAGTTACAGGTAGTCATGAACTGCTATGTGCGTGATGGGAACCAAGCCAGGATCCTCTGCAAGAGCAGTACATGCTCTTTACCGCTGAACTATCTCTCCACCCAAGACCTTTTAAAAATGTATGTGTGTGTTTGCTTGTGTGTGTGTGTGTGTGTGTGTGTGTATGTATGCGCGCGCTTGTGCCTGCAGATGCATATGGACATTATGGGAGACCATGGGACAACATATGTAGTCATTTCTTAGGCACTGTCCACCTTGTTAACAGAGTCTGTTAATGGCCTAGAAATCATTGACTGCACTGGGATGACCTGTGAGCCCCAGGAATCTTCCCATTTCTGTCTCTCCAGTGCTGTGACTACAAGTGTGCACTACCATGCCTTTTTATTTTTAACAAGGACTTGGAGGTTGAACTCAGGTCCTCTTATTTTCATAGCAAGCACTTTATCCACTCAGTCATCTCCCCAGCACAGACAACACATATCTAAGTAAGGTTCAAGTGAACAAGAGTTGCCAAATTGATGATGTCCTAGTTTACCTATTCTTGAAAGACATTAGAAGTTAGAACAGTTATGTGCCCAGGATAGTCACTTTAAGTGTCTCTGCCCCAAGTTGTCTTTGTGTAGAATTGTCTGTTCATACAAAGGGACAATCATGTTCCCTTGTGTCAGTCATCTTGAGTTTCCATGACAGAACTTCACAGTTTGTGTAGCTTAAAACACAAAATGATTTCCCCAAGATTCTGAATACTGGAAAATCAAGGGCCAAGTAAAGTAGATTTTTTCCTAATCCGTTGTTTCTTGGCTACCATCTTGTTGTATGCTCACATGTGGGTATGGAGAGAGAGAAGAGAAAGTAGACAAAGATGGAGAGAGAGGAGAGAAAGAGAAAAGAGAAGAAGATAGATGTGGAGAGAGGAAGAGAGAAAAAGGGAAAGTGTGTGTATGAGTGTGTGTGTGTGTATGTGTGGAGAGAGAGAGAGAGAGAGAGAGAGAGAGAGAGAGAGAGAGAGAGAGAGAGAGAATGAGATCAAGAATGGGTAGAGACAGAGAGGAGAGAGAACCACATCCCTTCATGATATTTCTTTTTATAAGGCCACTAATCTTATTGTACAACGGCCCATCCTTAGGATCTCATTAAACTCAGTTATGACCTTACAGAACCCATTAACAATTAAAACCACTTTGGAGATTAGAACTTCAGCATTTGAATTTGGAGCAACACAAGGTAAGATAAAACCACCCTTTTAAGAGAAAATTATAACCAATGCATAAATACATGGAAATCTCAAAGAATAAAGAAAGTAATATAAATATAAAATCCTAAGAAAGTTGTGGTCTTAAAGCAGTAGATCTATGCTTTCATTCAAGGGCCAATTAATCATCTTTTATTATAATCTTAACTATAAGTCATAATAGCCTCTATTCACACATGGAACATTCCAGATGTTTATGATTATTTGTGAGGTGCCATGAAAAGCATCCCCGATATGCCTGAAATCCCAATCCTTTTTTTCCCCTGGAATTATTGGTCTTGAGCCTTCAGATCATGAAGGATAAATACCACAATTCCAGAAGTTCAGTTATCTTCTTCCACATAAACTCCAGATAGTTTTATGATCTTTTAATTCTTGTTTCAATTAGACATTAGAGAATATAAAAAAAAATCTGCTCTAATGATCAATTTTTTTCTGTGCTTCCTATAAGAGATGACTTAAATAGCATGGCTTGCCAAGTGATTATAAGCTTTGGATCAAGGAAATAGTTCTGAGTTAGTGACAAGAATGTTAATGATGGGGAATATAAGTGAGGCTCATGTTGATATATCCATCATGGTGATTTAGAGAGAAACTCACCAGAGTCTAAATTTATTAAAATGATATGAAAATGTTTCCCTTATGATTGTCTCTTTGTGTCTTACAGTTTGTAATAAACCCTAAGAGAAGAATGTCCATTATAAAGCTTAAAAGAACACTTACATCAGAAGATGGGAGATCTGAGTTAGAATGATGACCAAAATTTGTTAGTTGTGACACACACACACACACACACACACACACACACACACACACACACACACGGATGTATTTTCTTTCTTTCCCTCTTCTCTTCTCTCTCTCTTTTTCTTTCTTACTTTTTTGACGGGTTCTTTGATAGGCTTTTAGTAGCCTCAAACTCAGTATTCTTGTTATAGCTGAATTCTACTTGTTATTAAATAAACGGCTGTCCAGACAATGTTTGCTGAATGAATCACAGGGAACTGACTTACCACCTAGCTTCATTTCTTCTTATCTCAGGATTTTCTGTAAGATAATTTGTAGCTCTTGTAGTTTGTAAATGCTCCAAGGCAAAGACAATTTTTTATTTAGACAGAGTCTCATGTAGTCCCGGATTGTCTCCAACTCTCAGTGTAGCAAAAAAAAAAAGGCCCTGAATAGCTGATGCTCCTGCTTTTGCATCTTGAGTACTATGATAACAGGTGGGTGCTACCACTCCTGGTTTATGCCATGCTGGGGAATGAACCCATGGCCTTGTGCATTCCAGAAAAACATTCTAGGAGCTAAAGTATAGCTCTAGCCCCAGGGAAAAATATCTTGAATAAAAGAAAATCTGATTTGATTGTGTTGTTTTAGCAAGTTTACTTCTTGACTGGTAGGATTTCTGCCCTTTCTGCTGCACAGTTACAATTTTCCCGGAACTATCTCTGTGGAAAATTCAAGTCCCTGGACCACCAGAAGCTTGAGGTGGTTGAAGTTTTAGGGTTTCACGGTGATGTTTAGTACCTCTTCTCTCTCCCCTTGTTTCATTTGGCCGTGTGTTCCTTCACAGTGTGCTGTTGGTCACTAAGGTTGGAAAAGAAGACCCAGAACTATTGTGCACCCTGAATACTCCTCACAAGGTTAATTTAAGCATAAACTTATGGGTCAGAGAGATGCCTCAACTGGTAATGGCATTTGCTTCCAAGCCTGATGACCTGAGTTCAATCATGTACTATAAGGAGAGAATTGACTTCTACACATTTTCCTCTGGTGCATGTGGCATGTGCACATACACACACATACAAATAAAACTGTAATAAAAATAATTTAAGCACAAAATCATTGTTTCTTTTTTGCTTTTTATTTATTCTCTCATACAATACATCCCAACCAAAGCCACCCCTCCATTCCTCTCTCCCCAGTCCTCCCACTACCTCCCCTTTACCCCAGATCCATTGCTCCTCTGTTTCCTTTCAGAAAAGAACAGGCCTCCCAGTGATATCAGCTGAACATGGCATAATAAAACGCAATAGGACTAGGCACAAACCCTCATACCAAAGCTAAATGAGGCAACTCAGTAGTAGGAAAAGGGTTCCAAGGGCAGGAAAAGAGTCAGAGACACCCACTCCCACTGTTAGGTGTCCCGCCAAGACACAATCATTGTTTCTGTAAACCCAAATCATGCCATAGAAATTATACAATTCTGAGATTTAAGGTCCCTTCAAAGGCATTTGGGATGGCCATAGATTCCCAAAACTTCTGAGTTTGCTTCTAAAGTCATCACCCTGAACCCACATTTCCTATTTCCCAGTTATCTGCCAAGTTCTGTGGAAAGCTGATTGCAGGGAAGTTCTCAGCCGTCGGTAGGGTAAAGCTAAATCAATGCCAGTTCCTGACATATTGATCAAAGCGTCTGTGTAGAGAAGTCCCTGACCCACCGAGCCTTGTGTGTTTACTCCTCCTCACTGGAGTTCATCACAGCAACCTCACTTGGAGGGAAGGAAAAGTCAGTTTTCTCTCAGGCTGTCCAGGCTAACTAACAGATCACCACAGACACAGTAGATTAGAGCATCAGAAACTCATTTCTCACTCTTCTAGAGGCCGGGACGCTCACGGTTAAGAGTCAGTATTCGGTGGTGGTGCTTCCTGGCTCTTAGATGGTGCTCTTTTCAGTGACTCTTTACAAACAGAAGCAGACAAGGGGACTTCTGCAGCCGCTTTTTACAAAGGAAACTATTTTGCTGACGAGGACTGTCGCCTCATGACAGAGCACAGGAGAAGTGGAGAGGGACACTTTGTATTCTGTTTTGTGGAGATGCACTTGTGCTCTGCATTGCAGAAAGGAACCGGCACGCACATGTTATTACCAGCTTAGTTTGTAGATGCTCTTCATGGTTGGTTTGTTCTGGGTCATGCCCTCATAGCCCAGATATTCCAGGAGGGAGTACAAGATGGATACTGACAAGCACTAACTAGGCTCATCGTTTCTAGAGGTGCCTGAGCCCACACGTCCAGAGAATGAGGGGAGAGTACAAGGGATAATAAGAGGAAACCACAGATACCACGAGTCTCAATCATGCTGATCTCTTGAGCTCCAAATCTGATAGCCTCTGCCTCTACCCCTTCCTCCCCACATAATCGCCAGCAGGAGATGAGAGGGAAGAGGTTTTGGGGATGCTAATCCTCTGTCTTCTCAGATTGCTAGCCCTCTGAATAAAACACAGTTTTAAAGATTTAATCTCTGTCTCTGCTCATTGGTACCTGTGAGTGACAGGCAGAAGTGAGTTCTGATCGCCAGTTACATCATGACCAAGTCACTTTTCAAAGGTTCTGCTTCAAATGCTAACATTTAGGGCACTGGGATTCAACATCAGAATTCTGAGAGGCTTCAACCCAACATTCGATCTAGAGAGAAGTGAATTCTCTTAAAATGCTTCTGCCTCTGCAGTCCTAATAGTAAGTTTAATGAGTAAGGTACCGTTAAGAAGGCCAGTTCTGGAGGAGTAGGCAGAGGAATGGGAAATCTGAGGTGACTCACACAGACAGGAGTGACTGTGCCCGTGTTTGAAGGGAAGGGCTGGTATTCAACCAGTCTTTGCCACATCAAATTTTCCCATATCAGAATCCTTTCACTTCCCCATGGCTTTGCTTCTGAGACTCACACTCAGAGAAGAGGTGCTTGGATCCAGACAGTGTTGAATTGGTGCCAGACAGAGGAAGGGAAGATACATTATATACATTGTCACAAGGAAGAAAAAATTCCATGCCTGAGCTAAGAAGATGGCAAGATGAGGATATAAAGGAAATGCGTGGCCCATCCTAAACGCCTCGAGAGGGAGAGGGCGGAGCACACCAATGGGGCCGTTACTTGGAAATTCATCCATTTTGCCTGGAGAGAGGTTGGAAGACTTGAAGTCATCTTCGTTGCTCCTTTGCAGTTGGAAGCACCCTGAAATTTCACCAGCTTCACCAGCCATGGTGCTGGGGATGGGAAAGAAAGAGATGAAGGAATGAAAAGCTGGTAGCCAGCCATGTTCTCTCCCCCACCCCCCGCCCTGTGTATGTTTGTGTGTGTGAGTGTGTGTGTGTGTGTGTGTGTGTGTGTGTGTGTGTGTGAGAGAGAGAGAGAGAGAGAGAGAGAGAGAGAGAGAGAGAGAGACAGACAGACAGACAGACAGACAGAGGCACAGAGAGAGAGAGAGAGAGAGAGAGAGAGAGAGAGAGAGAGAGAGAGAGAGAGAGAGAGAGAGAGAGAGACATACATACAGGGAGAGAGAGAAATAGACTTCTACACTTCATATTTCCTCTTTAATGTTATTCAGTCATTGTCACTTTACTGGAATTCCCCAGGAGACATTTGTTATTGATATCACACCTTTTTGCCACTTTGTTGTTACAGTGTCACAGAACAGCTGAAAATCTGACTGCAGCATGCTGTGTTGAGTTCACTCAATATTCTGTTTCCTAGTCCTCATAAATTAAAACAGAACAAAACAAAAACAACAACAACAACAACAAAAAACTGGTTGGCGAGAATGACCCACATCTATTCTGCCTTCCATGTAAGAGATACTGGACTGGTGGAGTCTCCAACTTCAGCCAGAAGCCCAGGCCAGGATTTAGATTCTCCCAGAATCTCAGACCTCTCTGCGCACTGGCTGGGACCTAGGCATGGATTGTATTCGACATTTGTCCTTTACCTCCCTCCAGTTTAGATCTCTCATAAAGATGAGAATGAAGGGCACACACCTACCCACAGAACCTTGCTTATTTTTATTTTTTAATGACCCCTGTGCCTGTAGGTGTGAGAAGCAACCCCAGGTCATAGTCACAATCTTGTGTTTGTTTATTGATTCCTTTCGTTGTGAGAAAAGTTCTCATGTAGTCTAGGCTGGTCTCAAAGTCTTTCTTGCTGAGGATGACTTGAACTCATAGACGTCCTTCCTCCATCTCCCAGTGCAGGAATTACAGGCATGCGTTACCACACTTCATTTTATTCAGGGGCCGGGCTCGTTTCTTGGGTACTAGGCAAACACTCTGTTGGCTTCGCTACATCCCTAGCCCAAATGGCAAAGTTTTTAAAATTAATTTTGTATGTCCTGATGTTTAGGGCCCTTAATCCAGGATGGGGAGTGGCATATCTCATTGGACTGGCTTGTTACTTTCTAGCACAAGGAATATAATGTTTTACATAACAATGAGTTTTCACAAACAGAAAACACCAGTTCTAGTGGGTGTGACATGGTGTCGGGATTCTTCCTCACCTCATGCCTGGTGACTTCACCATGAGTCCTGCTGCCTCGGCCCTTTGCTTGGGTGTTCATCTTTTTGGTTTTACATTGTCCTGACATTGTTTCTTAGCTCTTTGCTGGTCCTCAAATGCTGTCTACCTTGTGTCCAGAGGGTCTTTACTCACCTGGAGCTGCTTAATTTGTCAAGGCTGTCTGTGTGGTGAGCCTCAATATCCTCCTGCCTCCACATCTGCAGGACTGGGATTGCAAGCCTGTGCCACTGTGCCTGGATTTCTTTATATGGTTTCTGGGGAATCAAATTCAGGGCCTTGAGCTTGTATGGCAAGCACTTTGACAATTGAACTGTCCCCCTAGCTCCAACTGATACATTTTTTAATGTCATGCAACCGGTCATTTGGAAAATACTAGATGATTGACTAATTTAGATCTGCTGAATGTTGACAACTTTAATTACAGCATGAAAAAAATGAAAGCATTTAATATCACCAGAGTTCTCATCAGACGAGAATCTTGAAGAATTGGAAAGTTGTTACATTCAGGCAATGGTAGCAAGTTTCTAGAATTTGGAAATCCCCACTTTACTAGTGGTGACATCTGCTGTTCATTTCCCCCTTTGTACTGACGGCTTCTCCTGGTGCCTTTTAGAAAGTAAACCTCTTAAGTATCCAAGTCTAAATTGTCATAGTTTGTCTTTCATTATTCTTCCCAGAAAAAAAAATTCCATTCTGCTAAAAGGCAGTTCTTAATGGACAACTTAATTGCACAGCCATTGTACTTTGGTGAGTAATAGACGTCCTTTATGTGCTGTTCCATCACCCCATGATGATGCTCCTTTGATGAGCATATCTGCGGAAACACTACTAGCAGAAATACACTCAGGATAAATATTTTGTAACCTTTAAGTCTGAAGGTACCTTTATCCACTCTTCCTATTTGACGGCTAGTTTGACGAATCACCAAACTGTATAATAGAAATAATTTCCCTTGAATGTATTGTCTCAATCAGACTGTGGCTTCCAGATTTTCTGGTGAGAACCTCATAGCCACGCTGATTTCCCACTCCTCGTATGTAATTGTTTGAGTCAGTTTTCTGTTGCTCTGACAAAATACCCAAGAAGATCAGTTTATAAGAAATACAATGAGGTTTGCCTCACAGTATTGGAGGACTGCTTGCTGTGCTGGGTCTGTGGTGAGGCTGTACACTGTATCAGAGCGTGTGGCCAATGAAATTTGCCCACGCCTGGCTGTTGAGAAAAAGGCAGGGAAGGGGAAGGAGGAGATAAAAGAGACGAGAGGAGGTAAAGAGAGTCTATGAGGAAGGGTTAGATCAGAGTCCCTTTGTTCCAATGACCTAACTGCCTTCCATTTGGCCCCACCCCTTGGTTTTGTCTCTTAAAAGTGAAACAGGTGAAGAAGGCGCTTCTAACACATGACTCTGGGTCAGGGAATGTTCAGAATGTAACCACAGCAACGACACTAGTATTTTTCCCCATGAAAGCATTTGACAAGTTTGTCTCCAACACTCTAAACCAATGTCACAATAACATGGATGATTTAGATCTATTTTTACCTCTTGCATTGGGTATTTAGTGGCCAATTTTAATCTGAAAAACGTGATTCTTTCATTTTCATAGAATTTGAAGAGTGACTTGATCAGTCATTTCCTCCCTTCTAGAGCTGGAGCTTTTACACCACAACGAGTTCCCTATGTTTTCTATTTTTAGTGTGTTTTAAAGGATTCTTTTAGTTTCGTGCTTCAACTGTATAAAGCGCTGTTTTTCCCAAAGGTCTGACATCATGGAGACTTTTTCCTTCTCTGAATACTTGGGTAGCTTAACTTTTTAATTAACATTTATTTATTTTGTGGTTGCCATATATATGGAAGTCAGAGGACAACCTCGGAGAGTCAGTTCTTCCCACAATGGAGGTCCCAAAGAATAGAGTTTAGGTCATCATGGTTGTCGGCAAGCTCATCTAACTTTTAGTTATCTCACCAGCTCTTTAAATAGTAATATAATCATGTTTCGTGGGTATGATACCCTTCTGTTACTCTTTGTGATTTTTTTTTTCAGTTTTCCCAGAAGAACAAAGATATTTTGTATGTATTTGATTATTTCTGTCACTGTGTGTGTGTGTGTGTGTGTGTGTGTGTGTGTGTGTGTGTGTATGTGTGTGTGTGTGTGTGTAAATTATTTGCTGATGCTCTCTAGTGTCTAGAACTGAACAACCCAGCGACCTGCTGAAGTTTCCAGGACACTGCTGGAGGGGACAAAGAGCAGTCACCTGGAGACAGAATGGACAATAGCCATAGAGAGCTGAATTTTTTAAGACAACTTCAATTACCATTTTGTTCTTCCTCTGTTTGACTCTTCACTCCCAGTTCCAAAGGTCTTTGGTGACATCATTCCCTTGTCTGTTGATTCTGCACTGCGGATGTGCCTGCTTCTGTTTTCCAGGGCACTCCTTCAGATGCCACTACTTTTGTCTGGTAAATGGTCATTTCCTACTTAGTTTTCAAATATTTCTCAATATAGATCTTATTTTGTTATTTCTCTCCACATTAATTTTTTATCTTCAGAGGGAAAAAAATCTCTTTTCTTATCTAGTGGGGTTTTGTAGGTCTCAAAACTGAATGAGTATATCCAAACCAAAACAGTATTTCCTCTGAATTTTTCCTTTCCTTTATTTTTATGTGTTTTAACATGTGCTTGTGTGAGGAGTGAGTGTCTGTAGGTACATGTGTGCACAGGAGTATGGGTGTCTCTCTTAATCACCCTGCATCTAATTGTTTGAGATAAGGTCTCACTAGTTAGATGCTCATTGATTCTGCTAAGCTGGCTGGCCAGAAAGACCCGGGGATGTTCCCATTGCTAGGATTACCATTTTAAAAACGGGTGCTAGGAATTAAATTCTGGTCCTCATGGCTGTACAGCAGGCATGTTACTGACTGGGCCTTGACAAAAACTCTGTACAGTGAGCCTCTAGCAGGCAACATAGACTGTAGCAGATAAACGGTGCTTTCTTGGTTGACAAATGACTGCTTTCACTACTGTCTGTGCCTGGGAACTCGGGATTCCAACAGTCTTGCAGTCAAATTCCCTTAAAGGGGAGATATATTTTATAACATTCTCACTCCAGGTCACAGCATCATTTACATCTTAGGATCCACAAAGGAGCAAAACTAGCAGGGAACTGGCTTGAGTCCTAAATGCAAAAAGGTTGATACTGGGCAAGCAAAAAGACTACAGGAAGATCTCATGCCTGTTTTTTTCAAAATTGAGGGGAAAATGTGATTTTACTGTTGTTACCAGTACTCCAGATGCTGAGCGTCTTGCTTGATTACTTTCATTTGTGTGTGTGTGTGTGTGTGTGTGTGTGTGTGTGTGGTGCTGGAGGTGGAATCTAGGGCCCTGTGTGTGTTAGGCAAGCTCTCTACCCTGAGATACATCTTCAGTCTCCTAAGCTCAGCACCACATCTGATTTCTGTTCCCACTGGGACATGTATCTGATATATTTGTTTGCAAGAAGAGGATAGTAAGATTATTTTCTATAGGTTTCATGACTTAACAGCAATAAAACATTTTATGTATATTGAACTATTACACTCCCTAGGCAAATATTTTCCCTTTTTCTTTACAGCTAGTTTTTTTTTCATATGTGTATGCCTGTGCTTTTGCATGTCTGTGGGCATATGTGCATATAGGGATGTGTCTGTGGAGGCCTGAGGCTGATGTGAACAATCCTTCTCCATCATTCTTTTATTGTATCTGTTGAAACAGGTCTCTTAGTCAAATCCAAATCCTGAAGATGGCTTGCTAAGCAGCCAGCTTGCTCTGGAGATTGCCTGTCCCCAACAGCTGAGGCTGAAATTGCAGCCACCCAGCATTTATGTGGTTTTCTAGGGATCTGAACTCTGGCCCTTGCACTCGAGCAGCAAGCTCCTTAACCACTGAGCTACCTCCCCAGCCTGGAACAGCTAAGCTTCTTATGTCTAAAAGTCTACACAGGCCGTCAAGGAAGGAGAGTATTAGATAAGGAAGGATGGGGCAGGGTGGGCAAACAGGGCATGAAAGAATAAAGAATTCTGGTGGAGAGGCTACCAGGGAGAAACAGGGGTAGCAGGAGCTTGAGAGAGGTGGGGAGAATGAGAAACCCAAAGCAGCTTTGTCTAAAAATGTCATAATGTCATCTTACATCGTACTTGCTGATTAAAACAAAAGTAGTTTGTATTCCCTGAGTCTGGTTTCTGGTCTCTTACTTAGCCTTTGACCCTTTGAAATCTCATAGATCTTCCACTGTTCTTTCAAAAGTTCTGTAAGCAGAGCTACATGTGACTTATTTATTGGCAAACTCAACAAACAGATGTCACTGGTGATTTAATTAATTAAATAACTCCTGTAACTTGGAAGTTTTGTTCTTACATGTGCATAGCATGCCCTAAATTATTTCATGATATACAAAGAACTGCAGTTTTATTCCTTGGCACATTTACAGGCAAGTTAGTGGACAGAAAACAACACATAACTGTTACAAAACCCAGGAGAGGGTTAGTGTCTCTAAACGAGGTAAAGAGAGCTGGAGAGATCGCTCAGCGGGAAAAAGTACTTGCTGATATGCTGTTCTTATTTGGGAAAATTAGGATGAGAATTTGAGGAATGAGGCAGCATTTTAGAAGAGGATTGAATGTGAAATATGTAGCAACTGGGAATTGGCGAGGGAGAACAACCTAAGCCCTTCCTGATGTTTCTGTACAATTTAGTCAAGCTGCTCTCTTAGCCCTGGTTTTTAGGGTCTTTCTGAAGCACAGTCAGAATAAAGTTAGAAGTACGGGGAGCTTCCTCTCCTTCAGGTGCCCACACATCCAATTTGTATTTGTGTGTGTGTATGTGTTATAAATGCAACCTTAATATACAAAATTATTTTGTGATAAGCTTATAAAATGCAGGTGACAATGGGGCTATGAAACACACCTGCTGCTGGCAAAGGGAGAAACGCAACTCCAAATTCAGGTGGAGTCTGGGGACTGTGAGTAAGCGGTAGGACTTGGTTCTAATCATCAGTGGCCCTGTACTCCACAGTTTTAGATCGGAGGAACAGGCAGTGTGTTCCCAGCATGCCTGCCTGCCACAGCTCCCTAAATTATTATAATGATTGTTTTATTGAGCTCATCTCTTACCTGCCTTAAATGTGAATTCCTCGCCGGTCATAAATGTTGAGACAATCCTCAGAACAAGGAAGGAATGAGAAGAGAAGGAATGGGTGGCCAGGGAGCTATCAGCAGGGTTCCTGATAGAAAGATTCTGAAACTTCGGGAGAGTGTGAGGAGGGCAGGGGTGGAAGGGTGGAGGGGGGAAGTACTACTACTGAAAGCCGAAGTAGATGAAGTGGTCTGAACCTGGGTGCCTGGGGAGCTATCAGGGAATGGATTTGATATGCAATCTTCATGGTGATAGATGATGGTGGCTGCAGAGAGAAACTCTGAGGGACTTGCTGGGGATGGCACACCAGGTTGTTAGCTTACACTAAGTTACTTCTAGTGTTTACTCCTGTGTGTTCATGGAAACACTTGTATGCAGGTCTGAGCATTTCTAAAGCACTTTTGGGGGAGGCTGGTAGGTGAGTTATTTGCACCTGGGGAACTGAGAACTGAAGGAGCTGAAAAAGCCCCTCATGGGGGAATTGTGGTCATTTATTTTGATGTCCTGTATAATTAGAGTTTCGATCACATTCTCAGGTGGAAGTTTAACCCACAAAACACAAATGTGACCATTAATAAGGAAAGCATGAGACTATGCTTTCTGAATGTTTGAATGATATTATCAGAAATAAGGTGATGTTCCGTTGGTGCACAACTCGATATGTTGTAAGAGGTAGGCTTCTAAGCTCTGGGGATGTAACACTTGAGAAACAGAGGAAGGGAGATTAGGACTTAACTTCTCCTTGGCTCTGCAATGAGTTGGAGGCCATCCTGAGCTACATACGATCCTATTTCAAAACAAACAAACAAAAGACCATAGCACAAGAAGATTTCCGAGATTGCATTGGGTACTGGTTGTGGCAAAGGGGGAAAGTCCATTTTCTTCTCAGAATTTATGTCCATTATGCTTGGAAGCAGGTGAGATTCAGTGTAGAAACCAATTATACCCACCTGCCAGCCTGAGAACCTTGTGATGAGCAAGCTATGAAGAAAAAATTGAAGGGTGACACATACCAGGCAGCAAAACGCAGCAGAGAGAGGTATGAGGAAGGGTAAGAAATGTCAGTTGGTTCCTAGATCAGGGGGAGATTCAACTCAAGAGTCAGCCGGAATCAGATAGAGAACTACTTTCATTCCTTGTCAATCCTAATCTCTGCTTTCACATTCTGCATGGCCTAAGGGAGAATAACCAGCCGCTTTACTACTGAAACTGGAGCATACATAAAACTCTAGGGATTTTAAAATCACTACCTTTATGATTCCTTGAATACATTCTTTGGATGGAATACTGTGGGACATAACTCTAGAGTGATGTATCTTCTCCTCAGTCACAAAAGAGTTGACCATCCAGGAGAAAAATGAGTTCATAATGCTCTCTTTTGAGCATGTCTGGAATGATTTTATTGGAGGAATAAAAAATGTGTTTCAGTTTTTGTTGTTATGTGTCTAGTTGCAGTGCTTGGCAGTATAAAACACGCCTTACCTAAGAACAGCCTTTCTCGTGTTCTCTTCTCTTCTCTGTGTTGGCTGTGGAAGCAGCTATTGCTATGGAGGGAGAGACTCACAAGGTCCTGCCCCTCTCTGGGGATCTAGAGACTTTCAGTGATGGTTAGGGGAAGGAGAGACAGTTTCTTCAGTGGTGTAGCTACTGGTAACATACCCACAGTCCTGTAAATAACCCTGACTAAACTCACTGGTTCACAACAAGAAGAGTGAATAATAATTTGGAAGAAATAAAAGGAATTGCTACAGTCTCTAACACCCTAAGTTTTGTCACCCTGGAAGAATGTCTGCACCCCTTCCAAAATGCTTCAAACACATAGTTAGGATGATGAGGAAAAAGTTGCCAATGAAGAGCCTCAGATTTTCAGATTGTTTATTACTTTAGCACAGGTTAGTTTCCTCCCAGGAAAGACCAATCCCTAAAGATGTGAAGGACAGAGACAGGCCAGTGATAGCTACATAGCTGTATTGGAAATGAACTGAGCCTGGGCAGATATCAGAAGTGGAGACTGTTCAGAGATGAGAGGATGGGGGAGGTCTGGGGAGATGATGCAGTGGGGATAGTATGAGCCCTGCAAACAGGAGCACCTGAGTTTGGATTCCTAGAAACAATGAAAAACCAAATAAAGTACAGTTTGTCTGGACTCTCAGGGGAAGGCAGAGATGGAGAAGTCCTAAATATTCATGGGCCAGCTAGACATGAGTGCAGGCTGGGAAATGAAAGACAGCTTCAAAAGAAGAAGAAGCAAGTGAAGACAGAAAGTGGGGTTGTCCTCTTACCTCTGTACACATACTGTGGCACATGCATGCTGGCCTGCACTCCTATGTGACTACAAACACAGAGAGGGATAGACAAAGAAATGGAAGAAAAAGGGAAGAGGCGGTGGATTGGAGCTGGGTAAGAGCCTTTGGGTACACGTTGTGGGGGCTGACAATTTGAAATCACATTCAGTTCTAGCAAGGAATAGCAGTGATTCAGCGGATGGTCAACCAACGGACCAGAGAACACAGGGTGGGGTGAAGATGGTGTAGGCAATTTCTTTCCAGAACAGCTGGGACCCAGATTTTCTGTAGTGATTCCAAACACTGGAAGAAGCCCTGCATCATTACAAATATTATTCCCAACGAGGGTCCTTGAATTGTTCAAGCTTACAGCTGGAAGGGATGAGTGTGTCCAGCTGGTTAGGGATTAGGGGAGCCAAATCCAAGTCAAGGAGAACAGCTGGAAGTCAGGTCTATCTGATGATCTGACAATGTTTGGTTTGGTTGTTTCTCTCTCTCTCTCTCTCTCTCTCTCTCTCTCTCTCTCTCTCTCTCTCTCTCTCTCTCTCTGTGTGTACTCCAGAGGTTAATGTCAGGTTTCTTCCTCAATCACTCACTACCTTATATTATGAGAAAGAGTGTCTCATTGAACTTGAAGCTTATTGGTTTGGCTAGACTAGCTGGCTAGCCAGCCCCTGGGATCTGTCTTTCTGTGCTGGGATTATAGACACACACCACTCTGCTTGGCTTTTTGTATTGATGCTGGGAGCTAGAGCCAAGCCCTCATGCTTGTGTGGCAAGTACTTCACAACTGAGTTGCCTTTCTACCTTCAACGTTTTGTATTGTAAAGAAACGTTTCACTAAGCCAATCATATATTTGTTTCCTAGGCCAAATAATAACTGTTCAAGGGACATCATGGGCTGTGCTTCCTGAAATTTATATTCCTCTTTCTCACATTTTAACTCAAAGAGCTCAGGGAATTCCCTCATGGTTTTCTACAAACTGGAAACTGACCGTTTGTTTTTATAATTATCACCAGTGTGTGTGTGTGTGTGTGTGTGTGTGTGTGTGTGTGTGTGTGTGTGTGTTGTTTCTTTGTTTTGCTTTCCTTGAGACAGATTCTCAGGTACCTGAGGCTTGCTTCAAATCTATGATATAGCCCAGGATAATCTTAAACTGATGGTTTTACTATTTCTGTCTTCTGAATGATGGGGTGACAGGTATGAGCCACTAAACCTACTTTATGTGGTACTGAGGATGGAACCCAGGGCTGAACTATCGGAAAGCCTTCGACCAACTGGCTTCATCCAGCCCCACTAGCATTAATTAAGTCTGAAGTTAGTCCTTTGTATTAAATTGCTTTTTTGTTGCTATTTGTTTTATGAGTTGCTTGGGTTTTCTTACTCACTGTGATTCATTGTGTTGTGTTTCCTGAGAAAATTTAACCTTTAAAAAAAAGTCTTCCATGTGACAAACTGTAGTATTACTCCAAAGCTGTTTATTTTTGGGTTTAAAATCTTACTTATTCTTGCTTAATGTGTATGCATGTTTTACTTACATGTATATATGTGCACCACATGTGTGCATTGCCTATGGAGGCAAGAAGATGGTATCAGTGTCCCTGAAGATGGAGTTACAAATGACCATGAGTTGCTATATATGTGTTGGGTCCTCTGCAGAAGCAGCAAGTGCTCTTAACTGCTGCACCTTCTCTTTGGCCCCTACAGCTATTTTTTTTTAGAGTAAATATACCAAGTTCAATTAGAAGAAGTGGCTAAGTTATCCTTATTAAATGGTATTTGTAATATTCTGGCATTTGTCTCTAATATTTTTATTTCTATCTTCTTTTGGCTGTACATTCAAATTGAAAGCATTATGACACAGCAGATTTTTTAAAACTGTGGAAAATCTGTATGTGTTTTAAATAGACATCTCCTAAAATTACCATGGCTTTTATTTTCTTAATCTATGAAATGATAACCTAGTAGAAAAGAAAAGTAAAACTCCGAACTAAGAGTTGGGTCATCTTTTTCTCTGAACAACTGCTTTTTTTCCCCTTGAGATTTTGAGTTTAATATAATAGGCTGGTGACATGAAAAAGAAAAATATGGTGTCTACTAGACACTCTTTAAACTTTAATTACAATTTTTGTATGTGTGTGTACATGTACTTGCATGTGCCTGCCATGGTGCGTGTGTAGAGGTCAAGGGACAACTTGGGGAAGTCAGTTCTCTCCTACCACGTGCATCCAAGGATTGAACTCAGGTCAACAGGATTGGCAGCAGGTTCCTTTACCCATTGAGGTGTCTTGCTGCTTCCTCCAACACTTTTTATATGTGAATTTTCTTCATTTTATTTTCTACATCCAACATTAGGTACGGAGTCTAGATGAACTCTACCTGCTCACTACATGTGCCAGTGACAGTGTGTTTCTTGCATCCTAGAGTTATCAAGGTGGAAATAGAACATAAATTTGAAGAGCTGTGGAAAATAGATGTTCTAGTTTCCTTTCTGTTGCTGTGATAAAGCACTCCAACCAAAAGCAGCATGTGGGTAGGGGGTGGAAGTGGGTAGGGTTATTTCATCTTATTTGATAGTCTTTGATTGAGGGAAGTCAAGCAGGAACTTGAAGCAGAAAGCATGGAGAAATGCTTCTAGATGGATCATGAGTACCTCACCCGCTAAGTTGCCCACTTATTCATGCTTTGCTAGTTTTCTTATTCAGCCAAAGACCACCTTCCTAGAAATGATGTCAACCACAGTGGCCTGGACTCTACTACAAAAATTAACAACCAAGCAATCCCCTCATAGACAGGCCCTCAGGCCAATCAGATCTGGGAAATACCTCAATTGAGACTACCTTCAGGTGACTCTAGGCTGTGTCATGGTGACAAAAAGGAAATGGAGAATCAGGCAAAGTATCCCTTGGCCACAGTTGTTAGCACTTGACCACCTAGATGCACTTAGGTGATTATGAAGGTTTCTACTGTTCCTGAGCTTTGATGACTGTTTCCATGAACTGTGTTACAGTTCTCTGGCGTGGATGAGGGAAATGTTTCAATGCTAGCACCTATCCCTTTGTCCTTCTGTAATGTACATTATACAGGGAAGCCCTCATGTTCTGTTTAAGCTAAGTCTTCATCACAGGAAGTTGGAAAGCTGAATCGGGGAGTCAGCAATCCAGCCCTTGTCTCAGACACAAGCGTGTTTATGTCAAGTGTCCTTTCAAACCCTGCGCTGGGTCAGGCTGGGCCCTATCTGTGTAACAGGAAGAAGAGAAAAACAGCTCAAAGCAAAACTATCATGTCCTTGAGAACACTAGAGGCGGAAACTATTTCCAACAGTCTACTATGTTTTAGTCTCACACCATTAAAGTGAGAGAACAGGAAGCAGAAAGTTCATCCATGAAGAGAAAACTCAATCGAGAATCAGCTGATGGCTTCAACTTCCACAATCAATTTCTGCTGGATGTTCTAAGTCCTGATTTGGTGATGTTGCCTTTGTTGGTTCTCTCAATCAGGCTGCTCCAGTCACCTCTTCTGGATACTGTAAACTCACTGGATGGTGTGTTTCTGTCTCTCTGCCACTCCATGTCTATTCTTTTACAGTGACTTGCTATATATTTAATAAACCCACTCTCCTAACAGAAAGCATGGCGATGGTAGAACATTTTCTGGCTTGGACAGAACACCCCCTATTGTGCCTGGGGTACCCAGATAATTTAATTTGGAAGGTTTTCAAATCTATAGCACCAAGGACTGTCTAAAAGAGGAGAGCTGAGCCAAGCCGAATGGTTGAAGCTGCTAATTACCCATTGAAACGCTACCTGCTGCTTCACTGACTCACACACTTTATATCAATTTCTTCAATCATTTCTTGCCTTCTCATTATTATTTACTTCCCTGGATCTACTTGTGTTTATTTCAGACTTCTAATTTCCTGTGATGAATACATGTCTTCTTCACTATTAATATTTTACCCATATACATTTTAAATAAGTGCATTTATAAGCACATATATACATATATATATATATATATATCTCAAAATGTATAAATTTTCTCCAAATATTATTTCACTTCATGCTATAAATTGGATATATTGTTTTCATTATCTTACAATGTAAAATGTTTAAAGCTTTATCTGTGAATTCCTCTTTGGTGTGTGGGTTGTTTAAAGTATCATAGTTCAATGAAAATGTAAGTCATATTTGGAATTTAAAATGATAAACATTGAGGGTCTGGGGATATGGCTCAGTTAGTAAGTGCTTTCCTGGAGATAATAAGGATCTGAGTTTAATTCTCAGAGCACAGGTAAGAAGCAGGACATGGTGGCACGTGTGTTTAATTCCAGCTGTGGGAAGGCCATGACAGATCTCTGAGGTTCATTGAGAAGCCAGTCTAGCCTAAATGGTGAGTTCCAGTTCAGTGAGAGAACCTCTGCTGGATAATTTTATGTCAACTTGGCCCAGGCTAGAATAGTCTGAGAGGAGGAAACCCCAACTGAGAAGACGCCTCTGTAAGATTGGGCTATAGGCAAGCTTATAAAGCATTCATTAGTAATTGATGGGAGAGGGCCCAGACCATTGTGGGTGGGGCCCTGGGTTCTATAAAATAATCAGTCTGAGCAAGCTATGGGGAGCAAGCTAGTAAGAAGCACCCCTCCATGGCCTCTCATCAGCTTCTACCTACAGGTTCCTGCCTGTTCGAGTTCATGTCCTGACTTCCTTTAGTGATGGCCGATGGATGTAGAAGCATAAGCCAAATAACTCCTTTCCTCCCAAACTTGCTTTTGGTTGTGGTATTTTATCATTAGAAATATCACCCGCACTAAGAGCCTGTCTCAGAAATCAAGGTGGATAATCCCTGAAGAGTGGCAAGGTTGACCTCTGTGCTTCACACATGCACAAAAACACCTGTGCACATGCACTCACCCCCACATCCACACATGTAAAGCTCAACCCACAAGATGTGTTGTGGCTTTGGTTGGGCTCTGCCATGCCCTCTGTGGCTACATCAGGTCTTGAACTTGGCCTTCCTTCTGGTGCTCATCTGTTCTACTTCTTTTCTGATCTCAATATTTAAATATCTCTTTTATTATTTATTGTGCATATGTGTATATGTAAGCGTGTGTGTGTGTGTGTGTGTGTGTGTGTGTGTGTGTGTGTGTGTGTGTGAAGGCATGCATGTGGGGGTTCAGAGAACCACTTGTAGAGATCTGTCCTCTCATTCTTCCATTGAACTCAGGTACCCAGACTTGATGATAAGTATCTTTACCTGTTGAGGCCTCTCACTGACTCTAGTTCTATTTCTTTACTTCATTTTATTTTATGGGGATGAGTGTTTTGCCCGCATGTATGTCTGTGCACCAGATGTGTTCCTGATGCTCACAGAAGCCAGAAGAGGGCATTGGATGCCCAAGGACTGGAGTTAAAGAAAATTATGAGCCACCATGTGGGTTATGAGCCACCATGTGGGTGCAGGGAATTGAACCTGGGTCATCTGGAAGAGCAGTCAGTGCTCTTAACCTTGAGCTGTTTCTTCAGACCCCTGTTTCCACTTCTTTACCAGGGTTTTTCTTTATTTATTTAAAATTTGTGGTATTAATCTCCATGGTGTCAGACTTATTCAAATATTGGTAGACTATTTTCTAGAATGTTTGAGACACCTTCATGTTTCAGAAAAGGAAATGAGTTTTTATATAAACATGCTTACATCTAATTATTTCACCAAACTTATTGATTTCTTCTCATAGTATTCTTTATCTGCAACATTATGAGCCCTGTCATAAAGCTACTAGTTAAAGAGTCACACAGTTCAGTCTTATAGTATTTCATCAGCAGGATATATTTCTGATGAGTGAAAAGTGCTGACCTTCAGGTCAGTGAGGTACGTAAGTGGGTAAAGGCACTTGCTGCTAAGTCAAAGGTGAACCTAAGTTCAACCCCTGGGAGCCACATGGTGGAAGGAGAATAGTGACTCTCTCAAGTTGTCCTCTGATCTCTACAGACACACTGTGGTACATGTGTGTCCACACACATACAGCAAGACACATGAGATGCAACATCCAGTCTGGATTACATAATATTCCATAATAAAGGCTGGTGGAGTGATGTTTTCCGTTTTCTCAACCTTCCTGGATCTTGTATGCCCACATGGGACCAATTCACCCTGCTCAGTTCTGGTATGAGCATGAGGAACCATGGGAAGATTTTTTTTTCAAAATTAATAATTTATTTTTCTACAATGATATTTGAGGCAAAGAAGTGACTGTTTGTGAGAGATTGGCAGTGTTTTCCAGTCTCTCAAAAAATATAGCCTTCATAATGTCTATGGCTGACAAGAAAAAAAATAAAGAAAACCAGAATCTACTTTTTTTGCTGTGGTGAAATATGCAAAGATTATTGTGTTTGCAAACCTTTGTGTCTACCTTTAGCTTTCCCCAGCTTAAAGAAAAGCCAGTAGCTTAAGTATCCATAGGTTATGTAAGTATCTCACCATACAGATGTAAAACCCCCAAACCTTACTACCTACCATCAACAGGTCTTTCTCAGCATTTACTGGTGTTTTGATTGTTAGCACTGAGAAGAAATAGATACAATTTAGTATTAGATTGATAATGAATTCTTATAAAAAAATCAGAGAGAGCAAGAGAGAGAAGGGAGAGAAAATTATTTTGTACAGCCAAAAAAAAAAAAAAAAATGTATAACCTGATAGCACCAGGGTTATTGAGAGAGTGCCCCTTTAAACTGTAGGGCTGCAATTGATCTCTGTATATTTCCTGGTATTCGTCCCTTTGAAATAAGCATGAGAGCCAAGACTATTGGCTGCACTGTAGATCTGTCACAACTCAGTACTGAAAAGATACCGTGCAAGTGAATTTAAATAGTCGGCTTTCTATCCCATATTGCCAAGAGCTCTGAGAATGATGAACCAAGTAAATGCTTTATTTAGGGCTAAGTGAGCTGCAGATCCCTCCAGCCTGACAGCGTTTCAGCCTGCAGAGTAAGACAGCAGCAGTAACAGAAGCAGCAGAGGCAGCAGCAACAGCAGCAGCCCCTTGCTCAAGTCCTGCAAAGGAGACTTGATCTCTGGTTTATCTTGGAACTTTGCCTGTAGATCGTGCACTGTCCAGGGTCCTGAAACATGAACCAAACGGCCAGCGTGTCCCATCACATCAAGTGTCAGCCCTCCAAAACCATCAAGGTAGGATCTGGTTTTGTTGCTGTTCTCTGATGCTGTACAGGTGTCTTTATGCATCTGTTTTGCTCGTAGGCACTGGTTCAGCAGGGACTGCTGGTAGAAATGCCCAGTTGGTTTGAGTTTCAGTTGAAGGCTTGATCTCAGGAAAGTGTTTGGCTCTGTTTGCTCATGTATGTAGACTGGAGACAGTAGTTTCCATAGATGCTTCTTTTATACTGATAACTGGATTTTTATTCTTTGCATGAGAATCTATCTGTGGCATGTTTCAGGAATAAACTTCAGTGAGTACCTAGAAGTGTTTTATGTGTGTCAGTTTTCTTGAGGGAACTGGTGATGAATTTGTGAACGGCTTGAAACAGAAAACATTACATTGGCTCTAAATGTGGACACAGCATCTTCTATTCATGTGTTTGAGAGTTCATGAAAAGTGAATTCCTTGTTGTGAGCATTAAACTGGTGATTGTACCAAAGTCACACTAATGAGTGTGCAAATGACTGAGAGCAGTGTAAAAATACCAACTTACAGACTTAGAAACAGTGAAATGACTGGACCTACTATTTAAGACCACTTCTGGGATGATGATGATGATGATGATGATGATGATGATGATGATGGTGATGATGATAATTAATAAGTTGAAATGAAGTTGTGGGTGTTTTTTCTGACAAAAATAAGTTAAAAGTAAGTTACAAATGTCAGGATTTTATTTTCTGTTCTAGTTCATAGTGATCTTTACATGACTATCCAAGGGACTCAGAATGACATGATTCCAGTGAGGAATGTTCTCTGTCTTGCTGTTTATCTGAACCTGGATTGTATTTGTATGATTAGTTGACATCTTGCAGCTAAGTGGTATGTGCCTTTTAAAGTCTCTTACAAACACAATGATAACCTGGTGGGTCATCTTTAGTTGTTGCCACATGTCATTCAAAGAGTCTGCACACCTTTTATGAAGGTGCTGGAACCCAAGAAGCTTGAATTGAGCAAAAGAGATTGACAGCTCTTTTTTTGTTTTCTGTCTCTGGCCCTTGACAATGCTGCATTGACTGTAATTACAAAATGAATATAATTTTCAGCAATATCTCTTTCTCATGAACTTGCCTGCCATTTCTCAGTGACTTTTAGCAATAAATGGACCATAAATGGCACATTTCACTCTATTTATTTGCGGTTATGTTTTAAAGGCACTGAGGTCTCTAGGATGCAGTCAATGACGTATAATTAGACTCCCATCACATATAAACAGAAGCTTAACTGAAGTCATGTCAACAGAAGGGGTTAACTGAAGTCACATGGAGTCCAAATCCAGATAATTTACACACCCTATGATGGTCAAGGCAGAATCTTTTTTCAGCATTGGTGTTTCTGTACTGTGTCCAAGTTTAGAAATGAAACATTGAGCCTTACGATTTAAATTGTTCTCTGCTTATAAGATTCCTACATTTGTCAATTACATAAGCATACCACCACTGAGCAATGCCAAGAAATAAAACATATGACATTCTGCATTGTGATATATAAACTCTAGTAGGAAATAAGTGTTGGAGTCTGAAGCGGGGGTAGAATTACAAACTGTCTATCTACCTTTGTTTAGAAACCATAAAATGACCGGAGGCTTTCTACTTAAGCCTTTGAGGTCATAGGAACCAAGCACTTCATTTGCTTTTCTCTTTATTGGGTAGACACAAATGCATTCTACTTTCTGGGACTCAAAAATCACTTCCCTTATTAGTTCTCTGGCATTGAGTGCTCTCGGACAAACTGTGGAGCAGAAAAGAAAATGTTTCTAGATTCAAGGCTTTTCTTCAGCTTGCTGATCTTGCAGATGTTGGGTTTTCACTCGAACTGCAGCCATTGAATTGGAATGCAAAAGCATCATAAAAACTGGACAACCCACCACTTAGCAATGCGTTTTATTAATGGCTTAATGAAAGAATCTTGAATCAAAGCTCTGGGTGATTTGGTTAATTGTACAAGTTAAGTTCTTTTCTGTAACCTCCTATACTGCTCTGGGGGTGGGCAAAGATGCTTGTGAGGTCCATAAAATAGAGTTGCCAGCATTGAACTATTAAGGGAGTAATTACTTGAGTATTTTCCAATTTGCAACCGTAAAAAGGGATGAGTGGAAAAAGCTCTCTTACTTCGAATTATGTCCTCAATTATGAAACATTTATGGCTTTTGGAATTTATACTAAAAATGGCTGTCTATATTTAGGTAATGCATTAGCCTAGGAGCAAAATGCAATAACAACCTAAGGGGAAAAAAACCCTAAGATTGGGAGGGTTTTTGGAAAGATGTGGTGCACAAGAATTTGAACTTTTGGAATCTTGGTGCCATTTGTGGTTGTTTAGGGTTAATTTCCCCCCTCATTAAGGTTATCTGACAAATTAAAGTCAAACCCTCTTGTGGAGTGTATTGGCCTGAAGATAATCATAACCCAGTTTAGGACTCTGAAAATACTCAGGTTCTAAAAAAGTTGTATATATTGCTCTACTTTAGAAAGATATTCTAGAAGCTTGAGGGGCTTTTCTCACATAGCCACCATGTAGTAAACCAGTAGGGAATTCCTATTTGTCAGTACAGGAAATAATGCTTACCCCTGTCTCTGGTACAACTAATGTTAAAAAAGAATGGGCACAGGGAATGTATCCACTAAAAACAGGTGAAAATCCAAAATTCAAAACTACAAAGATAGGTGTGCGTGGGTGTGCATGTGCGTGTGCGTGTGCGTGTGAGTGTGCGTGTGTGTGTGTGTGTGTGTGTGTGTGTGTGTGTGTGTGTGTGTGTATCCCACTCCTTCAGTTTAAGAAGTTATGAGATTTGCAGAGGATCAAATTCATCCTCTATTGCCAATGAGAGTTGTTTGTGGTTAGTTAGTGGATGATCTGGAGTAGGAGGGATGGTGAAGGGTCGAAGCGGTGGAACGCATCATCTCAGCTGCCTGACATTTGCTCTTCCTATTTTGCCTATTGTCCAGTTCAACCAATTTACTCGACACTTTCCATTTTTGTTTATGTGCATACATGTGTCCTATGTGTGTTTGTGCGCACATGTGTGTGAGTTCTCACAGAGGCCAAGAAAAGCCACCAGACCACCTGGCCTTGAAGTTACCAGAAGTTGTGAGTCACTTTGTATAGGTTCTGGGAACTAAACACACAGGTCCTCTGCAAAGTTATCAAGTGCTCTTAACTTCTGAACTATCCCTCCAGCCCCTCTACCCAGTTTTTGACACAAGTATTGTGATATAATGAAGCTGGCTTGTTCCTACAGTCGAGATTGGTAAGAGATTGGTAAGATTTGACCAGGCAGAGGCAGTCAAATCAAGCTGCCCAGCATGCTCCCAGATCACTTTGGATAGAATGCTGAGTGGGACACCCTCACAAACCTCTCTCCCACTGCAGACCTTGTAAAAGTCAATGGAGCTTTCTCTGAAATAATTACAAGTCTTACAAGCAAAAGAGTAGTTCACAAGAATTAAAATAACAGAAAAGGACTTTCCACTCAAGTTGCAATAGAAAGTTCCAGAAACTGAGAAGGTAAAATGCAGATCTGAACTTGGCAGTATCTATGAACTTAATTTCTGAAAAATTGGATTTAGTCTTGTCTTTGCTGTCTTGGTTCCCCAGGATACCGTGAAAGTAAATGGAATGTTCCAGTCAAATTTTAAGTTCACCTCCATTTTTTTTTTCTGGAAAGTGAGATTACAAATTTAAAAGTTTCCTTTTTTGCTTATTTTTTTTAAGAAGAAAGGTAGCTGAATTTCCATTTTTCCTCTTATTTTATTTAGATTTTATTTTTATTTAAAGTATTTGTATGTTTATGGGAGTGTGCACCATGTGTTCCAGGGCCTGTAGGTAGGCAGAAGAGGGCATCAGTTCCTCTGGATCTGGAGTTACAGGTGACTGTAGGCTGTTCACTGTGAGTCCAGTTCTCCAGGAAAACAGCACTGGCTTTTATCCACTGAGCCATGTCAACAGACAAAAACTTCATTTCTTAAATGTGCAGATATATTTTGTAAATGTCTTCCACATTTTAACATGTCTGGCAATCATGTGTATCTAAAGGAAGTAGAAGAAATGCTCCATCTTTCTTTGAGGTTAGAAGTTTTAAAATTCCGTGTGTGTGTGTGTGTGTGTGTGTGTGTGTGTGTGTGTGTGTGTGTGTGTGTGGTGTGCTCAATAGCTCAATACATGTGTGTAGGCCAGAGGACAACTTTGTGAAGTAGTTTCTTCCACTCTCACCTGACTTCTGGAGACTGAACTCAAGTTGCCAGGGGTGTGAAGCACATGCCTTACTGAGCAAGGTTGCTGCTTCCCTGAAGTGAGGCGCTTTGAGTGAATTAATCATAATTGGTGATTCCTAAGTGACAGACCATGCACGCTGCAGTTTATTAGTAGTTAAAGTGTTACTTTCCCCATCTAGATCACATTTGTAGCACCCCCTTGCTATATCTTTCCCCATTTCCAGAGCTGCCTTGTTTATTTTCACCAAATACCAGGTTCCAAATTCCTTGTTGAAAAGAGTCTGTAGGTTCTGTTGGGTTCAGTAAGGTGGCTCAGTTCATAAAAGTGTTTGCTAGCAACCCAGATTCTATCTGCAGGATCCACATGGTGGGGGGAAAGAACACATTCCTGCAGGTTGCCCTCTGACTGCTGCATGCACATGGTGACATGTGTTCATTATGCACCCCTTAAATCAATCAATCAATCAATCAATCAGTCAATGGATCAATCAATAAAACCTTAAAAAATAAAACCTTGTTTGTTTTCTCCCATGGCCCTGCTGGAATAGCTACAAGTATGAAGCATTTTAGAAAGAATACTTCCAGTCTCATTGGCTTCAGAGTGTGCCTTAGGCTGACAAATTGGGTTTGTAGCGATTTCAGTTAATGGTTACATAGTAATATTGATGAGCCACACATTAACATCTTTTTCTCCACCTCTAACTACTTCTAAGTCATAGTCTCTCCAAGTCCTAGGACAAGGAAAAGGGAGGAAACACTTGGGTGGAAGAGTTAGCATTCCTGTGCCAATAACACTGTCAAAGTATCATGTGTCAGAAAAGAAAATTAGTTGAAAAAATAGATTTGTACCACTATTATCTGTCAATTGAATGTAAATTCAAATAAAAATATACAGGAGTAGAAGAGACTGAAAATTGTATTACATTGTGTTTTATTCAGTCTTTAGGTGCATGGGCATATGATGGTTGAGAAACAATTTCTGTATTTAGAAAAGAGGTATTTAAATTGTATTATTATTGTGTATATAATCATAATAATGATTATGATGATGGTGATGTGTAAGGTGCGTGGATGAGTGTACATGGCAAGTGCATGGAGGTCAGAGGACAGCTCTGAGGAGTTGGTCCAGGTCTCTCCTTCCACCTTGATGTGGGCTCCAGACTCACACTCTGTTGTCGGGTTTGTATAGCGATGCTCTCACCACTGAACAACCTCTCTGGCCCCTAAGAAATTAGTGCTGTGTAATGTGACACTGAGGTAGACTGTCATAGTCAGATTGGCTTGTAATTGTCTCACCAGCGTCTCACTGGCTGTCAATCTAATCTAAAGGATGTGCACACATCACTGTGACATGAACCATGAGCTAGTATTACAATTTAGTGTTTAATAATAGCCCATAATTACATATGCTAATGATATCCACAGGAATTCAGACCTCCAAGAGTATGTAAGGAAAATTTGTTTGTGTCATGATGATATAAAGCATGTATGCGTCCCTTAAGTTCAAAATCATTTGAAATAATAATGGCAGAGGTTATAAATACAATGTTTCTATATGTCACTGTCTTATTTCACCATTTATGCTGACACACACTGAAGGCAGAGCTTCCAGTGTTGAATCTGCAGTGACTAAAGACATGGCTGAGCTCTAAAGCTCTGTCTGGAGAATTACAGAATTTCCTTTGGGATGAACCACCCTCCTAAGCAGTGTTCTGCAGGGCAAGCCAAAAGAGAAGTCTAGCATAAACCAGAGACAGTGACTACTGTATGTGTATATCACTTTCTGCCTCTCCTAGAAGTGGTCTTCCTTGTTTAACTATCTTAACACAGTGTCATCGTAAGCTTAATGTAGAAAGTCTGTCTTGGGCATGAAGACGGTCATGATTTAGAAAGCCCACAAATGAAAAATGTATAGTCATTTACAATTTGCATTCATTAAATGACTTATTGTTTTTCTTTTAATAAAAAGGACACTTACAATTGGCCCCTTTTATATCTCTTTATCATGAAATTTCTTTATGAAAATAATCTCTTCTGACATTTATAATGTTTGAGTGTCAGCCTTATATTTGAAGAAGTATTCTCTGGCAGGGCATTGTTAAAGTACTTTTAAAAGTTTTAAAAATAGCCAGGCGGTGGTGGCACACGCCTTTAATCCCAGCACTCAGGAGGCAGAGCCAGGCAGATCTCTGTGAGTTCAAGGCCAGCCTGGTCTCCAAAGAGAGTTCCAGGAAAGGCACAAAGCTACACAGAGAAACCCTGTCTTGAAAAACCAAAAAAAAAAAAAAAAAAAGTTTTAAAAATAGTAATTCATTGTCTGGAAAATTAGTATCTTCATAACTGTCTAAAAATTCATGTTTTGGTCAGTTAGAAGAGACATTGCGTTTTTTAGATTAGTGTGTGTGTGTGTGTGTGTGTGTGTGTGTGTGTGTGTGTGTGTGTGTGCTGTTGTGTGCCCACCCATGTGGGTGTTGGTGCACGCAGAGACTAGAAGAGGGAGACTCTGGAAGAGCAGCTGACACACTTAGTCACTGAATCATCTCTCCAGTCTCCACCGGAGACATTGTTGGTGATAAAAACAAAAACAAAACAAAACAAAACAAAAAACTGAGAAGGCACTATGGGTGCTTTAATAAACCAAGACCATAGTGCATTAAATCACCCTGGGGATTCATAGAAACAAACCACCCAGGGGCTAGATGGCTCAGTGGTTAAGCTGCATTAGTTGCTCTTGCAGGGGACCTGGGTTTGATTTCCAACATTCACATGACAGCTCACTACCATCGGTAACTACAGGACCAGGTGCCCTCTTACCTCCACAGGCACCCCATACAAGTGGTACACATGTATACTTGCAGACAAACACTTACATACATAAAATAAAGGTAATTGTAAAAAATCCTCCAGTCTCTAGCTACATTTAATGAACAAGTTTCAAGTCTTTCAGACGCTCCTGAGGCACAGCGAAGTTTCAAAACCACTGAGCAAAGTGTCCCTGCACTGCTCAGCCTGGGCGAAGGGAGGAGGGGACTGGACCTGCCTCGATTGAATCTACCAGGCTGAGCTGAATCCCTAGGGGAGTCCTTGCCCTGGAGGAGATGGGAATGGGGGGTGGGCTGGAGAGAGGGTGGGGGGGTATTGGAGGAGGGAGGACAGGGGAATCTGTGGCTGATATGTAAAATTAAATTAAATTATAAAATAAATAAAAGAAAACCACTGAGCAAAAGGACTTGACAGCAAGACATGCTTGGGCTTTGGTTTGCCTCTAAGAACTCTCCATCTTTGGTTATCACAGAAGTAGAACAGCTGCAGAGTGTTCTATCCCACCATTAACAGCATGAGCTCTCTGAGAGTCAAGTTCTCACCCTTCCCAGGGATGCTTTGACTCCAGACTTTCCACACAGCAGTCTTTTAATGTGTAGTTGTTGGTTACTAAAGAAATGCTAATGTCTGTCAATTCTAGGGAAGGCTAATTTTGTCTTGTAGAACTCAATAAGAACTGAGGTTCGGGGTCTCTCATCACGTTTTAAATTCATATAGGATATCTCAAAGACTTTATTGGTGTTTTGTTTGGCTTTCAACAGAGTTGATTTTGATATTGTTTGGGGGTTATATGGCAATTAATACACTTTGCAACTTTGGGTTACCCTTCTACTTCAATGTCATCTGAAAATAGATGTAATGTTTTATACATATATATTCATATATATAATTTATATAAATATATAATCTATACCTAATGCCATGTATGTAAAACTCATCTAATTGAGAAAATATTTGGTACTTCTCTTACTGAGTCTAGCTTATCTTGCTCAACATGACCATCTCCAATTCCATCTATTTTCCTAAGAATACAAATGTCTCTCTTCTTGCTGGCTGCATGTAAACTTTGTCAAAGCACCATTGATGGTGCATTTGATTGCTGTGGCCTTTCTCCTCTTCATGAAAACTCTTTGGCCTTAGATATAAGCCAGGTGGGAAGGTGATAGTTGGCAGTCATGCACAACAGAAATGAAGTTTATCATCATTGACAAGCCTGGGCTCCCAGGGGCAGACACAGACTGCTCTCATTAACAGAGCTAATTTCAGCTGGTTGGTAATCCATGCAATAAATAACATTTTACTTTTTATTATAAAATTATCTCTGTCTTTGTCTGTCTGTCTCTCTTTCTTTCTCTGTGGGGGGTGGGTGGGTGTGTGGTGTGTGGTGGGTGTATGTTTGTAGGTGCCTATGGAGGCCAGAAGAGAATGTCAGATCCCCTGGTGCAAGAGTTATAGGCAGCTGTGAGCCACCTAACATGGGTGCTGGTAATTGAACCCTGATCCTCTGGAAGAAACAAACATTCTTTACTACTGAGCCATCTCTACAGCCTGAAATTTACGTTTTGAACAACTTTATTTCTTGTACCTAGCATTTCGACGTTTTTGTTTATTTGCCCTACATTTCACACTGACAACAATGATATTCTGTGCAAAGCCAGCCCTGCTAAGGGGTTGGATATTTTTTCCTGTGCATGGACACCCTTAAGTTGAATTTTTACTCTTCTCTACCACAATGAATCAAATGGCTTAGGAAAGACAATTAACCCTGTTAAGGTTTTTCTTCCAGGGAACATAAAGGCAATAAACTTAAATTATCTCCCCAAACAAAGATGCTATGTAAGTGCTTTGTGTTATAATTTGTTCTAATAGCAATTTTAAAGGCATTTGATGTTTTCATAGAGAGGTGTAGAGTGAGAATCAATTTTATGGCATAAATGCTGAGAATTTTATTTGCAATTATTATTAACTATGATAATGGTAAAACTCATTTTGAAGTCTCGAAGGAGCTGAAAGTATCTTCAAATTCTGTAGTAACATCTGCACAATTTCATCATGGACTTGTACCAAAAAGGTAGGAGGCAGGAGAGATGTGGATACTCAAATACTGCCGAAAGAGGCAATTAATCAAATAAAATGGCAACTGCTCATCCAAGTGCCATATTACCAAGTTGTTAAGTACATGGGTTGATTCTTAGATGGCATGTATGACTTTCTTGAAGAAAAGTTTTCAGCATGACATGGATATGGTCTTCAAACCATGGCTTTCCCTCCATACTTGCTTCTTCCTTTGCCTTATTGATGCTACCCTGACATGGTTTTCTTAACAGATTCCTTTTTTCTTTTATATATTTTAATAATATTTTCAATTCATTCTCTGAAGATTTCACACACGTGTATATAATGAATCTCAATCAGATCTACCCACTACTCTTCCAATGTAACTGTCCCCCAGAACTCCCCAGCATATCTCCCTCCCAATTTCATATCCTATGTATTTACTTAATCAACTTATTGGAATTAGTTTTTCCTAGATGTTCATGGGTGTGAGGTCATCCAGTAAGGCATGGGCAACCTACTGGTGGCCACATCCTCCAAGAAAAGTGACACTCCCTCTCCCAGCAGCCACCAACTGCTAATAGCTCATTATTACTTTAAGTCTCCTGAGGAATTTTCTCAGGGAGAGTTCTCAGACTCCCTTAGTCCAACACTTCAAAGTTCAGATAATGGTATGCTCTTACACAGTTCTCTACACCTCCTGAAGAACAATGGGTCTTTTCAGTTGTAATTATATGTATCAGTGTAAGCCTCCCAACTAGCTATTATGAGCCATGTTGGAAGTCTCTAAATTTCATGTTCATTAATCTTAACATCCATTCCAACCTATGTCAGGTGCTTAGTAAGTGCTTACTTAATATTCTTGAATAAAAGAAGGAAAGAATATTATAAATTGTTTTGTCTTCCCAAGTAATGGAGTCTAAAGCTTGATTTCTTAGCCATACTAAGTCCTTGGCCTAAGCAGAGTTAAATATCTTGCTTCCAAACATGTAGACAACATCTGAAGAAATGACTATAAGTCTCCCAGCTTGTGATAACAGGCATGCTATTATACCCAAGGGTGAGGAGCTTTAGAAAGTCAACAATAGACCTTGCATCTTGAACATCTTTCTCTATTAGTAAAGAGGAAAGTCTTGCATCAGATGGAGCCCAATCCCTGCTGGCTGCTTTGAAGCCTGGGTTAAGCATGACAGACACAACTGCTGCTGAGTTTAATGAATTGGGCATTGCTGGGGGACTGTTGGCTCTAGCACTTTGGTCAGGCTTTCTCATTAGAAAAACCTTAATTTCTAAAATGAATCATTGCTGCTAGATTGAAAAACACCACTTCTCACAACTCTGGTTTCCAGAATTTTGCCCTAAGAAAAATGGACTGTACTTTATTTTAATGGAAAGCAAATAGCATGGAGGTACTTACTATCTTTAATAGATGATCTCTCTACTTAAAGAAATTTTCTGAGATAATGATAGAATCAGGGCAGAGAAACTGCACTTGGTGTAGACATCTCTGATCAAAGAAAGATAGCTTGGTAAGATGTGTGTGTGTGTGTGTGTGTGTGTGTGTGTGTGTGTGTGTGTGTATGTGTATATATATCCACACACTTGTGGATGCCTGTATGTATGCATATCCTCTGGAAGATATAATAATAGAACAAATGACCAAGTCAAGAGCTTCTGCCCACAGTAGGCAGTGAGCCCATCATGCTGAGTGACAGAGGCTTAGGTATAGTCTTCACTGTCTCAGCAACTTAGTGAATCATTTGGTGAAGGGGAATTCTGTGTGAGTAGGGTGCTGCCTGTGGATCTTGAACACCGTGGAGGATCCAAATGAGTACTTTACAGAATCGCCTGACAAGTGCTAAGTGGATAAGTAACAGTTCTTGTCTGGGAAAGCATTGCAAGGCCCAGAAATTCTAAACAGGAGTTGGATGCATAAATACCAGGGAGGGGGAATCCAAAGACAGAGAAAATGAGCAAAAGAGAAGGAAGAAGGAATGCCAGCAATCGTGAAAGCAGCTAATAATTGAGACTGGCTGGATTGCAGAGTGGAATAGATAGGAAGGGTAAGAAATGAGGCTCTTAGTGCACGTAAGAGGCCTGAGTTCATGTTATCTTTTAGAAGTCTACTGTACTTAGAAAGTTAAATTTAAGGGTAATTGTGCAAAGGCCAGATACTGATTCTATGGATTCTAGTCCCATCTCTGTGAGTCTGGAGATGTTCCTGAGATTTATGCCTTTCAGATGACAGTGAAGATTCCTGGTCTATCTTCCAAGATCAATCATGTGTGAGATGTTTTTAGCTAGACACATTTCACTGTCGGTAAATTTTAATGGAAACAAAGGTTTACTCATTAGCTCAATTCAGAAGGGTACCACCCGTTTTCCAGAGTGTTGTTTCCTGATAGCTGGCCTTTTAGGATGTGAGTTAAATGGTATTCTTTTTAACACATTAATCTTTTAAAAAACTAATGCTAATCATTTGAGTATACTAAAATTTTCCTCTTTAATATTTGTAGGAAGTATGCAGATAGTTATCTGCTGTGGATGATTGATTGATAAATAAAACACTGATTGGCCAGTAGCCAGGCAGGAAGTATAGGTGGGACTAAATGAGAGAAGAAGGCTGGGAACAGGAAGGCTGGGGAAAGGAGACACTGCCAGCTACCACAATGAGATGTTAAGATACCAGTAAGCCGAAAAAAAAAAAAAAAAGATACCAGTAAGCTGTGAGCCACATGGCAACTTATAGATTAATGGAAATGGGTTAATTTAAAATATAAGAACAGTTAGCAAGAAGCCTGCCATGACCATACAGTTTGTAAGCAATATAAGTCTCTGTGTGTTTACTTGGTTGGGTCTGAGCGGCTGTGGGACTGACGGGTGAGAGAGATTTGTCCTGACTGTGGGCCAGGCAGGAAAACTCCAGCTACAGTTATCTTCTGGGAAGTCCTTTTCTGGTTTGCCATTCAGCAACAGCTTCATACATGAGTGACTTTTGATAGTCACATTAGCTTTAAGCATGGTGAACACACAGGGATTTTTTTTCCCTATTTTTTAAAATTTTTTTATTTTTATTTTGCAATACAATTCAGTTCTACATATTAGCCACAGATTCCCTTGTTCTCCCCACCCCCCCGCCCCCCTCCTCTTCCCCCCAGCCCACCCCCCATTTCCACCTCCTCCAGGGCAAAGCCTCCCCCGCAGACTGAGATCAGCCTGGCAGACTCAGTCCAGGTAGGCCCAGTCCTCTCCTCCCAGGCCGAGCCAAGCGATCCTGCATAGGCCCCAGGTTTCAAACAGCCAACTCATGCAATGAGCACAGGACCCGGTCCCACTGCCTGGATGCCTCCCAAACAGATCAAGCCAATCAACTGTCTCACCCATTCAGAGGGCCTGATCCAGTTGGTGACCCCTCAGCCATTGGTTCATAGTTCATGTGTTTCCATTCATTTGGCTATTTGTCCCTGTGCTTTATCCACCCCTGGTCTCAACAATTCTCGCTCATATAAACCCTCCTCATTCTCGCTAATTGGACTCCCAGAGATCCACCCGGGGCCTAGCCATGGATCTCTGCATCCAGATCCCTCAGTAGTTGGATGGGATTTCTAGCACGACAATTAGGGTGTTTGGCCATCCCATCACCAGAGTAGGTCAGTTCGGGCTGTCTCTTGACCATTGCCAGCAGTCTGTTGTGGGGGTATCTTTGTGGATTTCTGTGGGCCTCTCTAGCACTTTGCTTCTTCCTATTCTCATGTGGTCTTCATTTACCATGGTCTCCTATTCCTTGTTCTCCCTCTCTGTTGTTGATCCAGCTGGGATCTCCCGCTCCCCCAAGCTCTCTTTCCCTCTATCCTCGCCCTTCACTACCCCTACTCATGTCCAGGTTGTTCATGTAGATCTCTTCCATTTCTCTGTCATTGGGCAATCCCCATGTCTTTCTTGGGGTCCTGTTTTCCAGGTAGCCTCCCTGGTGATGTGAGTAGCAGTCCAGTCATCCTTGTTCCACATCTAGTATCCTCCTATGAGTGAGTACATACCATGTTTGTCTTTCTGAGTCTGGGTTACCTCACTCAGGATGATTTTTTCTAGATCCATCCATTTGCCTGCAAACCTCATGATGTCATTGTTTTTCTCTGCTGAGTAGTATTCCATTGTGTATATGTACCACATTTTGTTTATCCATTCTTCAGTTGAAGGGCATCTAGGTTGTTTCCATGTTCTGGCTATTACAAACAATGCTGATATGAACATAGCTGAACAAGTGCGCTTTCTTAGAAAATTGGGAATCCATCTCCCCCAAGATCCAGCTATACCACTCTTGGGCATATACCCAAGGAATGCTCAACCACACACAGGGATTTTAGGTATAGATGTGTAAAGTTTTGGCTGAGGAGATTGGTGGCCCAGTAAGTAAATGCTTGTGTAATCATGTGGACCTGAGTTTGGTTGTCAGAAACCATACAAAGCTGGATGTAGTAGCACACGTCTGTAATTCCAGGGCTCCTTTGGTGAGGTAGGAGGCAAAGACAAGAGCATCCCCAGAAGCTCATAGGCCAGCTAGCTACCACGGTGTGTAGAGTAGTGACCAAGAGACATTGCCTCCAGATAAATTAGAAGATAGTGATCAATACCTAAAATTGTCCTCTGACCTCCACAAGTACACTGTGGTACATGTGCATCCATACCTTTACAAAAGAATACACATGCATGAGTGCACACACATACATACACACACACACACACACACACACACACACACACACACACACACAGAGGATTAGAAGATCTTATATGTACTTACATACAAAGATAAACATTTTAAAAAGAAATGCAAATTTAAATGTTGTCCTGTGTGTGTGTGTGTGTGTGTGTGTTATGTATATGCATGTGTATGTGTATGTATGTGCGAGTACTCATAAGAACCTGTGGAGGTCTGAGGAGGACATCATTGGATATCCTACTTTATCATTCTCTGACTTGTCCCTTGAGAGAGGGTCCTTCCATGAACCTGAAGACATGTTGACAGCAGTCAGCTGATACTCCTGTTTGTGATCCCCATAGCATTGGATTTGCCCAGCTCTTTACATGGGTGCTGGAGATTTGAACTGAAGTCCTCATGCTGTGTAGTAAATGCATTTAGCCACTGGGCCATCTTACCAGGCACCTGTGGGGTTTTGAAGGATCAATTCCCAGGGTATCCCTTAATACTAGACACCATTTGTCAGAGGATAAAAGAAAGTCTAAAGCATATCTCATGTCTGTGATTCTATAATTATGAAGTTTAAATGTTTATTAGAGGTATCCCAGCCCATATCTCATTTTTAAGACAAAAGATGTTTAAAATTATATTTGTATTTGTTTTGGGAGGGCACACACATGCCATGGTACATATGTGGAGGTGAGAGGATACATAGGTGTTGGTCATCTCCTTCCACCATGTGTGTCCCAGGGGTCGAACTCAGGAAACAGGGTTTATTGACAAATACCATCTTACCCAGGGAGCCATCTTGTTTACCCTAATTTTTCAGATAAAAATATGAGAATTAGGAAGGAAAAAATGGATTAATACATTTTCCCACTCAGCATTTCAGATAGAAACTACACTGTTGCACATTCACATTCACAGTTGCATCTACAAATGCAGAATTATCATAATGTGCACTATGACCATCAAGATTGATTTTCTCACCTCTTTGTCCCTCACCTTTAAAATGATTGTGGTCTTTTGAGGTCTGGGATGAGTTAACAACAACAACAAAAGTAAAAACAAGTAGATTTTATTAATTGAGATGTTGGCCTCAGCATTAAAATGATATAAGATTCTAAGTGTCTTGGCAAATATAATTTAAAAATGAGAATTTTAAATATGAAAAGTCTGTTAGTAGAAACTTCTGGAACAGTTCATCACCAAATGTTGTGACCTTTTGCTAAAGTTCCTTCTTCCTTCCTTCCTTTCTTCCTTTCTTCCTTCCTTCCTTCCTTCCTTCCTTTCTTTCTTTCTTTCTTTCTTTCTTTCTTTCTTTCTTTCTTTCTTTCTTTCTTTCTTCTTCCCTCCCTCCCTTCCTTCTTTCCTTTTCTTCTTTATTGAAACAGGATCTCAGTTAGCATAGGCTGGCCTTGAACTTTCTTTGTAGATGAGAATGACTTTGAATTTCTGAACCTCCTGCCTCTACTTCCAGTGTGCAGGGTTTAAATGTATACACCACTATGTCTGGTTTAAGCAACGGGAGATAATATCAGGGTTTAAGGCAAGAATTCTACCATCCAAGGCCTAAAACCCAGCAATGCCACTGTCTGCTTTAGTCCACAGACATGCCTACAGGCTGACCTGACTCAGACAGAACTTCATTGAGACTCACTCTAGGTGATCACTTGTTATGTCAAGTTGAAAATTAAAACTAACCATCACATCTAACAAACCTGTTGCCCTGAGTTTGATCCCTAGCACCTCATATATTTGACAATACTGCTGCACATTTTTAATAGCAGCTCTTAGGAATTGGAGACTGGATGATCACAAGTTCAAACTTGGTTCTACTTAACAAGTTTGAAGCCAGCCTGGGCTATATGTAATCTTGATTAAAAAAGCACAAAACTACAGTGCCCAATAACTTTGAACATTTAGCTTAAATATTTTAATTAATTTTTATAAAAGTTTTATTTATGTGTATGCATGTGTCTGTGTGAATGTATGAACATATGTCTGAGCATTTTGAACATGAAGCTAGGAGGGAAAAGGGATGAGGGAATGCAGAAGGCTGGAGGGGAAGGAAGTGAGGTGGGAGATAGACTTACATAAATACACATTGTATGGGTGTATGAAATTTTCAAACAATAAAGAAATAATTACAGGTGGAGAGGGGGTGAGAAAAACATTTGATTTTGAACTTTGAACACTGATTTTACATATTTTCATAAAATTTTTGTTTATGTTTATTCGTGTGTCTGTCCATGTGAGTGTATACCACATATGTGAGGATTCCAGAAGTAGGTGTCAATTCTCACAGAACTGGAGTTGTGAGATGTCCCATATGAGTGCTGGGAACCAAACTCAGGTTCTCAAAGAATAGCAAGTACTCTTAATCACTGAGCAATTTCTCCAATCCCTGAAGTTTTAAAAAGATTTATTTTTAAGTTTATGCTTCTGTGTCTGTACATATGTGTGAGCACATGCATGTGGGTACCCAGAAAAACGAGAAGAGGTGCTCTATGCCCTATAGTGTGACTCACAAGTCGTTATAACCTGGCTAACATGGGTGCTGAGAACCAAGCTCCAGTCCTCTGTGAGGGCAAGCACTTTTGACCACCGAACCCTCTCTCCAGCCTGGCACATTTAGTTTAAACTTACCCAGATCTTTAGCTCTAGCCTGGCAACCATTCTTCATGTTGTATGTCATTCTCTCCCCTAGTGACTATTCTCCAACCAAACTTGCCTCCTTTCTGTGTCAGACAAGAAAAAAGAAAGAAAGAAAGAAAGAAAGAAAGAAAGAAAGAAAGAAAGAAAGAAAGAAAGAAAGAAAGAAAGAAAGAATAAAAGCCCAAATATTTGCTCTGCTGTGATCCCTAGTTTTGACATTCTCATTACTTGGGCAGGAGATGTCTTATCATGGCATTTCCCATCATCCTTCTGACTACATCTTAGAGGGTTTTCTGGGGGACTGGGCACAGCTATGTTGTGCTTGTACCTGTGCCAACATATGAAAGCTCACAGCCCGCAGTGGGGGTTTTCTCATGTTTTGTTGTTCAGGAGTCACTTCTGAAGCCTTTGAGATATGGGAGCTGTGACATCTGTCTGAAACCTTTGATCTTTGCTTGTCATATTCAGTATCAGAACTCTTATAGAAGAGGATTTTGACTTTTGTATCCCAATGTGTTAATCAAATATGTTTTCTTAATCAATGCATTAATCCAAAAATGCTTCTCTGAGTGTAAGTTTTTTTGGGTGTGTAGTGAATATGTTATGAATGTTCCATGATCGTGTGTGTGTGTGTGTGTGTGTGTGTGTGTGTGTGTGCACATGCATATGGAAGTCACACGTCAAGACCTGTTGTCTTTGTTAATTGCTCTCCACTTGTAATTAATACTTTTTGCTGTTTGAGAATTCCATCCATGTATATAATATATTTTGAGCAAATTTACACCCATTCTTTCTCCTCCAATCCTCCTCTATTCCCTCACCCCCTTTCTCTTCTACATCCATGTGTTCGTTTCTTTAAGAGTCACTGAGTCCTCTTACCTTATTTTTTGAGTCAGGGTCTCTCACTAATCCTGACGATTACCAATGAAGCTAGGCTGGGTAGAGAGTGAGCTCCAGGGATCCAACTGTCTTCCTCTTCCAGTGCTAGGATTGGAGGTGTACACCACCATGCCCAGCTTTTAAAATGTGTGTTCTGGGGATCCAAACTCAGGTCCTCATGCTTGCATGGCAAGTACTTTATGAATCATCTATCTACCCAAGCACATCAAATAATTTTGATACATGCTACACATATTTGGATACAAAGGCATAATACAGAGTCAGTGTTCTGGAAATGTGGCTCCTTGTCTGCTCTTCTCACACCAGGGATGAAGGAGAGCGGTTCAAAAAAAAAAACCCACACTATTTGCTAGCTGCAGAATATAGAATATTTCCAGAGAAAGGTAAGAAGATGTGTAGGCCCTCAGAGATGTGACATCTTACTTTAACCCACAGATGAGTTTGAAACTTTGAACTGATACCAATGGGCAAGTAATGGCATTTCTGATGAAGAATAGATTAAGATACTGAGCAGATGATGCACTTTGTAGAAACATCAGATGTGAGAGTGCATCACCTCCACCAACATCATAGTTACTGTGACTTGATCATCACTACTATGAAAGGAACTTGCCATGAACACACATTTCTGTTTTCTCTAATTCTCAGAATAAATTATCAAAAGTAGGAACAGGTTTTTCTAATTTTGTGGCTGAGGGGGTTAGTGAAGGCAAGATCACTAAGAATGGAAAACTGGAAGCTCATCTTTGATCCCAGCTGAGTTTGGTAAAGAGCTCAAGCTGATGGCTCATGTTTCCTGCCCTCCACCTTAGATGTCCTCTCTGCCCCCTGTGATCCCATCATCTCTAAAGAAATAGTTGCTCTCTCCAGGCCTATTTACATACCCATTTAGGTATTTCTCATATATTCCTCTGGGGTGGAACAAGCCTAAGCAGGGAGAGACCATACATGTTAGCTGTCCCCAGATAAGGATAGGCTTGCCCCTGTTGAGTATCTTCAGGCATGGAGAGTGTCATTCCTGTTAACTGTCTCCTGGCATTGAGAGGTATCAAAATCAGCAGGGGTCCAGCCCCTCTTGCTTTCTCCCAGGGTCTGTGGAAGAATCTAACAACCAACTGAAGATCTAAACTTAGGGATGTTGAAAGAATCTAATCACACTGAGTTCTTTAGTACATTCATTTTATTCTTCTAAATCAATTCTATCTGCACATCTTTTCTGTTCTCATATTAGCTCCTCCCTGTCCCTTCTGTTGTTCCCTCATTATTCTACCTAGTTCTTTCCATCTTCCTTCCCCTCTTCATTCCCTCAAGTGCATATCTATATCTATATCTATATCTATATCTATATCTATATCTATATCTATATCTATATCTATATCTATATCTATATCTATGTGTATGTGTGTGTGTGTGTGTGTGTGTGTGTGTGTGTGTGTGTGTGTGTGTGTCTATTCATTAACAACTTGTTAGTAAAAACTACAAAGTAACCTATCAGGGACAACTATTCTGATAAGAATAACACTTGGCAAAGACTTGGTCAACTTAATTGGTGACTGACAATATCTGTAGGTTGTAAAAAGTTCTGACTGTCTCATAAAGGGATAGCTACACGGGTTACAAGGGAAGGAATTAAACCAATGAGAGATTTAAGGAAAAGGCAAAGAATATGTGTACTGTTTTATGTGATTAATAATATCCAGACATAGTTAGTCAGTTAACAGCCTTTTTCTGTTAAATCACTTGAATCTCAAGAACTATACATAATTAGTCTACTGAGCCTAAAATCCTGCATTAAAACTGGTGTAGAAATAAATACAAAGTGCTAATTGTTTTTTGAATCAGAGTGGAGAAGTGCCTGTGGAAGCAGCTTAGGGCAACATGGGCGCTATTGATCTCTCGATGGACTAAGATATGCCAAGGCCAGACACCTGCACTGTCACTTCTACTTCACTACAATTCTTCTGAAGGGTTTTGATCCAACAGGGCCAGGCACCTGCAATTCTGCTCTGTGAAAGTTCTAAGAGGACACTTTGTCTGGCCAATTTTGCCTTGTCAGTGGCTAAGGATGGAGAACAAGACCTCCAAGTGTCTACAGTCCACATGGAACAATAGGCCTAGTATGAAGCATATTTTAGTATGTTTCTGTTCATAAAAATTGTACAGTTAAATAAGAAACCATCTTCAATTATGTGTGCCCATAATATTGAGATCAATCATAAGATTACATGTACACATAACATGGAAATGCACAGTAAATGGGGAGATATTATAGCTGTATTGCACAAGAAGTTTACAACAAGAAACAGCCAATTCACTCAAAAGGCAGTAATTTCATAACACCTTACATGATGGTTTCCTCCAACAGAACCCTTGGTTCCGATAGGTTGACCTTATGAGCACTAGTCGTCACCTGTTGTATACTGCCATGCTCTTTTGCTACCAGCAGCTATCAATAGAGAGACCTTTCTCTGTTGACTCTGTTCCCAGGGAAGCCTCACCAGATTGCACCTAGTTCTTCAGAATCTAAATTCTATTCTGGTAGCATCTTTCCTGGCAACCTGCTATGTTAGTTCAGGTATTTCTAACTCTACTCATTTTAATAAAAGAGAGAAATCACCTCTGAGCTAGAGAAACACAAATAGACTCCTGACAGCTGCCCTATTTGTCTGTCATGATATCTAAAAGTCTGCGTTTTGAGGATGATTCTTTTAAATTCAGAGAACGACTTCCCCAGTTATCACTTTCTTAAAAGCAGATGAACTTGAAAAATTTGACATATGTGTATTTTGCCAGCCAAAGGCAATCCATCTATTTAGAGAATCGATATTGCACACTTGCTAACCATGTGCGCTTTGGAATCAAATGGCTTCAGTTGTGTGTTCCAGCCTGCCATTTTTAGAACGTTGTCTTCGGCAGCTTTTCAAAACCTTTCTGAGCCTCCTGCATTCTTGTGTAAGATGAGGTAAGAATCCCACTTATGTTGGAGTTATGGGGAGTAAATGGTATAAGATATGTTAAACATTTGAAAAGTACTGCCTGCAAGATGGTTCAGTGGGTAAGGGTAGTTTCCAAGCCTGATGACTTGAGTTGGATCCCCCATGACCCACAGGTTAGAAAAAGAGAACTGACTTGGGCAGATGGCCATTTGATGTCCAGAGGTGCACATGATATGCACGGGTGTGTATTGGTGCTTGTGCATGAGCATACACTCAATAAAATAAATAAAAGACACACACTGAAAATAATTAATATTTAGTCCCACTACTATTGCTTTTTAGTATAGGGATCACTCTGCATTCGACCAGTGAACAAGCTCACGATAAAAGTAAATGCCACTGGATTGCCCCAGGAAGGGGAAAGGGTTATATCTCCTGGGTAAACTGGGAGGGGGAGTAGAGGGGAGGGGATGGGGGTGGGAACATGAGAGTTCGAGATGGCCAAGTTGGGGGAGGGAGAAAGACAGAGAGAGAGAGAGAGAGAGAGAGAGAGAGAGAGAGAGAGAGAGAGAGAGAGAGAGAGAGCGAGAGCGCAATGAAAGAGATATCTTGACAGAGTGAGCCATTATGGGGTTAGGGAGAAATTTAGTGCTAGGGAAATCTTCAAGAACCCACAAGGATGTCCCCAGCTAAGACTCCTAGCAATTGTGGAGAGGGTGCTTGAGCTAGCCTTCCCCTGTACTCAGATTGGTGACTACCCTTATTGTCATCATAGAACCTACATCCAGTGACTGATGGAACCAGATGGAGAGACCCACAGACAAGCACTTGGCCAAACTCCTGGAGTTCAGTTGAAGAGAAAGAGGAGGGATTATAGAAGCAACAGGGGGGTAAGATCAAGATGGGAAAAACCACAGAGATAGCTGACCCAAGCTAGTGGGAGTCCATGAACTCTGGACTGTCAGCTGGGGAGCCTGCATAGGACAGCACTAGGTACTCTGAATGGGGGTGACAGTTGTGTGGTCCCCTGACAATGGGACCAAGACTTATCCTAGTTACATGAACTGGCTTTTTAGAGCCTATTCCCTATGGTGCAATGCTTTACTCAGCCTTGATGCATGGGAGGAGAGACTTGGTCCGGCTCCAACTTGGTATGCCAGCCTGTGTTAAATACCCAAGGGAAGCCTTACCCACTCTGAGGAGTGGATGAGAGGTGGGATGAGGGGAAGTGGTGAGGAGTGGGAGAAGTGGAGGGAGGGGGAACAATGGTTTTTATGTAAAATGAAAATAAATAACTAAAAATTTTAAAAAGTAAATGCCACAATGGAGGAGAACTTGTCCACTTCAGATGGGTGCATTGCTAAAAATATAAGTACAGCAAGGAAAAGTTGCATGAAGTGCATTCTAACGTACTAGATAACACTGATAAGAACCAGAACCTGACTGTAGTAAGTCAATATAGGACCATATGGCTCAGCAGGTCTAAAGGAGCTTGCTCTGAAGCCTGACACCCTGAGCTTGATTTGTGGAACAACTCCACATGCATTTATGGCACAGATGACCACACACACACACACACACACACACACACACACACACACACCCCAAGATACATAAGTGTAAAAAAATAAAATAAACAAACATAATCTATATGTTAGACATTTCACAAAATGGTTTGCTTTTCTCTTTATTAGAATTTCAACACTTGGCTTCTTAAGGATTTTAAAATAATTTGCCTGTGTGTGTCACTTTCTGTGTAGGTGAGTGTGTGTGCGTGTGTGGTGTGTATGTGTGTGTGTGTGTGTGTGTGTGTGTGTGTGTGTGTGTGTGATGTGTGTGCCGTGATGCCAGAAGAAGACAGTCAACTCCCTTGTGTTGGAGTTAGCAGTTGGAGCTGCCTGACATGGGTTTGAGAACTAAAGTCAGGTTCTCTGGAAGAGCAACATTGCTCTTAACCACCGAGCCGTCTCTCCCACACCATCAGCACCTGGTTTTTAATGGAATGTCTGCCATTTGCTTGACTGTTAACTCCAGAAGGGAAAAGAATTCTGAAAAATAATTAGCCAGATACATTACAGGGAACTTTGCAAAGAAAGTGTAGAAATCATAGAAAGTTGTTTTGATACCTTAGGAATGAAAATGATCTTATGAAAACTGTATAATTAACATATTTATTGAGAGAAACATCTGACCATTTCATTATTTTTGATCTGGACTTAAAGGATAGAAGGGACAAATTGCTCCTGTTTTAATCATTGAGACTAAGGAACAGATTGTCAAGCCTGTCCTCAGTTCCACAGTGAGTTTGATGCCAGCCTGCACTACAAGACGCTTTATCTGAAAAAGGAGTCAATCAATTAATTGATGAATAAGACATGTATTTGGCTCACAATGCTGAAGGCTGAGAAGTAGAGGAGCTCTGTGGCAATTGAACAGGACTTTGGTGTAGCTTTATAACATGGGGGAAACAGAAGCTAAAAAAAGAAAATTAGCAGGCTTATCCTTTGTGTGCACATGTGTGCATGCGTTTATGTGTGTGCAGGTGCATGTGCACATGTGTAGAGTCCAGAGGACAACCTTCTGTGCCATTCCGTAGTCTCTTCTAACTAGTTGTTTGAAATGGGGTCCCTCACTGGCCTGGAACTAACCAAGCATGCAACACTCCCTGGCTATGGAGCTCTGAGGAGCCCTCTGTCTCTGCCTCCCAAGTGTTGAGATCGTAAGTGTACACAGCCACCAACACAGTGCCTGACTTTCCCCTATCGGTTTGGGGGTTCTAATCCAGATATTCATGCTTGCAGGCAACCACTTTACTGCCTGGACTACCCCACTCACCTAAGATCCCCCTTTGTCTCTGGAACCAGCTCCTGAGGTAATGACAGCATTCTCTAAGAGAAGTGCCTTGTAGCACCATCACCTCTTCAACCCCATATCTCCACTCTGTGAACCATTGAGAAGAAATCACAATGTCCATTTTGAAGAGACACAGAAGTCACAGCCGTAGTCACACCGCATACCCCACATGTTCCTACTCCTGCTGTCATCTCCCACGTACCATTTCTTTTCAGGAACACCAGTGTTTCAAGGCAGGTTCTTCTCTGAGGATTTAAACTAATTTTTACTACCCACATAAATCGTGTCAGTCCAAAGTACATGGTATATGCTGCATGACTGGGTCAGGGGTCATAATCATGTTATGGTCTATAAAGAAGTCCAGAGGAATTACTTCCTGAGACTGATGTCCAAAGATTCTATAGAGTTGGAGAATTCATGTATGACTTGTACCTTCCCGTGTCTCCAGGATTTATCCCTCGTTAATTTGACAAGACAGTCAAATTAAGACCTCAGCAGACATGAACATTTTTACAGTCGAAGAGTCTCGCAGGAAAGGCTGGCAAAATGGCTCACCTGGGACAGGCAGTTGCCATGCCTGAGCTCATGCCTGGTGACCTGAGTTCAATCCTAGTGTCTTGTGGCTAAAGGGGAGAACCAGGTCCCCCAAATCATCCTCTGGTGTTTATATACAGGTCATAGCACACTTACTCCTTCAAATAATTAATAACATAGTTTTTAAAAGAGTCTCTTAGTGATCTATATTTTAGTTGATAGGGAGAAAATGAAATAGCATCAATAATCTCAAATTTGTCATAGTTTCATGATTTTTTTCTTTTTAAAAATATTTTTATTTTTACGTGTGTGTGTGTGTGTGTCGGTGTCTGTGTCTGTGTCTGTGTGTGTGCAGCACCAATGGAGGATAGAAGAGAGAATCAGATCCCCTAGATCTAGAACAGGTGGTTACAAGTCACCCAACATGGGTGCTAAGCACCAAAAGATGGATCTTCTGCAAGAGCAGCAAGTGCTCTTAACTGCTAAGCTGTCCCTCTAATGGTAACATTCTTACTTGATGTTTTTATCCTAAAATATTAATTCAACTCATTGTTTTCTTATCAGATATGCCATTTTGCATGAGACTTCATAGTGCTATTTTAACAAACCTGGGTCTTTCTATTTCTTGGGTAATTATAAAGCAAATCCCATCCTATTATTGCTGTGACTTGTCTTTAAGTCCCAGGAAGCTGCCTGGATGACCTTGTTCATGGATTGAGTGACAGTTCACATTCAAACAACATATAGTGCAGAAGATACAGTGAAAATGTTAAAGCTACACTCATCTCCCAAGACCCTCCTATCAACTCTCTATGACATGTCTTCAGTTTTCCCTGGCAAATGAGAATCAACAACTTGGACTGGGTATGTAGTTCCACTCTGGCTCAGTCTCTAGTACCACATAAACCATGAGTAGCTGGGCATAACTGTGATCATAGCACTTGGGAAGTGAAGGAAGGCATACCAGAAGTTCAGGGTCATCCTCAGGTGTATATCAAGTTCAAGGCCAGCCTGAACTACATGAAAACCTGTCTCAAATAAAAGAGGGAAACCTGGAGAAGAATTACTCAGTGGTTAAAGTACATACTTTCCCAATAAGCTAGTGGATCTGAGTTGAGATCTCCTGGACTTCTAGGTCTCTGTGATGACCTGCCTTTAATTACAGCCTTACAGAAGGACCCTTAGAGCAAGCTGGACATATGGACAAGCTCTTGGTTTAATTGACTTACATTACTTCACAGAATAAATTGGAGAGCCCCGGAGGAAGATTCCTGAAATCATTCTGTGCCCCCCACCCACATCTGCACACACATGTGAACTCACATGTGAATAATTGTACACAAGTGTGCACACAGACATACAGATAGAAGAGGGGAAGAAAACCAACATGATGCAATGGCTGTAGGGCTAGATACAGAAACAAATGGAATACTTTTTTTTCTGACTACATTTTATTGCAACCAAGTACAATTAGAATGATTCTTATTTACTGAATAATAATGATGATGATATGAGCAAATGCCTGTTTTGAAATTTCTTCTCATTAAAGAATCAGATACAAAGAAAAAATTTAATGCTGTAAAAGTAAGTATCTTTTTTTCTTTCTTAATAGTCTAAATCAATCTTTT
>NW_026294436.1:11775313-11832813 GCF_007827085.1 Peromyscus californicus insignis | reverse complement strand
CCCCTTCTTCTCCCATGTGGGTCCCAACTATCAGTGTCAGTTTGTCAGGTTCCCAGCAGTACCCTTCTCCCCTGGGCATCTCACCAGCCCCTTGCCTCTTATTCTTGATGCACCTGGATAAAGAAACCATGTGTAACTGGAGCAAGTCTGGTGAAGAATGATGGCCCAAGACAGTTCCACTAATCTATGCTGTGTTCCCTCAGTCTGTCTCTGGTTTTCCATGCTGGGCGAGTGTTAACACTAAGTTCATCCTCAGCCCTTCTTTAACATTTCATGCACTATAAACAGACAATGTAGACTTGTCAGACAATTAAAATAGCTCTTGACAATCTCATCTATTTCTATCATATGAAATTGCTACTGCTGCATATTAGGATGCTAACTTTTTACTACATTTCATCGTATTTTTTTGAGCCTGGATCTTGTCCTGTTTGCCACTGGGCATGCAGGGCTAGGTGGCACTTGGGGCATTTTTTTGGGTGATGGGCGGTAATAAGGGGTATATTGATAATACTACATCCCACTTTCTCTATGGTTCTTGTGTGTGTTCGTTCATGTGTGCTTAGGTGAACATGCTCATAGGGGCCAGAATATGATCTCCTCAGAATATGTGGTTCCTTAGAAGTTGTCCATCTTGTTTATTTTGTTGTTGTTGTTGTTTGAGATAGGGTACTTATTGAGACCAAGGTCTCATCAGTGTTTTGCCTAGACTGGCTAATCAGTGAACCCTAGGGATTTACAGTTTCTACCTCTCAGCTGGGATTATAACTGCGCGCTACCATACCAAGACTTCTGCATCTTGGGATCCAACTCAAGGGCTCATGCTTGAAAGCCAATTACTTCAATGACCGAGTCATCTCCTCAGGTCCTTGCTGTGGGTCTTCGGTGATGAAATAGTGCCCATGTGGTTGAGCTATTCACTGAGTGTGCTAGCAATTTCACAATTTATTTATCAAATTCTGTCACAAACTTATTTTTCTTTCATTATTTGAATTAAATCCTGACCTCCTTTAAATAGAGGCATATGTTCTCTTTCTATTTTCTTCCTCCCAAGGACATGAGCCAAAGCATCTTATTTATAGACAATTAAAATATTGTTACTTAATACATGCTTCTTTATTTGTCAAACTTTTACATGTACAAGTAGCATCCTGCTAACTGTACTGTAAATACTGCGTAGGTGAAGGTATTGTTTTCCCTGTTGTTTGTTACTATTTACCATCTTCTAGGATTGGGCTGGCTTTTGTTTTTAAATCTATGCATATTGTATGTGCTGTATGATGTGTTTCTATGTGTATGTGTATGTATGTTTGTATGTATGAGTACAGATGCACATACATCATGGTGAAGTTGTAAAATTCATAAGAAAGCCTTGGAATGTCAGTTCCCACCTTCCACCTTGTTTGAGATAGAATCTCTAGTTTGCCATTATGTATTCCAGGCTAGATGGCCTATGAACTCCTTGAGATTCTCCTGTCTCATATCATTAAATTATGGAAATGCTGAGATTACAGAGGCACGCTACCATATTTCATTTTACATGAATGCTGGGGATTGAAACTCAGGTCCTCAGTCTTGCACACAGCAAACAGCATTTACCAACCGAGCCATCTCCCCAGCTCCTGAGGTAGCTTCTTAACACATAGTTGTGTATTAGTCATATGAATTGGGGAATTAGAGAGAAGTGGAAAGGTAAGATACTTAAGATTCATCCTTAGGTTAAAATCCATATCATCAGGGGCTAGAGAGATTTATCAGCAGTTAAAAGTGCTAGCTGCTCTTGCATAGGACCCAAGTTCACTTCCTAGCACCCACACTGGGCATCTCAAGGCTCTTAACCATGCATAACTCCAGTTCTAGGGAATCCAACACCTTTTTCTTATCACTGTGGATGCCTGTACACGTACATGCACACACATAAAAACAGAGCTTTAAAACCCATATCATCATTTCACAACCCCATAAAGGCTTTTGAGAGTTCATGACAAACCCTGGAAGTTGACAAATAACCCTTCTTCACTATTATCATTTAATGAAGAGTAGCAGAGCCATGCTGCCTGCCATAGAAGTAACACTTAACTTCTGACCTTCTGGTTGAAGTAGACCTGGAAGTAGCTTAGGGTTTTTTTGTTGTTGTTTGTTTGTTTTTTGTTTTGTTGTTTTGTGGGTTTTTTTGTATTTTGTTTTTTTGGGAAGTGTGATCAATTATTCTGAGAAAAGCAACTTGAAGATTGCAAAAGTTTACCTCTGCTCACACTTCCAGGTAAGAGTCTATTACGGCAGGAGAGTCACAACAGCACGATCTGGAGAACACTGCTCACATTACATCCACAGTCAAGAGCAGGGAGTAATGCATTCATGTGTGCGTGCTAGTGCTCAGCTCACTTTCTCACTCTTACACAGTCCAGGATCCCAAACCCAGAAAATAGTGTCACTCAGAGTGGGTGGGTCTTCCTACACCAATTAAGGTAATTAAGGTAATCATAAATGGATATTCTCAGAGGCCTCCCTCTCTCCCAGGTGAGTCTACATTGTTAACAATTAAAACCACCACAGAATGGAACCTAACTTTAAGAAATTTGCATCATTTTCTGGTTCTGTTCAGAGACCATTGGCTTACTAGAAGCATTTTAAAGGAGGCCAAGGATTAGAATCAGAGTATCTTTCAGCAGGGTTTGCAAGAAAATCCTTAGGGAATCAAGAGCAACTGGAGACAAGATTGACCAACCCATCTCACGTTTCTACAACTTCTCCATTATTTCATCTCCTAGGGTCAGTACAAGCAGCGGCTGGGGAGACGGCTCAGTAGGTAAAGTGCTTGCTCTGAGTGATATCCCCCAGACCCACAGAGAAGCAGGAAACAGCGGAGCTCACCTGTCAGTGTTGGGGAACCAGAGATATGCAGAGCCTGGGAACTCACTGACCAGGCAGTCTAGTCAAAGTAGAGAGCTTCAGGTTCTGTAAGACACTCTTGTTTCAAAATGTAAGGGGAGAGCTACAGATGAAGACCCCCTGTTGTGAAACTCTGCCTCTACATGAGCATACACAAGTGAACACACACACACACACACACACACACACACACACACACACACACACACACGCACAGAGAGAGAGAGAGAGAGAGAGAGAGAGAGAGAGAGAGAGAGAGAGGGAGAGGGAGGCAGACAGAGGGAGAGACAGACAGAGTGAGAGAGATACAGAGACAGAGACACAGAGAGAATTGATAAATAAATACATTCTTTAAATGAGATTTTTCAGATGCCCTTGAGACAGCTCTGCATGGCAGGTTTACTTCACAAATGGCCAGAGGCCTGATTTGTGGTTTCTGTCTGAAGTATGTGTCCTAAGAGGGGGCTCAAAGGCACGGTGGCCAATTACTCACTTATGCTAGTGATGCTGAGCTTTCTCAAGTAGCCATTTGCAGGTGGGCTGCTTGAGAGAGGAGGAGAAAACAGTCACCATTCTAGAACTGCCTTACACGGGATGCTAACTCCTGCCCAGGCCAGTGCTCTCCCCACACTGTCTTAGAGAGTCTTAAATACAGTGGCTGTCAGACTTTTTTTTCTCTTCTAAATCTTACCCAATTTCTAGTAATTTTGAAAATGCACAGAAAAACTATTTTTGAGAAATATCCCTAACATCTAAAGTGAAAAAAGAAATGTTTTGAAGATTTGATTAGCTTTGTGATACATTCTAGTGCTGTGTACAGAGGCTAACAGAAAGCCACGCTAACTTACAAAAGTTGGTACAAAAGCCATATATAGTTTAAGGTCTGTCTCAATAACACAATGCTTTTAATGCACTTCTGTCTTAGCTGGTGCTCCCCCATCACCATAGCAACTGCATTCCTCCATAAGTCATTGCAACTCACAGAGTGACTCAGTACTGTCTTCTGCCCGCAAAGGTTGGGAGTGATGGAGGCACAGGTGTTGGAAGGAGCACAATAGGTCTCTGTCATTTCTTGGGTTGTGTGGACTGTCTGCCAGGTGAACTGGTTTGGGTTTTCACCTGCAGCCCTCTTCTTCTTCATCTAATAGTCTTCTGCATTTGGTATAGGCAGATTTCCCAGACATATTTAGCTCTAGTCATCTTCCACTTGTTTGTAATAAGGAACAAGAGATCAAGAACAAGATAATAAACAATATACATATGATGACCTGGGGGTGAGTGAACACAGGGGACACCCAAGGGAGGTGTAAGAAAAACCCTATGGAAACTTACTTTCTCACAGCCCACTGAAAAATGTAGTTGGAGGGTTAGTGCAATATAAGTGAAATAAAGGGAGAGGAAATCACTGAGAGTTAAAGGATTAAGTGGGATGAAGAGGGGGATGACTTAGAGGAAGAGGGTACAGGCTGAGTTAACCAAAACTATCGGTGTGTGGAAAAGCCTTGTGGAAAATCAGTAGTTAGCTAATTTCAAAATATAGCATTAAAAAGAAGAGTTCTAGCAAAATTACCTTGCTTGGTGGATGATGCTGTTCCAGGAAGACATGGCTCATTAAATGAAAGACACAGCACAAGTCATGGGATACTTCTACTAGTTATTGGTCAGGGAGGTCCCATAGGTCTTCAAAATAACACAGGCTATTGACATTTTCATTAGCTAACCACCATAACTACGTGAAAAGACTCTTTTGATGAAGCCAGCTGCACTTTGGCTGAAGGTTATAGAGACATAAATCTCAAACAATTTGGGAACATTTTCATCAGTGTGTGTGCACACATGTGTTTGTATGCACAGTAGTTCACCCTAGTGTATGTGTAGAGGTCAGAGAACAATTTGCAAGAGTATATTCTAACCTTCTACCATGTGTGTTCCAGGAATCAAACTCAGGTAATCAGACTTGGTGACAAGTATCTTTACCCACTGAGCCATCTCACTGATTCACAGTGCAATATAGCATTATAATTTCTTGAAATGTATAAAGACATTATCACTCACTGTTGAGTAAAAAATGCATCATCCAAATGCATATGAACATTTAGTCAGTAAATGTATGTATAAATGTTGTAAATATTCACATGAATATATATATATATATGTATATTCATTTAGCTAAACTAAAGCCTATTATATGTTATTTTAAATGTCACTTGGTTCTTTAATAATTTTCTTTCAAACAAAAATCTATACTAAGAGAAGAGCAACTGGGGTTTGAGAGTGGGCACCATGAGTATGAGAGCATAGTTCTTTTACATATGACTTGAGTTTAGCTCCCAGTGTCCATGTTAGGCAGCTCACAACTGCTGTAACTCCAGCTCCTGGAGATCTGACTTCCTTCTCTGGCTTCTATGGGTGCCAGCACACACATACATATAGCCCCAAACAGACATATTTACACATAAGTAAAAATAATAACAAAAACATAACACCAAAAATAAATAGAACAAGGCACATAAAATGACACTACACTCTTCTAAAATGTGTGATAAGCCCTTGCACAACCCCTCTAGTCCTTGCAACTGCTGGCCATGTAGTTCTTATACTGACAATGACCATATGCTGCATAGTGCCTCTTGTTACAAGTGAGAGAGCAAGTTCTTGTGTGAATGTTCCCCATGGTGTCTAAGGTAACTGAGGAAAGAAGGGTTCTAATGAATGGTAAAAACACTTAAAGAAGATACCCCAAATTCCAACATTTCAACCTCAAAAGAGATGAAACCCCACACTGTGCTCTGTCCTTTTAAGTCACACTAATGTGAAAGACTAAAAGTGAGTAGTCGCTTAGTTCTGAGATGTAACTTCGACTTTGATGCAAGAAAACTCGCCCACTGAGCAGCCACATCTCCACTTCTAAGGGTTTTGAGACTGAAAGCTGTAGCTGTGGACCTTTCCTTTGTGAGTCATGGTAGATGCTGGTCTCCAGAAGGGCTTCAAACCCTGAAGTGAGTCCTCTATATCTGACCCTTGAAACTAAGTTCTGGGTAACATGGAAGCCTTGTCTTCCATGATCCAGGGGATTCTAAGTAGCCAGGCAGTTTTAGTTTGAAGACATCTGGTCAGTATGCATGACCTGTTTCATATAGGTGACAAAAGATCTATTCAACATCCAGAAAGAGCTTCCCCAGTGACACACAAGATGCATGCTGAAGACCTGGATTCTTGAACTTTGCCCTTGTTGGTCTGTATACTAAAGAGTTGAGGTTTAGCAAAGTGAGAATCCATGTAGCTCCATTTACCACAAGTGCAGTGCTCTATTTTTCTGATTTCTTCATTACACTGTCATATTTGTATTTTATCACTACAGCCTCCACATCCAGTCTTCTTTTGAACATATTTATTGAATAGTTATTGAGGGCTGGAGACATGGCTCAGTGGTAAGAGTACCTGATACTATTGCAGAGAAGCTGAGTTCAGTTCCCAGCCATCACATGGAAGCTCATAATAATCCTTTTAGTTCCAAGGGATACAATGACTTCTGGCATGTGTGGGCATCGGACACACACATGATGTGCATGTTACATGTAGGCAAACAAAATAAATCTTTAAAAAATAATAGCTTTAAAAATAGCTATTGAATGAATGAGGCCAGTGCGTGGTATTTACTAGTAGCCCGCTTGTGTACTGTAGGTTTCACATTTTTGATAGAGGACATCACTATAGGATTCTCATTAGTATTGGCATTTATGTCTAAAAGTAGCAAGAATTATTTATCCATCTATGTATCTATCTCTGTATGTATCTTTCTATTCTATGTCTGTCTATCTATCTATGTATCTATGTATCCATCTATGTATCTATATATCTATGTATCTATGTATCTATCTATCTATGTATCCATATATCTATGTATCTATGTATCGATGTATCTATCTATGTATCTATCTATGTATCTATCTATCTATCTACCCATGGATCTACGTATGGATCTACTTTTGGATCAACAGCAAACATTCTTCAATATTACAGCTTCCTTTTTCTCAGCCTGGCTTGTTTCTCCCTGTATACCTGTTTTTCTCTCTCTGTTCCTTCCAAGACTTTCTATATCACAATCATTGGGGATAGAGGGCAAGTGAAGAACAGCCTGCATCCTAGTCTCTAGGAAAGGGAACTGAAGACCTGCATACCTATGTCTGGGCATGTGATTTTATAATACTCTGCAGGAACTCAAATTTGAGACTCATTGTCACTTGATGTGTTCAAATTATCACATTTTGATATGTTATCAGCCTCTGAATGACTACAAGGTATCCTCCAGAAACTTTAGTTTTTCTCTTTTAAAAACTGCTTCTCTTCTGAAGACTGTAAAATAACAAAATAGAAAAGTAGAGGGTGAGGGTGATAGAGGTGGGTGGATCAATAAGAACTCTGTTCTTGTGAGGATACGGGATAGTGGCTACGCAGTGCAGTTGCAGAGAATCGATTTTGTTCACAGAAGTCTCCCTGCACTTCAGAGCCTCTGAGGAGGGTTTTTGGCAGGCTTCTTATAGACTACTGTTTCAGAAACCATCAGAGGGACTTAGAAAGATGAGGGGTTTTTCATAGCACATGAAGGCTTAAGAACTCCAATCTCTTGGGTAGACAGGGAACTGGTTGTTATTTGCTTATGAGACCTGGGACCTTTAACCACACAACCATGGTTTCTCTTGTGTTTAGCCAGGATATTATCAAGGTTCTGATGTAATTTTCTAATCATGACTTTCATTTTCTAATATATATTTAATAAATCTCATCATTTATCATTCTTAAGTACAGAGCTCTAAAGAAAGAATTTCACAATCAGATGCTACCAGGCACAGTTATCACTAATTAGCTGGGTATTGTGATAAAGAACACTCTCTTGATAGCCTATTTTCAAATACAAAGTAAGAGTGAAAAAAATGCATGTGTAATGAACAGTAGCTGGCGGAAGTGCCTTTTGATCTACTTCCTCTCTGCTAGAAATATGAATGGCTCTCAAATGTCAAAGGAACTCAATGAGGCTGGCTATTCAGCACCCAAAGGCTGAGAGAAGATGGCAAAAGAAGATGGAGGTTTGCTCTGCTTGGTTGGATTATCAACAGTTCTTTTCTTCCTCCATTTGTATTAAGGTTTTTGCTGGTACGTTGTGTTCCTTTCTGGCTCTCCTTTGTTCATCTGTTTCTCTCATGAAGTTTATTTTTTCCTGCACTCTCATGGCTGAGACCAAGGCTGTGCTATGCCTGTGTGCAATATCCCTGCAGTGCTGGCTTGGATGTGATGAATTGCTTTAGTCTGTGCTTAGTGTGATAACTTTAAAGTGTCAACTTCACATAACCTAGAATCACCTGTGAAAAACTCTCACTGAGGGACTGTCTACATTTGGCTGGCCTGTAGGCAATTATTAATCAATGTCGAAAGGCCCAGTCCAGAATGCGTAGCATCACTCTCTAGGTATGTTCTAAACTATGTAGGGATAGAGAGACTGAGTAGAGCACAAGCAAACGACTTGGTGAGCATACTTGCATTGATTGGTTTCTCTCTGCTCTTGACTGAGGAAGCAATATGACTGTTGCAAGTTCCCACTGCCTCGATTTCCCTACAACAGCAGATGATAGCTAGAAACTGTGACTTGAAGTAAATCCTTTCTCTCCTAAGTTGCCTTTTGGGGGCTATTTTCTCACAGCAACCAACAGAAATTATATTAGACTTAATAATCTGATTATTATTATATAACTATCCTGAAATGTTCTTATTTCTCTTTCAGTTCTAAGATTGTGTGTACAGCAGTCATGGTGAACAGTCAATGACACTTCGAGGGAAGGTTTTAAAACATTGTTCCATGCTTTCTCATCTTTGAGTATTACGGGGCGGGGGGGGGGGGGAGAGAAAGAGAGAGAGAGAGAGAGAGAGAGAGAGAGAATGTTATTTTGATGTTTCTGCCTTTTAGGTGAGTTGCAATTTTCTCTTAAAATTTTTAAACATTCTTTCTCTTCTTTGTAATTTTTGATATCTTGATGCTGCTATGTTGTGGAGAGTTTCTTCTCTGGCCATCTATTTGAAATTATAAATGCCTTTTGTGTTTGGATGTCTATTTCTTTCTTTAGTTTTGGAGAAATTTCTACTACAATTTCATTGAATAAGTTGCATTTGGTTTTTTATTTTGTCTTATGTCCTTGTCCCCATAGGTCCTTAGGCTTTTGTCTCGTGTTCATATCTCAGAGCTCTTTGAAGTGGTGGTCACACTTATCAATTTGTTCTTAGGTACGAGTGTATTAATTTATTCTTCTTTCCCTCTATCCCCCAAACTCATTATTCTGCCCAGGTTTGTCTTTGATGGTGCTTTCTCTGTGTATTTTGCTTGATTGTTTGACTGACTCTTTCATATCTAGCATTTCTGCTAGGTTCTTTTTAGGGTTGCAATTTCCTCAGTAAATTTCCCCCCATGGTTTTTAACACCCAAATTCCTGACTCTTTTAGCCACTTTGCTAAATGTCTTCACTAGGTCCTGAATTGATTTCCTTGCCTTATTTTATGGGTGTCTTCCTGGTGAGTTATCTTCACTTAGGCTGTGCTCCCCACTATTTAGGGAGAGAAGCTGACTGCAATCTGTTGATACAATGATTTGAAGGCAGTTTCGGCACTAAGTTGCAATAAAGGACTTTTATGTACTTCACTTGTGGCCTTAGTAAGGATTGGAGACAGTGGCATCAGGGTATTGATTAGGGGAATGTAGTTTATAGGTATTTAGAGGTAAGGGTATTAATAAATACAAAGCACAAGGAGGAGAGATTGGGAAAAGAGAAAAAGAAAGAGAAAGGTATAAAACACAAGGAGAATATGTGGGATCACTGCCGGTGAAGAATGGTTATAAAAGTGTGTCTAAGTGAGGTAGAAGCTAAATGAGGTAAAAGTGTGTGTGTGTGTGTGTGTGTGTGTGTGTGTGTGTGTGTGTGTGTGTGTGTGTGTGTGTATGGTGTAAGCCTGAAGCTGATGTTGGGTGAGGTCTCTGAAATGAACTGGATCTTGCTGATTGGTTAGTCTAGCTAGCCAGGGTCAACTGAGGAACCATCTGTCTCTGTCTCAAATGTTAGGATGATAGTCTGCTATATCTGCCAGGCTTTCACTTCAGTTTAAGAATCCGAATTCAGGCTCTTATATTTGCAAGACAAACTCTTTATCCACTGAGCTATCCCTCTAAGCCCCATGTGTCTCCTTTGCTGAGAAAGTTGTCTGTATGAGATGCCGCTTTCTGACACAGTTCCCAGTCTGAATCTCCCCTACATGTATATGGCCCCTTCTTTGTATGCTCTACATATTGTTTAATGGGGGAAACATCTGTGACTTAGGCTTTGGGGGGATATGGAAGGCCTCCTAAGCTTTTGTTTATCATTTTTCTTAGGGGGTCACCTCCAGGATTGACTTCAGCTGTTCCCTTTGCCCTCAGTGTGCTATGGTTCCTATAGGGGAATATTTGTTCTCTCGGGTAGAAGGCATCCATCTCAGCAAGCTTCTCATAGTCCCACCTTGCTGCTCACCTAGGCAGTGACAGGAGTGCGGCTCTCTCAGACCAGTCACTCTTGGAGCTGTTGGAGAGTCTCAGCATTAGACTCCTGTCCAGAATTTCGGCTGTAGTTTCTACATCTGGCCAATGTTGCTAAGACTGAGTGTAGATCCACAGTATACTCAGCCCTTCACTGTATCTCTCCAGTTTTGTTTCAGTATCTCTCCCACTCACCATTCCTACAGAGCTCATGTGTAATGATGATCTCCCCTAACTGGCAGCTCTGCTAAGCCCATGTCTTACAGGGAGCAGGGTGTTCTAATGCCAGCTGGTGGCCTGTCCTCTCTATGCTGTGGAGAATCCTGTGCATGTCCTCAGGCTTCTCATTTCTTCTGCCTTTAGGAGTAGAATCAGTTCTGTTTTCCCGACTCTTCTCTTTCCATGTGCCACTCTGAGGGCAGCTGCTAACCTCCCATTTTACCAAGAAATTTAAAAAAAATGGCAACACATTTAAACGGAGAACACATTTCTATTTTCAGAGTTAGCAGAGGCAGTGGGGAGAGGGATGGAAAAGCTACTAAACTGACAGACAAAAACAAAATCAACAAACAACCAAAACAAAAACATTCACTGTATATGTTTGGTTCACTGGCTCCATCAATTTTTACCCACTGTATTAGTTACTTCCCTGCTGCCATGATAAAATAACACAGCCAGAAACAGTTGAAGGAAGAGTTTATTCTGTCTTACGGTACCAGAGGGATAGAGTCCATCAGGGTAGGGAAAGTGTGGCGGCAGCAGCAGGAAGCTGCGCCATCACATTTCCTTTGCATACAGGAAACAGAGCAAGAGAGAGAAACCCTCAAAGTTCATCCCCAGAGATGTACTTCCTCCAGCAAGACTCCATCTCCTAAGGGCTCCATAAACTACTCAAACAGCACCACTGCCAGCGACTATGTCTTCAACTACATGAGCTCACGGTCATTTCTCATTCAAATCACACACCTTGTGAAAATGTCATAAAAGTGGATGATGGTGATTACTAAGTTTTATAATCTCTGTCTTAAGTACAAATTAAAATCATGAGATCCAAATGCTGAGCAACTATTTAAGAAAATGGGTAGGTAAAGAAGGAATCATTTATTGGTTTTCAGAACTGAAGGATGCTAGGTAGTTTTGCTGACCTGGATAATGCTGGCAATATCTTTCTGGGTTCATATTTATCTACTGTCCTATTTAAAATGAGAATAGCCTAGAGATATAACTCTAACCTTAAGGGATGATGGTAAACAAATATTTATATTATGGGAGATCTTGCTTAGTGCCCTTTCTCGTCTTATGTGTAAAGTATTAAGACCTTTATTTTTTTCTCATAGTGTATGTTGTCCAGTGCTTTGAAATTTCTATGATTAATGCTAAGTGTCCTCCTGACTTTGATTTTGGCATCCTGACAAAAGAAAACTCCAGCTTAGTGATGTGGATTCCCAGTGACTTCAGTTGTCAGACTCCCTACCTCGGGTGGATAAGACCCCGTCACATCTGGACAGCTGTGGGCACACAAGATTGATTCCTCTAATACACACTGACAACTTAGAAGGGAAAACAAGTTAATGAAACAAATTATTGTGCTCACCAGCCAATTAAACCATGCATCAGAGCCAGCTTTCCTCCCTCAGTCTGTCTCAGATAGCTGTTTAGTAATCACGACCCAGGAGCAGAATGAGGGGCTGGGAGATATTTTACAGAATCGATTGAACATTCCACCGGCATCGGAGTCGATCTAAACTCAAACACTCTTAACCGGAAGATGGCGAGACTCTGACAGGCCCAGTACTGTTTCTAACTTTTCTTCCACACTCATCAGAATTTTAAATTTGGTGAGGGATAAAAAGTAAATGAAGGTGAGTTTGCTTTGGTGGAAAAAAAGAGAGACCTGGGTGAACACCTACTCAGTAAGGTTTTCCTCCTTTCTCAAGTAGACAGATGCTTGAAACTGCTCAATGACCTCCACATTTGGCTGCCACTTTCCAACAGGCACCTGGAAGCGTCCAAGAATAAAAAGATAATTGCACTCTTGTTTTAACCTAAGAGAACAAGAGGCTAACCAATACCCACACAAATCTCTAAGGTATTTTGTGGACAATAGGCAGTGTCTCATGGAACAGCTCCACTTGGAATAATTACAGCCTGTGATGGAGCACAGGGGCCTTCTCAGAGCAGAAATTACAGGAGAAAATGAAAACCAGACCAGGATTTCTGCAGGTGTTGTATGATTTCTTTTGGTCATAAAAAGGGAGCACTTATCCTGAGGGTTCCCGGATTTCATCAGAAGTCATTGTGGCTGCCGGTGGAATCCAGCCCTCTTTCTGGAGCTGACAAACTAGGAAACTTCTCTGCTCCATCATTCGGTGCATGCTGTCTTTTATACACAATTCACATTTCAATTTTTAGGGTCTTTTCTTATTTGTATGTGGACATGCTGGTCTGGATGTACACTATGTGTATCCTGATGCCCACAGCAACCAGAAAAGGGTGTTGGAGCCTTTGGAGCTGGAGGTACAGGTTGTTGTGAGGTACCAGTGAGGGTGATGGGACCCGAACCTGGGTCCTCTGCAAAAGCAACAAGTGCTCTTAATAACTGAGTAATCTTCATAGTCCCAAATTCACATTAAAACAAAAGACAACAACAACAACAACAACAAAACCAGACTCTTTACTTTCCTTAGACTATCTGAATAGTTATTCCTGTGTCATTGTGGTGGTTAATAGGATCAACTTAATACGATGTAGACTCACCCTGGAAACAAGCCTACAGGTGATCCTGTTAGGGGGGTTCTAGATGAGGTTTAAACACAAGTAAGAAGACTTACCCTGCATGTGGGAAACATTGTTCTGTGGCGTGGGGTTCTGAAATGCCTGTAAAGGAGAAGGAGCTGAGCACAGGATTCCTCTTTCTGCTCCCTGGCTGCTGGTGCAGTGGAACCAGCCGCCTCTGGCTCCAGCTAACAGGCTGGATGGCATGATGGACTACACCCTAAACATTAGCCAAAACAAATCCTCCTTCCAGTAAGTGTTCTGTGTCTGATAGTTTTTCAAAAACAACAAGAAAAATAAGGAATACAGTCACCCACAGGCCTCAGTGTTATTCTGCGAATTTTCTGAAGCTGGGCAGTACGACCTTTGTTTTGTGACACTCTCAGTGAAATTCCTGTTGATCTGGGGACATTTTCCCTCATTTGTGATCACTGCCTGGCCCCTGAAAAGGGGCTGGTCTGTGTCTCTAGTGCTGTTTTATCAGATTGGACATCCTTTGCTGTTCTTTTCACTCAAGCAAATGTACAGGGCCTAATTACAACAGAACTTGAGGAAATTATTCCAACTTTATGTTGGCAAGGTTTTGCAATGTCCTGGAGAATCTGAGAGCTAACTTAATTTCCAAGCCCAGTTCATGGACTAGGTCTAATTTGGGGGTGAGGAGGCTCTCCCCTAATCTACTTTTCTGAGATTTCTCAGCATACTCTAAGAGCTGGTTTGCAGGTCACTCGGTAAAGTACTTGCCTAGCATGCATGCTTTGGATTTGGTGCCTATCTATACATGAACTTGGAGTGGTGGCACACTCCTGTAATCTTGGCACACAGGTGGTGGAGGCAGGAGGATGAAGAGCTCCAAATTATCTTTAGCTACATGGTGAGTTCAAGGCTAGCCCCTGTCTCAAAAAAAAAAAAAAAATCAACCTAATTTAAAATTGCAAATAGATTTACATCACTTTTCTTTTAATGTCGTGGTTTCAAAAGCATTTGCATGTGATGTTAGACTGAGTTTTATAGAGCTTTGAAGTCTTCTGACTTGGAACTTTGAGTAAAGGAGTGATTTAATTAAGCCATCGCTTTGTAGACTATGAATCAATCCCTGCAGGCGATCATCACGTTTTAATTCTTTAATTGCAACAGGTAAAATCTTATATGTCCTTTAATCTGGGCAATGTTTAGCCTATATTGAGGACAATGTAGCTCATGATGACATTGTCATGAGCCAAAGCTAGCAGCCACATCGACACTCAGGAGCCTGAGGGAAGCATGTGTAGTCTCAACTGAAAACTCAACAGGAATATGTATTTAGCATGAGCTTAAGCTCTTGTGAGTCAATCATGTTCCTCAGTGTTTAAAAGACACTGGCATACACAGGATTCATGAATGAATCCACTACACAATGCAGAGACTACACAGTAATCCAGATACCAATCAAAGGTCTTCAGTGAAGGAAGTTGTCTGGTAACTTCCTTGCTTCTGCACAGAGGGCACATGGATTTTTTTTCCTATTCATTCACTGGGCTTCACTGAAGGTTTTAGGTGAAGAAAGGGTTTCAAAGGTTAAGCAAAACAAAATGTTTATTGCAGTGATCACAAATGAGAAAAAATTTCCCCAGATTAACAGGTACTTCACTGGGAGTGTGATGAAACAAAAGTCCTACTGCCCAGCTCCAGTTTGAATAGCACAAACTGAGGAGAGAAAGTAGAGAGGTAGGGAGGTTGAAGCCACAAAGGGCTCTGTAGAGTAGGACAGTAAATTTGAATGACATATATATATATATATATATATATATATATATATATATATATATATATATATATATGCACTGGGAGGAAAAGTTGGCCTAATGTCTAATTGGAATGGTAACTTGACTCTTGAAAACACTTGCCTTGTTCTGGATGTCAGAAGCAAAATCAAAGCAAATTCAGTTCTGCACTGAATTGGCTTTTACTCTGGACTAATTCCATTCTGTAGAGTATACTCACTGACAAGACCCTGTCAGAATGAGGAAGCAGAACTTTAAAAGTGGATTTGCTAATACACACTCTGGACAATGAAACACTGTTGGAATGGATTTGTTTTTGTTAAAGTTAAAGCAGAATCAAGATTTTAAAAGGATTTAAAATGCTTTCATTTTATTGTTTGTTTTCCTAACTCATATGAGCTTGAACTTCCTGTCTCCAGAGGTCAAAAATCAAGGTTCGTTTATACTTCCTTACAGCCCTACTAAGACTGTAGCATTTATCAAGAGCGAGTCCCATCCTGGTTCCTTCTGACCTTTGGGAGTCTTGTGCATGTGCTCAGTTCAAAACAATGGTCTGCCTTATTTCTCATTTAACAGGCAGTTGTTATGGTTCCCTTAGTGTCTGGACTCCTCAGTTCCTCTTGTCTTTGTAGTCTCACCTGTGTTTTCTCTTCCCTTCTTTCTTGTCTTATTTTTTTCCACCCTTATTATCATTCTGTGAATTCTAAGTCAGTCTCCGTAAATCTCACATGCCTTACTGATGAGCCAGTTCTGATAATCCAGGATTGCCTGGACTCCTAGCAAATAAATACATGGATGTTGTAGGAGGACTGCTGATGACAATGACCCTCAGGGGAAAATATCTGGGTAAATGTCATCTTGCATGGAAGTATAGTTTAAGATAGCATGTATTCACTACCCATTCTGTGATAGCCCCACAAATCACCTAGAGTCTTCAAGTTGAAGATGTTGCTTACATTCTCCAACAATTTTCAAGAGAACATTGGCATGTCTAGATGACTACTAATTAGACACATTCAGCCACTAGCTTGGACACTGAATGAACTGAACCTCGACATTAACAGATAGGTTGTTTACTATGCTGAGCCATTCTGGAAGCCTGGGGACAATGATGTAATATCCTGGTGGATAAGACTGACTGCATCAGGGTTTCCAAAAGGATATTTTTGTTCTATGTATGGTCTACAGAGGATATCTCTGCCTCTGAATTATAATTATTTATCATAGTACTTAGAAACATCCATATGAATGGGGCTTATTGAAAACCAGGCTGGAGAGATGTCTCAGTGGGTAAAACACTTGCCTAGTAAGCACGAGGACCTGAATTCAAATCTCTCGAACCTTGTTAAAGCTAGATGTCACAGCATCCTTCTGTAATCCCAACATTCCTGTGGGAGACAGGAGGCAGAGATAGGAGAGTCCTCAGAAGCTCACAGGCCAAGTGAATTGGTGTATGCAGCAGTGAAAACCTAACACAAGATGGAAGGTGAGGACCAACACCTGAGGGGGGTGTCTGGTGACTTCCACACATTGTTATAACATTCTTTCTCTCTCTGTCTCTCTGTCTCTCTCTCTCAGGCTCACAACACCTTAGGGTGTCTGGTGACTTCCACACGTTGTTATAACATTCTTTCTCTCTCTCTGTCTCTCTGTCTTTCTCTCTCTCAGACAACCCCCACACACAAATAAATTTAAGGGAAAGGAAAATGTAACAAGAATCTTAGAAGGTCTTACTAATAAAAAGCCCGGATCCAGATATTGGGGTGAAAGCTGAAAGATTAGAGAAACAGAACAAGCCACAGCCGATATTACCTCACCAACTCCTCAGCCGATCTTATTTCCTCAGACTGAAAGCCTCTGAATCTTCACCAAGAAGGGATCTCAGCTGAACTGCTTAAAAGCTTCTAGTTCCTGGTGCTCACGCCTTATATACCTTTCTGCTTCCTGCATCACTTCCTGGGATTAAAGGCGTGTGTCCTTCCCAGGCAAAGACATGAGATCTCAAGCCCTGGGATTAAAGGTGTGTGCCACCGCTGCCTGGCTCTGTTTCCAGTGTGGCCTTGAACTCACAGAAATCCAGATGGATCTCTGCCTCCTGAGTGTTAGGATTAAGGGTGTGTACTACCACTGTCTGATCTCTATGTTTAACCTAGTGGCTGGCTCTGTTCTCTGATCCCCAGATGAGTTTTATTTGTTAGAGCACAAATAAAAAAGCACCATAGGAAAACATTAAATTTTCCTCTTTTTTTCTAAATTATAAGAAAATAAGTTTTAGATAAGGTCCCAATTTGTAGAATGTCCATAGTGCTTAACATACTTTTAGTAGCCACTGTGTATCTCCAAGAGGAGATGGGAATGGCTGAGGAGCATAGTGATTTCTGAATTTTCATAACCCAGGAGACAGAGTTGAGCTCTTAGGTCCCATGAAGACCCTGCTCTTTAAACACAGTTTAGAAAACACCAGGCCAATAGCATCCTAAGGATACCTTAGCCTTTGCAATGCTCTGTAATAGGCAGATCTTTCCCCATAGACGGCCCAGCTGTGGCTAACATCCTCCTGTTCTGAGCTGTAGGCTCATTCTCTGTGTCAGAGCTGATTTAGGAGATGGTGGTGCTGATAGAAGTAAGGCCACCACTCTTCTTGATCATGCTAACTAATTTTAAATCATCTAACGCTTTAACACAGTCCCAGATTTTTCTTGGTTCTTTGAAGACCATTGCCAGAGAGAACATTTGGAACATTTATTCTCACAGACATCCTTTGGGTTACATGTGAATATTTCCATCCGATTTGAATCTGTTTTCAAAATAAAGCGTGATCAGAAGCTGCTTTCAATGTTTGACCAGAATCCAAATCCCCTCAGAAGACTTTATGAAATGCCATCTATGCCCGGATTCTTGATGTATTTATAATCTCTGCCTGCTGTATCTTCCTCTCCAGCATCTCTAGTGTCTGGATGTCTATCCCACGGTTTGACTCTCTGTGAAGGAAAGCAACCAGTATTAAACACAGTGACAGTCTACCTGAGGCTGCCCTTAGACGCAGACCCTTTGGGCCAACTTCCCCATTCTGCCAGCTTTGGCCCATTACATGAGTGACAGAAGCTTCCAGACCACATGCAGATGAATAGAGAAGGCTGAGTTAGCTGTAGCCAGAATCCCAGCATCATACTCTTGTGTTGAAAATGGAAAAAGGATAAAATTCAATATTGTTCTCTGAAGTATTCTCATGACTAATATCACCTCCCAGGGCTGCAGACAGCTGCTCACCCCTACTTAAAAACCTGTTACTTGTCACAGTGCTTAGGATACTGCACTGTAGTTCTTTCCTTGTCAATGACCTGCCAATAGAATTGTCTTTCCTTTCCTACTAAGAACTTGAGAGCTAAGAATTTGAGAACAAGGTCCATTCCATATGAGGTTAGTTAAACTGGCTCCTGGTGTTGAAAGTGCTTCAGATTATACATAGGTAGGGATTATTTTCTTTATCCTTGTTTTTTGTTTTATAAATAAACAGATTTTTTAGTGTGTACATGCTAGTGTCTGTGTGAACATGCTCACATGGGAGCAGGTGCCTATGAAAGCCAGAAGAGGGTGTTGGATTCCAAGGAGCAGGAATTACAGAAGGTTGAGAGCTACCTGATGTGTGTACAAGGAACCAATGGCAGTCCTCAGCAAGAACAGCAAGTGCTTTTAATGGACAGGCCATCTCTTCAGCCCTACAGGAGTTTCCAGTGAGCTGCCATACTTTTCCTGGCAGTAACAAAAATATTCATGTTCTGAATAGAGCATTAACCCTCACCAACTGTGTCCTTCAGAGGGTTTTGTTAACTCCTCAAAGACTTAGCTCTTTGGAACAGAGAATTCACTGCCATCAGGGTTTTAAATGAAAGTGTATGTGAAACTTGTTAGAAATCTCAGCATATAATGGATGTTCCATGAATTATCATCATATGCAAGTGTATATTGGCTGCTATGGAACAATCTTTGTGCACTGTAAATGTGTATTGCTCTCATTGTTAATAAAAAGCTGATTGGCCAACAGCTGGGTGGGAAGAGATTGGGCAAGACAGTCTGACACAGGGAGAATGCTGGGTCGAGGAAAGGTGGAGTCAGAGGAGTCACCAGTCAAAAACAAAACAAGTTGGACATACAAAATGGGGTAGAGGTAAAAGCCGTGAGCCTCAGGACAGCACATAGATTCATAGAAATGGGTTAAGTTGTAAGAGCTAGTTAGTAATAAGTCTGAGCTATTGTCTGAGCATTTATAATTAATATTAAGCCTCTTTGCAGTTACTTTGGAGTCAGTGATCAAGACAGGAAAACTCCACCTACAATTGGCCCAGCAGTAATTTTTAAACTCAGCCTGGGCTCTGCACTAGAAATGGACTGTGTGATTTCTATTGTGAAGTCACAGCAGTATACTGGAGACCATTAGTATTTTGGAAGGGCTGATTTCTCATTTTCTCTGCTTCAGGTCTTGAAGGTCCCCTCAGGACATTTGTTAACTGGTACTGTTTTATAGCCTCTATGCTCTCCAGGTTTGCTCTTCCTTTTCACACGCCCCTTACAAAATGAGCTTCCTGCTGTTGGCAGGCTCTGCCCCACACTTTAGTGCCTTCATAATGGCATGCAGGCTTTTCTCACTCCAACTGGCAGTTTCATGGGGGAAAGGAAGCTGGAGGGAAGAAGGAAGAAGAAAGAAGTCAAAGAACCCCCAGAGGGACCCATCAAGGGCTTCACTCTGTTAAACTATGGCTATAGCTTAGTTGACAAGAGTAGAGGGCTTGCCATGAAAGCATGAAGACCAGTGTTTGATCCCCAGAATCTACAAAAGAATCTGTGCATGGTTGCAGGTACTTGTAATTCCAGAGCTGAGGAGCTAGAGACCTAAGGATCCTTGTGGTTCACTGGCTAGCTAGCCTCACCTAATTGAAGAGATCCAGGTCAATGAGAGACCATGCCTCATAAAGCCTGGTGGACAGCACAAGAGAAACAACACCTGAGGTTGACCTTTGGTCTCCACACTCATGTGTGCACATACATACACATACATACTCACACATTAAAGATAAATACAGATGTACACAGATGTAAAGATGCATACACACCTACACACATGCACATGCATGCACACACAGACACATGTACAAAGATTTGTGAATGTACATGTATATATGTACACACCTATGAACACACACATGCACACACATATGCATGTACACAATTTTGTGCATGCACATATACATATATCCATACACTTGCACAGAGCTGCACACATGTATATTTACATGCATACAGAAACACCACATACACTTGCAGACATGCACACACACAAACACAAACTCCAATCATCAACACATATTTACAGACCCCCCACCCCTTTGAGGACTGAAAACAGCTGGAAAAGACTATTGGAAGAGACATGGTTCATGGGTACTTGAAAGGGAAGAAGAGATTCCTTCTGGAGGGTAACCAGAAGCAGTTCTTGTAGTTGGACTTATTATTTTTCTCACTCCCCATGGGAGATCTTACCCTTTTGGAGGAGGGGATGTGGGCTGGATCGGGGGAGGCTGGAGGAGGAGTGGGAGGAGGGATGAGAGGGGGATCTGTGGTTGGTATGTAAAATGAGTAAAAAATTTTTAAATAAAAAAAGTTATAAAAGCTCAGTCTTAGCTTAGACTTATTCCTAACTACTCTTATAAATTAATCCATATTTTTGAATCTATGTTTTTTTATGTAGTTCATTTACCTTTACTTTATATTGTTCATGCTGCTTCCTCCATGTCTCCTGGCATTTCCACCCTTCCTCCCAGCATCCTCTGTGCCCGGAAATCCTGCCCGGCTATTGGCCATTCAGTTGTTTATTAAACCAATCCGAGTGACACATCTATACAATGTACAAAAAGATTATTCCACAACATTTTCTCCCTTTTTGTCTAAATAACAAGGAAAAGTTTTAACTCTAACACAATAAAACTATGTACAATAAGAACAATTATCAGACAAGAATTAAATTCACAATATCCAGTCCATTTGTATTTGGCAAATTTGGAGAAAGTACTATATTATCTATCCTATCTCAGTCCAAAGTTTTATACCTAAACCATTTTCTATCATAACTTGAATTGCCATCTCAAAACTATTGTTTTAGACCTAAAAACATTCTCCTAGATAAAAGTTAAACTTTGATGTTTCTCAACCCCATGTATTTTGTACCTCCTTTGTGAGTGTCTTTTCTGAATTTGGTAACAAAGAAAACTGTAAATATGGCTATCTCATCTTCACCTCCACCAGAGACCCAAGAAGGACATAATGTTACTTGAGTAAACAGGAAGTATAGAGCAAACAACTTCCAAAATTATAGAAATGACAGGAATAGCTGGCTGCACTTTGGAAATTAGTATGGTAACTTCTCAGAAAATTGGGAATCTACCTCAAGACATAATGATACCACTATTGGACATATACCCAAGGCATGCTCAATCATACCACAAGGACATATGCTTAACTGTGTTCATAGTAGCATTATTCATAACAGCCAATACCTGGAAACAATCTAGATGCCCCTCAACCAATAAATGGATAAAGAAATATATATGTATTACCCAGCTGTAAAAAACAACGTCATCATAAAATTTGCAGGCAAATGGGTAGAACTAGAAAATATTATCCTGAGTGAGGTAACCCAGACTCAGAAAGACAAACATGGTATGTACTCACTCATAAGTGGATACTAGATGTAAAGCAAAGGATAACAAGACTAAAACCCACATCTCTAGAGAAGCTAGCTAACAAGGAGGGCTCTAAAAGGGACACATGAATTGCCCTGGGAAGGGGATATAGATGAGATCTCTGGAGTAAACTGGGGGCAAGGGGGGAACAATAGAGGGGAGGGGATGGAGGATGAGCATATGAGGGAATGGGATGGTCAAGCTAGAGGAAGAATGGAGTGGGAAAGCAATGAAAGAAATAGCTTGATAGAGGGGGACATTATGGGGTTAGGGAGAAACCTGGTGCTAGGGAAATTTCCAGGAATCCACTAGGATGACCCTAACTTAAACTATTAGCAGTAGTAGAGAAGGTGCCTGAATTAGGCTACCCCAGTAATCAGATTAGTGAATATCCTAACTATCATCATAGAGCCTTCATCCAGTAACTGATGGAAACAGATGCAAAAATCCACAGCCAGGCACCAGGCCAAGCTCCAGGAGGCCAGTTGAAGAGAGGGAAGAGGGATTCTATGAGCAAGAGGACCGGTCAAGATCATGATAGGGAAATCTACAGAGACAACTGAACCAAGCTCATGGAAACACATGAACTTTAGACCAACAGCTATGAAGCCTGCATGGGATCAGACTAGGCCCTCTGCATATGGGAGACAGTTATGTAGCTTGGTCTGTTTGAGGGGCCCCTGGCAGTGGGATCAGGATCTATCCCTGGTGCATGAGCTGACTTTTTGGAGCCCATTACCTATGGTGGGATGCCTTGCTCAGCCTTGATGCATGGGGGAAAGGCTTGGTCCTGCCTCAACTGAATGTACCAGGCTTTGTTGACTCCCCATGGGAGGCCTTACCCATTCAGAGGAGGGAATGGGGAGTGACTAGGGAGGAGGCTGAGGGGGTGGGAGGAACAAAGAGAGGGGAATTTGTGGTTGGTATGAAAAATGAATAAAAAGAATCCTTAAATAAAAAAAAGAAATATCTGGACAATCACCCAAGGTTCCTCTGTAATATTGGGGCATCCATTTTCAGTCTACAAGTATAGAATATCTGACAAACTTTTCTGTAAAGGAGGAATTTTAAAGGACTGTCCTGCCTTGGCTTGGCAGTTTGGCAGTCTTTTTCCTTTGTGTGCTGCTTGTCCAGTTTATACAGCATACTGTCAGAAGTCAAGGCAAGAACAGTTTCTTGCCCAGTGACTAACTTTTACCACAACAAATGCAAACTACATATGGAGGTTCTTTGATGCCCATCATCTTCTCTGAAGTATATTGAGGCTGCCAAGAATAGACATGGCTCATTGCCATGAAAGCCTTATGTTATTAAAACATCTTTAATACTGTATTCTGTAGATTTCTGCAGTGTTTGAAGATTACCTGTCTACCTAAAATATATCTCTGTTTGATCTTGAAAATATAACCTAACATGACTTCAAGTTTGATTGTTATAGGTGACTATTAACCTATATTTTTTATTATCCTAAGTAATTTGCAATAATAACTTTTAAGTACTAGAAATTTACATTACATTGTTAAATGGGCTGCATAGATACAATATCTTAAACAAGACTAGAAATGTATGTACAATGTGCTCTAACAAAAAACCTTAAATTTATATCAGTATATAAAAATACCTTAAACAAGAGTAAAAACATATATACATTATAACAAAAATAACCTTAAAGTTGTATCAATATACAAAAATCCATGTAAAATGGATTGACCACCCCGTTCCCTTCAAATGTAAAATATTTGAGACTAATAGTTATTTAAAAGGAGACTCAACAATCTATAGATCTAGCCTATCATTTTTATACTATATCCCCCCATTTTTTCCCTTCAGAAAGAGATCCTTGAATCTAATCTCCTGTTTTAATTTTTTCCTGACCATCTGCAGTTTTTGTTTACTCAAGTAATATTTTATCCTTCTTAGGTCTCTGATGGGGATAGAAGACTAACTAGTTATAGTTTTACAGCTTTCCTTGTTACCAAATTCAGAAAAGAAACTTACATAAGAGATGTAAAGTTTTTAAGGTTGAGAAAAAGAAAAGCTTAAGGTGTTTATCTAAAAGGATATTTTAAAGTCTAAAAGGATATTTTTAGGATGGTAACACAAGTCATAACAAAAATGGTTCAGGTAGAAAACTTTGGACTAAGGATAGATAATGGAGTATTTTCTCTAAATTTGCCAAATGCAAAATGGACTGGACATTATAAATGTAATTCTTACCTGATAATTGTTTTTATTGTGTGTAATTTTTACTGCTTAGAATTAAAACCTTTCCTTTTTGTTTAGACAAAAAGTGTGGAAATATTGTGGAATAATCTTTTTGTGCACTGTGAAGATGGGTCACTCTGTTTGGTTTAATAAAAAGCTAAATAACCAATAGCTAGCCAGGATTTGGGGGAAGAGAGAAGCTGGGAAGAAAAAGGTGGAGATGCCAAGAGACATGGAGCAAACAGGATGGGCACTGCAGAGATAAGATAACAAAGCCATGAGGCCAAAAGTAAATTAATAAATGGGTTAATTTAAGTTATAAGAACTTGCTAGAAATAAACCTAAGCTATGGGCCAAGCTTTCATAATTAATAAAAAATCTCCTTGTTGTTGTTGGTAAGCTGGTGGCCCAAAGGAAAAAAATCCCTCTACAAATTCTACCAACTATTAGAAAGTTGTGAATTTGAAATTTTCAAATCTATGCTTGATTCTTTGCCTTGTCATTTGGTATAATCTTGAGCAAGGACCTAAAAAACTATGAGACTTGATTAATCCATGACAGATGTGTGGCTGATCGGCATACTTTTCTAAGAAGATGTTTGATGTGATTGAATTGAACTGGGCTTTATAGGTGAGAATTTCGTGGAAATATTTAGCTGCAACATTTCAATTAGGTTATAAAAGGCTGCTGACCTAGCAGTGTTCACAAATAAAGTATAATCCTGATACAAGACAGACATCAAATCACTCCTGATTAGCATGAAAAATTGATTGAGCACCTGCTATATCCTTGCAAGATCCCATCTCAGCATTTTGTCCTTTCCTCTTACACTGATTTATACTAAAGATGTTTGAGTGACTTCAAAGACATTTGCTTTACTGAAGAAAACAACCAAACCCTGTGTGCCAGACATATGAATTTCCTTTCTCTTAAAATTATCCTTTATGCTCACAGCCCAGAAAATTTGTTCAAAATTTCATTTAGCCTAAATTATATTTAAAAAAAATGGAAAGTACAAGATATAAGAAGTAATACAAGGAGAGAAGGTAATATTTTTTTACTTAAAGTTTTCCTTGTATGTGGTGCATGGGTGTGACATATGGATGTGGTATTTGTATGTATGGCATGTGAAGGCCAGAGAAGAACATTGGATATCCTACTCTATTACTCTGCCTCTTCCTCTTGAAATGAGATCTTTCTCTCTGTACCTGGAGCTAGACTAGTCACTAAACCCCACTGATTCTCCTATCTCTGTTCCCCACAGTTCTGAGGTCACAAGCATACATGCTTGCAGCTACATCCAGCTCTTTAATGTGGGTAAAGGGGATTTGAACTCAGATCTACATACTTTCATAGCAAGCATTCTTAGCCCATTAAGCCAGATGCCAGCCTCTGAAAGACTTTTTCCTTTCATAATGTTTTGCTAAAAGCATCCCTAGTAGCTTATCTTACTTTGGTGTGAGTATCAGCATGAATGTTCAACTCATTTCATGTTTTCAATGTAAGAAACTTCCAACAGGTACCTTTGCATTAGAATAGAAGTTTATGACATTAGATCTCCATAGAAAAAGAATTTTAGCTCTTTATTTGTGACTTTAAAAACAGACCTGAGGTGCTGGAGTGATGTTTAAGTGGTTAAGATCATGGACTGTTGTTGACAACAGCTTTGGTTCCCAGCATCTCCATGGCAGCTCACAACTGTTAGTAACTCCAGTTTCAGAGTATTCAATTCCCTTTTCTGACCTCTGTGGGCACCATAAACTCATCCAGGCAAAATGTTCGTGCACACAAAGCAAAAATAAGTAAATCTTAAAGCAAGCTCCCCTCCCTGCTCCCAGTCTGTTACACACATCTCTGTTCTAAACGTGCCATTTTCCTTGCTGACTAGCAGAAGGGGTTTGTTATCATTGGTAACTTATGTGATGGTTGCTCACAAATTAGGGCATCCAGTTGTGATTTGATGCCTCCCCTGAGTCTCAGGCATTTGTACACTTGTCCCCTACTTGGTGGTACTCTTTGGGAGATTTAGGAGGTGTAACCATGCAGGAGAAAGGATGCTACTGTGGGGCTTCTACCCCTCACACCATGTTGACTTTGTTCTCTCTATCTCCTGTTTGTGGTTCAAGAAGTGACCTCTCAGCTGCTGCTTCAATCACCACGACAACTGCCAGCTGTCTCATGTCTGCCTCATGGACCCTAACCCTCGGGAACTATAAGCCCAAATAAGTACGTTCTTCTATAAATTTCCTAGGTCTTGGTGTTGCATAAAATCAATAGAAAAGCAATTAACACAACTCGTCACAACATTTTGTCATTCTTCAGAGAATATTTTACACACCAAATAAATTTACCCACCTCAAATATATATACATTTGAGGTAAAGATAAATACATGTCAGGTAAGTTCTAGAAGAATTAATTTCCAAGTATTCAAGTATTTAATTCTAGGTTTAATTAAATCACCTTGCAAGGTAGGTTTAATGAGTGTTCTCAGATAGGATGCTTGGGAGAAAAAAGGTTCTTCTTAGAGCTGATAAGCACATTTGTCTCAATGTATTTATTCCTTATTGCATCTGGCATTTAGAGCAAAGCTCAAAAATAGGTTAATGAATGGATATCAATCTTCAGTCAAGAAATAGGAAGGATTGACATTCCTTGGCAAATTCTTTGATCAAATAGTTTATATACAGGATTGCATACACCTCACATCTGTCCTGGGTAAGAGGCAAGAGTTGAATGCTTTTTTGTTGGTTTTGCTTACTTTTCATGTATTTATTTTAAGTTAAAATTTCATTATTAGTGGCTGGAAGTGGGGTACATGCCACAGCAAGTGGGTGGAGGTCAAAGGGCAACTTTATGGGGTTGGTTCTCTCCTTCCACCTGTCTGTGGGTTCTGGGGATTGAACTCAGGTGGATGAGTTTGTGTGGAAAGTAGTTTGTCCAATAAGCCATTTCTTAGCCCTGTTACTGTTTACTATTTTTAAATGGTTATTTCCTAGTCTAGAATCCTAAGTAATTAGTTTCATCATCTTTTTATCACACACATGTTATTACACGTTGTTCTGATTCATTCCCTTCCCCAGTACCTTCCCTTGTGCCCCTTTGCCCCTGCCGCTGATGCCCTTCCGCTCCTAGTTAACTCCCCGTTCTGCTTTGTATGTTTAAATTTGCTTATGTGTATGTTTGTCCCTGTGTGTGTTTATCATGTATGTGCATGTGCATGCAAGGACAGAAGAAGGAAGGCATCAGATCACCCAGAGCTGGAGTTTCAAGCAACTGTGAACCAATGAAATATGAGGGTTGACGATGGAATTCTCATCCTCTGCAAAGAGCTCTGAGCAGCTAAGTCGTCTCTCCAGCTGCCCTGCTTTCCCGCTTTTGTATTTCACGTGTTGCCCTCTCTGCTTACTATCTCCCGTTAGATCGCTTTGAATGTATTTGTTCTAAATGCATTGGTTCATGAATTCATACCCAAATGTTACTTTTATGTATCTAATTATTATATTGTTCATTCAGTGACTCCTTAATAGGAATTGATCATATCACAAGTAGTTTGTTTTGTCAAAAAATACTGTCTTTTATTCTCAAAGCTCATTTTCCATTTTAAAACATTTTTAGGAATTGAAAACTACCTCCAGTGAGGACTGTTAAATGTGCAGTTAAAGCTAAATTATTGTCATGGTTAACCATTTTTTAATTCTTTAACAACTTCATATATACATATGTGTGTGTGTGTGTTATCTCAGTCATGTGCACCCACTTCTCCTTCCTTTACACTCTTCACTGTCATCCTACTGTCAACTTGATTGAATTTAGACTCACTGTGGAATGACATCATGACTGTCTATAAGGGTTTTTCAGAAAGACTTCATATCTGGGAAGATCCACCCTGAGCTTGGGCAGCACCATTCCATGGGCTTCATCCAGGATTGAACTAAAAGGCAAAAAGGAGCTGAGCACCAGAGTTGATCGCTCTCAGCGTCGTGTCTGTGAATGCAAAGTGAACGGGCTGCCTCACATTCCTGCCTCTGTGCTTTTCCCACCAGGATGGATCCTTGAACTGTGGGACGAAGTAAACCCTTCCTTTTTTTTATGTCAATTAATCTTGGTTCAAAGTTTGAAAAGATACAGTCCATCATGATGGGACTCCATGGCAACAGAGATGTGAGGCACCTGGTCACATGGCATCGACAGTCAGGAAGCAGAGAAAGAAGGATGCTGGTACTCAGCTTAATTTTTTTCCTTTGATTCAGTCCCAGGCCAAAGTGCATGGAATTATTTAGGGCAGGTCATTTAATCTAATCTAGAAACTCACTCATAGACATTTCCAGACATTCCTTTCTTTTATGATTCCACTTCCTATCAAGTTGAAATTTTTACCTATAAGAATAGATTTTGAGTAAGAAGAGTCTTCCAGCCATATTATGATAGAATACACAGTTTTTGAGGCCATATTGCTAAGGTATTCCTGAAGAGTAAGGCAAATGATAATGAATTTTATTAGTACTTTCCTTTTACTTTGCTAATTTCTATAGCTAAGTTGGTTTAACTTGAATGATTCATGTTTAGGAGAGAAGAGAAAAATACCCTTACTTTTTTGTTTCAACTCTTCCCACAAATAAAAAAAATGAAAAAAAAAAAACCTATTTTTTTGAGCGACTCCAAAGGATTTGCTAGTGATAGAATGGGGGCAGGCTTGGATCATAGAAGGACAGCCTGTCTGTAAATGCATGCCCCTTAATCACATATCAATCACCAAGCAGCTGTGACTGCAATCACTAGAGGGAGTTCATTTTGTAGTGAAATGCTCTTTATGGTGTTGAAGTTTCCTATCATAGATTTTCAAACATTTTAGAAGTCTTGAAAATCTGTGCCTTGACCTGACGAGACAGCTCAGCAGGTAAAATTCTCTCTGCCCGAATGTGAGGCAGAGTTTAGATCTCTTGCACCCAAAGAAAAGCTGGACAAGCAGTGTGGACACTGCTCATCCCAGCACTTGGGAATCAGAGATAGGGAATCCAAAGGGCAAGGTGGCTGCTTAATCTAGCTAGAATCAGAGTGCTCTGCAGTGGGCAAGAGACTCTGCCTCATTAAAGAAAGTGGAGAATGATCAAACAAGATACTCAGCATCAACTTCATCACTCTACACACACACGCATGCTCCTGCATACATGCAAGCACGTATATGTATGAGCAAATCAGACAACCTGAGAGACAATCAAGTAAATGGTCTCAGTTAAAACACTTTCCAATTGTATTTACTAGGAATTAAAGAAGCAACTGAAGTATATGCATGAAAGTCGACATAAGTTATTACTCATGGCTTTGCTGTCATTTTTTTTATGGTTTAGAAGACATTCCCCATGCAAAGCCATGTCACCTGAACCTGTGCAGAGCTGGTATTGCAGCAAGTGCTGAGTCATCTTTTTTCTTTGAGTTTCATTAATTTAGAATTCTTTACAGAGTGCCTGTGAGAATATTGCTACATTCAAGTCGGCTTATCTACTTTCACCACCATAGTTGATTAAAGGTTTCTTTTAAAGCATAGCAGTACAGATATTGGACTCTGTAAATACTGCTCTAGTCCTGGGAAAGCATTTGGAAACATAATCTTTCTTCATTATCTCGTTGCTCTTCCTACTCACTGCTCATCTTCTTGAGAACCACTGCCCTCCCTAGCTCCCATGAAAAAGCAATTCCTTAGACATTTCAAGCTAGGACAAAATAAATAATGAATTTACACATATCACAATTTGATAACTAAGATTGATAATATTCTTTTATAAGAAGTTGCAAGGGAAGGTATTTTCCTTCTATGAATATACCCCAAGAGTCTACTTGGCTTCATATATTAACATTGGATGTCAACAGAGATAGGCTACTAAAATATGAGGTTATGAGCTAATGCCTAGAGAACATTTTTTAAGTTGACAGGTAGGAGATAAATACTAAACAAACATCTTAGGTGTGTAGATATACTATCTGGGAAGTCAATAATATATGTGTTCATCTCTTGGTATCTCTGAGGAATTGGTTCCATGAGCTCTCTTAGACGCTAAGTTTCTTATGTTCAAGAGTTGTGTTAGCTTTTCACTGCTGTGATGAGGAACATGGCAGACAACTTAAGAGAGAGAAAATGGGTTGAGGCTCACAGTTTCATAGGATTTAGTCCATGATTGCTTGCTTGCTTGGCTTTGTTGCCTTTGAGTTTGCTTTTAGACAATGCCTCCTGGTGAGGTACCTGGAGTGGAACACACTGGTTACCTCATGGCAGTTGGGAAGCAGAGCACAGGGCTAGGGTGGGCTGGAGTTGGGTGGGGAGGATGGTCAGCAGCTAAGGCGACAGAAAATGATGATGTTTCCTTAGAGTTGAGGTCCCCAGAAAGAGTTCTAGAAATTTTCATGGGCTTCATAGCTATGACAGGAAAGGTGGTCAAAACCACATGTTTTAAGGTGGAGACTATAAGTTTAAAGGTAGTCATTTAGCTAATTAGTGAACAACTCTAGCCCTCATGGTTTTATTTCAGGCAAGATTAGATAGTACAGCAATCCCCGCTTACCTGTGATGCTTATGTCCCAAGATGCCAATGCCAGTGGATGTCTCAAACCACAAATAATTCCAAACTATATTTTATTTATATACAATATTTTGTTTATTTTTAAATATATAATGTTTAATTTATAAGTATGCCTAATTATAGATTAATAGCAATAACCAATGATCAAATACAAAAAATTCTGATAGTATTCTATAATAAATGTTACATATAAGTCATGAATATTTTTATTTCTAGAATTTTCTGTTGAATATTTTGGACTATGGTTGATTGGATAACTGAAGATTAGAAACTCTTCTATAGTCAAGGTGGGTGGTCCCCAGAGAGAGACCAATCCACGTGTTTACCTTGGTTTCACCATTAACTGACCATGTGACCTTCTCAGGGAATTTTCTTGTTTTCATTTGCTTAATTGCCATGTGCTTAAGGTGAACATTACAATAATATTTATGGGTCAGGGTTCAAGAGTGCACACTGCTCTTGCAGAGGACCACAGTTTGGTCCCCAATACCAAATTAGTGTCTCACAATCCCCTGTAACTCCAGCTCCTGGGGAGCCAGTACCCTGTTCTGGCCTCCTCCAGACAGACCTGTGCTCACAAATACACATAGCCACACACATATGCATATACACATAGTTAAAAATAAAATTAAAAGATAACATTTTTTTTTCTAAAGACAGTCATGAGACTACAAACAGCAATGGAAATATCAAATGAATTGTAGGTATTTGTCATTTACTGTGATTGTTAGCATCCACTTTGGGGTCAGAGAGACGGCTCGTAGTGAAGAACTCTTGCTATCCTTCAGAGAACCCAAGTTCACTTCCTAGCACTCATGTCAGGCAGTGAGGTGTCTTATGACTGCCTGGAACTCCAGAGGATCTGAACTCCTCTTACGGCCTCTGCAAGCATCCATACTAACATGCACATAGTTTCCCCTCACACACAAGAATAAAACAGAATCCACTCTGTTCAAGCAAATTTTCCCAAATTTTTTGAAGAATATTTGATGATCTTCGTGTGTGTGTATGTACATGCACATACATGTGCTCTGTGTGTACATGTACATACAGCTTCCTGACATCGAGAAGATATTAGTAATTTCCTTAAAGCTCCTAAAAGTCTACCATGTTCCAATGACCTTATGAAGTTCTCTCCTTGTCTAAGGAGGTAAGGGAGTGACTTGAAGGTGAAATACCCCTTTAGCAATCCCTCAGGTAAGGGGGAATTTAAAATAATATTCTAATGATTCATGGAACATTACTATGCCCCATTAGGTGCCTACATTACATCTTGGGGCACAATCAATATCTGTCATCTTGCTTATGGCTTTGGTGCTAGAGCAGTTCAATTTCATTTTGTAACACTCATGCTCATGGAACTGTATCTCAAGTGCCATATGATAAAATATTACTCAGAAGTACATATTCACTCTTAAAGCATAGTGGGGGAAAATTGATAAAGGTGTCTTTCCATCTGGCCAAATCACATTAAAGTAATGGTATGACTGATTTTGGGGGGTGGTGAGAACAATTTCCTAGGAAACTTTTAGGTGAATTTGTGTCGGAGTGTGTGCCTATGTGTATGGACGCCCACACACACATGCGTATTCTACATTCAGGAGCGTCCTTGCAAGCACTTTTAAACATTTAACTGGGTTGCTACTCATAAAGTCTTAATATAGACAGTTCATGAGTGTAGTTCCTGTATAAAGAGTGGTACAAGCAACAGTGTGTAGAGGTACAAGTTAACTGTGTAGAAATATTTTTCTTTTGTCAAATTGAAAAAATGTATTTGGATTTAGGTTACGTGGAAATCACAAAGAAACCGTCGGTGAGTAAGGAGCAAGTGGACACCATTCTAACAAGACACGTGGGATAAATAAGCAATATTTTGAGTCATTTTCTTCCCATTTCTTCAGAATACCAATTATATATGCTACTTTTCTTATGACCTTAACAAAACTGAGGAAGGCAATTTAAGGAAGGTAGGAAGGTTTGTTCTGGTGCACAGTTGCAGAGTATAGTCCATTTTGGTGGGAAAGGAATGGCACCAGGGGTACCAGGCAGCTGATCACATGGCATCTGCAGTCACAAAGCAGAGAAAGCCGAATGCTGCTGTCCCCCACCTTCTCATTTTGTCCAGGACCCAAGCCCATAGAACAGTGCTACTCACATTCAGGGTGGGGTTTCCAGCCTCTCTTTACCCAGTGTAGGAACTCCTTCCGACATGCCTAGTTTGTCTCCTAGGCAATTCCACATCCTGTCAAGTTGACAATCAATATTAAATCCCACACCAACTGAAGGCTCCCCTTTTGCTTGTGTGGAGGTCTTTTAGAGAAACTCGGGCACACACTACAACCAAAATACCTTCTCCACACAGTCTATGAAGCAGAGTGCTCTAGGGTGGTAGAGCCTTCATTAGAATTCCAAAATCCTAAGATTAAAAGCTTCATCCAGTGACTCATGAGCTAGTGTGAATTTTTGAAAATGTTAAATGTGTGAATTCTTTCCAAATTCAGACCCGACTAAAATGTGTATTCTGCCTAAATGAGAGGAAGCAGAATGCTGGGAGGCTTTTGGAACACTCTGGAAGAGCAAATGCCAGGGTCCTCTCCCTAAGGTGGGGCTTTTAACTAGAAGACAACACTAAACTGTGGCTATGAGAATATGTGTAATGAGTCTGTGAATCACAAAGAGGCAAGGCAGAACACTGGGGATGTATGGAGCCTCAAAGAGGAGCTGAACTGGGATGGCCTTGGATTCTGGCTGTGTGGCTTTGCACACTCTTTGAAGTAACTCAGGACTACTGCCAGTAGTGCATTGCTGACTCATAGTGACTTCAATACTACTGGTTTGCTTACTTTCTCAAAAGAAGGGGTATATGAAGTAACACACCCAACCTTTGCTTTGGGGCCACACATTCTAACTATGAAAGCTACTCTTCAACCCAGGGAGGGGTTTATCATAAAATGACAATGAAAACATGACTCCAATTGGCCTTTAATACCTAATCATGAAGCACATACTTCTAAAATGCCTTCCAGCCTATGCGAGCAGGTCAGAGGTTGTTGTCAAGTATCATTTTCCAACTGTCTTGCATCTTTAGTTTTGAGGTACAGTTCCTCACTAAAACTAGAGCTCCCCAGTTAGAAAAATGGCCTCGCCAGCTAGCTCATGATTCCTCTGGTCTCTGCATCCCAGCACTGGGATTACAAGGATGTGCTACCACATTTGGCACTTTCACATGCTATCCATCAAGGGCTGGTGCGATCACCATTGCACATACACCTGAAGATAATGACTATCTCACCAATTCATCGGTATCCACTAGTTCGGCCACAGAAAGGTGAACCATGAGCCATTACCGACTGTCGATCGCTCCAGTCTTGTGCAGACCTGGTACAGGCAATTGCAGCTGCTTTGTGATCTCATGTCTGTGCTGCCAATGTCACTCTCGAATGGCAGCAGTTCCCCGACTTCCTCCTGATCTTCTCGCTCTTACCTTCTTCCTCCAGGGCCTCTGAATTTTAGGGAGGCAGATAAATACTCTGTTTAGGACTAAGCGCCCAACTGTCATTTGTATCAACACACTGAGCAGCCATGTATCTCTGCATTCACCACTTCACAATGATCACGGGACAGCAAAGGTAGGGGCTTTGGTGTGCGGTGAAGGCACATGAATCCTCAGCTAGAAAGATAAATTCTGGTTGGGACCATTTCAATATGCTGAAGGTGATTGTAAAGTTTGCTGAGTTCCACTAGAATAGCCAGCTATTTTTTTTTTCTTTTATGCTGGGCATAATATTGTTTCATGAAATATAAGCTACTAGAACAACATTTTTTATGATTGTTCATCAGTTCCTGTTTTTATACAGCTTCAGGGGACTGCAGAGTGCTACAAGCTTGCTTTCAAATGCCCAAGAGGGAGCTGGCAGCAGTTAAGAATTGACCTTGGTGTTGGAAAGATATACTTTCCAACAAGTCTATTAAAGCCCATCTCCTATTATATTTTGTCATTTGATATGAAATCACACATACTCCCTCTCCACTCTGACAATAAGTGGATATTGGTTTTCTGTAACTTTGGCTGATATGTGGTTTTGTTGTTCATGTTGTGGGTAGGTAGTTTTCCCAGGTTTTCGTTTCAAGTCTACAGTTGACCCTGCTATTAGGATCTGTCCTAGTTAGCTTCATCTGTCAGCTTGATGCAGTACAGAGTCATCTGAGGGACTCCAAGTTAGAGGACTGCCCAAGGGCATGTCTATAGGGGATTGGCACCATTATCAAATGCTATAGGACTGCCTACCTCACTGTGGATAGCCCATTCCTCAGGCAGGTGGTCCTGGGCTATATCCAAAGTGAGCTAGGCATAAGCCAGGGAGGGAGGAAGCAAACAATGCTCTTTTATGGTGTCTGTTTCAAGTTCCTTCTTGACGTTCTGCACTGACTTCTTTCAGTGATGGACTGCATGTAACCTGTGAGAAGAATTAATACACCCCTTCTTTCCCAAGTTGCTTTTGATCAGAGTGGCTTATCACAGAAACAGAATGAGACCAAGACAAAACCAGAAGTTGCTATTTTTTTCTAATTTCCTTTGCTGCTTACTATTTCCACCTCATCTTGCCTGTTGCTACGAGACCAATTCTGTTTATATACTGCCTTGGGTTTTTTTTTTTTTTGAGAGATTTCTTGTTGAAGAATGCAACCAATTTCTCTGTTGCTCTTGTGAGAAATCTGCATTGCTCTGCCAGGACCTCAAACTCCTCATCCTCTGTATTGTACTTCATTGAAAGAAGAAATTCATTTTCATCTCCAGCTCTGTCTCAAGGGGAAAATGGACTGCTCCTGTCCAGTGGGGTATGATGATGTCATTGTGTTGAGATCATCAAGGGTTGCAGGAAAGGGTTAATTTCCCGCTGATTCAAAGAATGAAAGGGCAGGAAAGGCAAGGACCCTGCACTCAGGCAAACTTTTACTGAAAGCCAAAGCATGGACACACAGACACACACAGACACACACACACACACACACACACACACACACACACACACACACACACACACCACACAAAGAGGCAGACTTCCCCAGTTTGTGGTTATAGGGAGATTTGGACCTAGAATCAGAGTTTGTCTGAATGCTAGGAAAAGACCCAGTTATTCAAAATTGGGAGATGGGTACTGTGATAATGACTGACAAAGGTCACTAGCCTTCACCTCTGTATCTTTTTGCCCTCTTCCAGCTAGAGTGAGGCTGGTACACCTCCAGGCTCTTTTCTACCTCTCCCTTAATAAATGATTTCTTTTCCTGTAAGTATTCATGTGCCTCTGTACAATTCATTATAAAGAAGCAGAAGACCTGGAAACTCCAACAGCAGCCTTCTAGATTGAGATTTGTACCGATAGCATTTTTATTCAGTCGGAGACCCTAGCCTGTGATATAGTAGGACTTGCAGCTCCACCCCCACCCCTGAGTTAACAAAGCACACAAAGGTGTCTCCATAAGGCCTTCAGTGGCCAGTCAAACTGACAAAAGATTAACCATCACAGCTTAAAATCTCAATATTTTACTGTATTTAGCTGATGTTCCTTTCTTTTGACCAATATACTGATCATCATGACTTGAGGGAATGTCATTTTCCATACTGGATTCTTTCCCAAAGGGAATATTTTTGGAATAGAAGCTAGAGCAACAGAAAGATCTGACTGGGAACTTGAACTCTGCCACTGACCGGCTCAGGAGTCTTGGTAAGGCCCTGTGTTCCTCTGAACTACTTCTTAAAGTCTGAAACAGGGATAATAGCACCTGATCTGCAGAGAGATGGTGAGAATTAAATTAAGTAATGCATATGAATGGATGAATGCCTTAGTATACTTTTCGCCTCATGGTAATTGATTCCCAAAATCTTTGATCGTATAGATACACAAAATAACATAAATAGTAACTCACCTGAATAGCCACCTCTCCAGACCCAAGTTTTAAAAATTGCATTTATTTATTTGTGTGTGTAGAAGTGTGTGTATATGGAGTGTGGGAGCTCACTCGTGCTATGCTGCCCATGTGGAGGTCAAAAGACAATATTAATATTTGGAGACAATCTGTTCCTGTCCCTTCCTTCCCTCCTTGCTTTTTCTTTTCCTTCCTCCATCCCTTCTTTATCTTTTAAAGATTTCCATTTTTTTAAATTAAGATTTTATTTTATTTTCAATTATGCATAGTGTGCATTTGTACACCTGAGTGCTGTACCCAGAAAGGCTAGAAGAAGAGAATGTCAGATTCTCTGGAGCTGGAGTTACAGGTAGGGCTACCTGACATGGGTCCTGGGACCTGAACTCGAGTCCTTTGGAAGGATAATATGTACTATTGATTGCTGAACCACCTCTCCAGTCCCAATTTAAAATAAGAGGTGTGTGTGTGTGTGTGTGTGTGTGTGTGTGTGTGTGTGTGTGTGTGTGTGTGTGTGTAGAGTGCGGAACTTCTGCATGCTGTAATGCACATGTACAGGTCAAAAGATGACTTGTGGGGATCCATTCTTCCCTCCTACTGGGTGGTTTCCCAGAATCCAACTCCAGCTTTTAGTCTAAGCAGCCAGCACCTTGATCCACTGAGCTGTCTTGCCTACACACTCCCTTCTTTCTTTCTAAACAGCCTTTTGGAGATATAATTTCAATATAGTGAAATTCACCCATTTTAATGGGTTTCACAAATTTAATAGATCTGGTAATTGTATACAATCAGGTAAGCAACAGCACAATACAGATTTAAAATAATTCTATTACCCCAAAGTGCTTTTTAAATGTACATTTGCTGTCCCCACAGCAGCCCCCCAACATTTTCTATTTATTTTTATTACTGTAGTTTTGCTGTTTCAAGAATTCTGATGTGAGTGGGACTATACAATGTGAAGCCTTTTATATTTGATTTCTTCTGTTTAACATAAATGTCCTGGAGATTCTTGCATGGTATGTTTTGTTCCTTTATGTTGCTGGGTTAGGGCTCCATAGCATGACTATATCACAGCATGTTTATCATTCAACAGCTGATGGACAACTGGACATCTCCAGCTTGTTGACCTCTTCTGTAAGCATTTCATTGCAGGGATCTGTGCAGTCTATTTCTCATCCTCATGGGGCTTTGTGTCATATGAGAGGGAGGCTCAGTCACGGTGGAAACTACAGCATTTTGGTTTTGATCCTCACTGCCTCCAGGGATGGTCATCAGACACATCCTGTTGTCTGGCTCGTTTGCATCTTCTCAGGGATGCTATTCCCCAGGCCACACTGTCCTTATCTCAATGATAGCTGAGTGGACTCAGGTTAGCACTCCATGCAAACTGGGCTGTATAAGTTTTCTCTGCCAATTACGTGAAGTCAAAAAAACAGATGATTAATTTGATTATCAGTGCTTGGTGTAGAGGCAAGGTGACTTGACTAGGGGAGGGGTTTTGGGTCAAATACCAAAACAACAGCGAATTTCACTGAATTCCAAGTTGAAAATGGAGACTATCCCAAGTCTTAATACCCAAAACTATGTAAACACACACACACACAAAAAAAAAAACCCACAAGGAATTTAGTAATACAACTGAAAAATGAGAGGAATATGAACATTTTGCAAAATAAAAAAAAATGAATAGATGAAAAGACATTCAACAGTTCAATAGGCATTGGAGAACAAACAAAAACAATTATACATTATTCCATGTTCGAATTGTTTTTTATCAGAGATGAAAGATAGAAAGCACTGAAGAAGGTACAGGGAAAAGAAAGCTATTACACGCTAGGGGTAGAAATGTTAATTAGTACAACCCCTATGGAAAATGGCACAGTGATACTTCACAAAGCTAAACAGCACTAATGAGCTGGTGAGATGGTTCTGTCAGGAAAGTGCTTGTAGCAAAAGCATGAGGACCTGAGTTTGATCACCAGAACCCACATAAAAAACCCCCATGTGGTGACTCACACTTGTCACTTTAGTACTGTGATGGTCTAGGCAGAAGGATCCCTGGGGCTATCTGGTCAACCAGCCTAGAGTACATGTAGAGCACCAGGACAGTGAGGGACCCTGCCTCAAAAAAAGTGATGGATACCTCAAGAATGGCACTTAAAGTTGTCCTCTGTACTCCACATGCATATGCACAAAGGTGTGTATTTCTACACATGTGCATGCACACACAGCACACATGCACTAAATACATTAAATAATTAGTAAAAGTAAAAATAGAACTATCATGTGACTTGCAACTAGCTATCCCACCAGTGGCTATACATGCAAAGGAAGTACAATCAGTGTGTCAAAGGGATATTTCAGTCCTATCGTGCTGGCAACATTAGTCACAGTAGCAGAGGAACATAAAGACCTTGTGTCTATGCATCGTTGAAGGATAAAGAAAAGGTGGAGACCTATACACCTAAACAGGAGAGAATTTGCTGCTTGCAATGACATGGAGGAATCTCAAGGACCCTATACCAAGTACAGTAAGCCAGATACAGAAAGACAAGTACCTCATGACTTTAGGTATAAAGAACAGTCAACAAAGCTGAACTTGAAGTGCTGGGGCTAAGTGAGTGCAATGATTTCTACGCAACCACCCCAATCTGAGTTCTCCAGAACTCATGTAGAGCCATGTACTTAGCTCTCATCTGTAACCCCAGTGCTCACACAGTAAGATGAAAACAGAGACAGGAGGCTCCAGAAGCTCTCAGGCCATGTAGCCTGGTGTACATAGGGGTAAACAACAGGAGCAACGTGGATGGAGACTACCTATTCCCGAGGTTGTTCTTGACCTCCATATACACCATTGGCACAGTGTACTTGCACTTGTGCTAAAATTCCAAACACACACAAATCTCTGTCTCTCTCTCTCTCTCTCTCTCTCTCTCTCTCTCTCTCTCTCTCTCTCTCTCTCTCTCTCACACACACACACACACACACACACCCCACAACCACCACCACCACCACCACCACCACCACACATGCACGTTTGTGGGGTGTTTACCCACCAACCCCACAGCTCCCCAGAGTTTTCTTGAGTGTGAGCACCAGGAAATATTAGATAGAAGGATTTATTGCAGAGAATCTTGAGGAGATAAACAGATAGAAAATAAAAGATAACCTCGAGAGGGCCTGGAACCTTTTCCAATGGGCCCTGACTGTCTCTGCCCCAGGGTATTTTAGAGATGCCAAGGGGTAGAGCAAAAGACCTCCCCACAGTACAGCCAAGTGCAGACCATCTCAGACACTTGCACTTAGGCCCGTGGTCCTAGTCATCCTCCTCTATGCAGACCTGCTGGGTAAAGCCAGGAGGAACCTGAAAACTGGCTCCCACACACGTTGACCTTGGGAAATACACAGTAGAACAATGGCTCTGAGAGGCTGGGCAGAGGGTGGAGGGAGAGCATCAGGAGCTGTTGATCAAAGAGTACAAAGTTTCAGAAAGATAAGAGGAAAATGTTTTTAGATCTATGGCACACTATGGGGCAGATATAATCAATAATAATGTATTCTACATTTCAAAGTGAAATATATAATCATATAAGAAAATGAAGTTCAAATATCTCACCACAAAAAGTGATAGGTGAGAAGAACGGCAAAGAACCATTTTCATTAAATATTTCATGTGTTATACTCGCCAAAACAACATAGAATTCTCTAGAAGAATGTACACTTAGGTATGCAAGCAACAGTGTTATCAATAATACTCAAAAAATAAAATCACAAAATTTTACAAACAAAAAATGTCCCAGGGAGTCTATGAAGCAACACCAACACAGCAAGCCCTCATATTTCTAACTAAGAGAATTTTTGTCCACAAATTCTGCTTCCCTTATGGATCTAGATGATTTGTTATCATAAGAGGAGCTGTGAAGTAATATTTTGTGACAGCTGAGACTGTCCATTTGTGGATGCTAAGAAGGCTGACTCCTGGTAGGTTCTCAGGAGCACGTGAGAACACCTTAGGGCTGTATTCCTTGTGCACAACTTAGATGGATTTAAGCATTCCTTTCTTTCATGCTTGTTGTTTGTTCTTTAGAAAAGAGACCCAGGACTTGCGAAAAGTCTAAATTCTACTCTTAATTTTCTGAAAAGCCTCTACATTGATTTCCGCACTGGTTCTTCTAGTTAGCACTCCTCCCAGCACTGGAGAGGAGAGGGCTCCCTTCTCCCTGCACCCTGACCATCATTTGCTATCATTTGTTTTCTTGGTGACAGTCTTCTGATTGAGGTGAGATGGAACATCAAAGTAATTTTAATTCTCATTTCTCATGTGGCTAAGCAAGTTCAATTCTTTTCAACATCTTTATTGGCCATTTGTATTTATTCTTTGCAACTGTCTGTTCAAGTCCTTTGGCCCAATTATTGGTTGACATTTGATGGGATGGTTTCTATTGTATAATTGTTTCAGTTCTTCATATATTATAGATATCAATCCCTGATCTGAAGTATGAAAAACCAAAAATAATGTGTTCCTTTATTAAACATGCCTGAATCCTGTGTTTGCAGTTCTCATTTGTAGATGAGTAGATATGGGAAGGACTTAGCATAATGAAACAAAACAATAGGGAAAGAAAAAGAGAATGGGAATGGGGTTGGAGGAGGGGAGTAGAAATCACTTTGGGGTCAGGCAGGAAGGCATGGGGCATTCTACCATTCCCTTGGCCTGCTGGGGCTCAGAAGCATCTGTGGAACTTTTATAGTACACACTTTAATCATGCATTTTATAAAGTTTTTCAAAATTCAAATATAATTACATTGTCCTTCCTTTTTCTTTCCTGTCTTGAATCCCCCCATGTATCCATCCTACTCTCTCCCAAATTCCTAACTTCTTTTTCTTTAATTGTTATATATGTATATATATATATATATATATGGAAAGATATATATATATATATACATATATATATATATATATATTCCCAAATATATAAATACAACATTCTCAGTCTATATAATGTTAACTGTATTATGTATCTGATTTCAGGGCTGACCACTTAGGATTAGATAACCAGTTGGGGCCTCTTCCCCAGGTATCCTTCTGCCTCTACCTTCTTGGTACTGGGGTTTCAAGTGAGTACCACTACATGGGGCATTGTTTATGTGGGTTCTGAGGTTCAAATTAAGATCCTCATGCTTTTGGCCTTATATTTAATTTAACATCAACTTTTATTTTTACCTTTTCTGATCATACAAAGAATGGCATTTTGTTATGGCAGTTTCCAAACAAATTTTATTTTGTTTCTTTCTTCTCCCCTACCCTTGACCATGGTAGCCTGTTTTCTACTTCAGGTCTCCTATAACTTTTGCCCCCCATAAATTTCTCAGCTCCTCATGTCCCCCTTTTCTGGTCTTTAGTTAGTGACAAGTCTATACCATTCTTACACTCTCTTTTTTACATGCATACAGACACTTAAAATTGGAATCTGCTCCTGAGCAGGAACAGGTAATTTTTGTCTTTCTTAATCTGGATCATCTCATAGTTTTTTTCTAATCCACCCATTTCCCTGAAAATTTCATTTGTTTTTACAGATGAACAAACTTCCATTGTGTATACATACCACATTTTCATTATTCATTTTTCTGCTGATGATATTAAGAGTAGTTCCAATTTTGAAGAGCCTCCTTACTGATTTCCATCATGGAGACATGAATTTGCTCTTCCACCAGCAGGCAGGAAGAGTTCCTATTTTCCTGCAGCCTCAGCAGCATTTGTTGTATTTGCTTGCTCATGGGAGTCCAGCCATGCATACTCAGACATGAAAACAGTCACCACCATTCACTGCATGGACTTTCCCTCCTTGTCCTCATATTCAAACGCTTGTCTCTTCATCCAGAAACAAGGAGGACTCACATTCACGGTGAATGGCAAACAGAAGCACAGTCCTGTGGCTGCTGACTCCTGGTAGACTCCCAGAAGTTGGAGGTCCTGCATCCTCACCTCTTGTTTTTATTACTTCACTCACTGGTGTTTCAGCTTTGCAGCTTTAGGATGATCTTTAATCTGGATTGTGTGGTTCACATTTCATGGTGTACATGAGAGTCACTGCTTACTTACAACCAAACTTAGCCCAACTACTCAAGAGATGTTTTTGTAATTATCAGCCTAAATTTCAAAGTACCTTCTTAAATGCCAATATCCAAGATGTTAAATGTTTGGTGTAAAGCACTACACACACATCAGATGATGGCACTCTGATTCAGGGGTCTAGGTGTGCCAGAATATCTGCAGGCTTCATGGATGAACCTTTGTAGAAAAGGCAGAGGTGAGAGTGGGGACAAGTACCCTTATCTCTTTTTTAGCATTTATTAATTTTTATTTTATATGTTTGTATATGTGCATGCCTGATGCCTGTTGAGGCCAGAAGAGGGCATTGGATCCCCTGGATCTGAAATTATAGTGACTGCTAGATACCAACTTGAGTGCTGGGAATGGAACCTATGTCCTCTAAAGATCGGTGAGTGCTTCTAACCACTGAGCCATCTCTCCAGCCCTGTAATATCCCTGTCTCATACCAAAGCCAAATAAAGACATAGCTATAAGATGAAAATAAATAGATATAGAACGACATGTGTGGATATGATTCTACTACATGCTTCTTTGTACAACAAAGCATAGTTGATTGCCCTCTATTTTTAGCCTTCAACATTCCTCTGTGCAAAGAGATTTTACAAAATCAATATGACTCCAAGAAAACATTAGCAAGAACTTCAGCTTTGATAAAGGAATACTTACAGAACATAGGAAGACCTTTCCTGATTTGGAACCTAAAATGCTGTGCTGAGGACAAGCAGAATTGTCAGCATAGGCTTTTGACATTTGCCCATGGATTCTTGTGCCAAAACGAGCAATTTAAAAACAGTTGGAAAGAAACAACTGGCTATTTTGGAACACAATCTACTGGAAATAGAATAGAAAAGAAAAAGTGAGGGTATGCAGATGTAAATGGATGATGCCAGGGAAGCCCAGGATGTTGAGTCAGCTCCCAGAGTCTGCCCAGAACTAATTGACTCAGTTATCAGTATAAATGCTATAATGAACAGCAGTAAGTGGAGACCAGCAGAATTAACCTCCATCAGCCTTGTGTGTGTGTGTGTGTATGTGTGTGTGTGTGTGTGTGTGTGTGTGTGTGTGTGTGTATACACGTGCACACACACGCGGACAATAATATGGGTACATGTTTGTGTATACTTACATATGTGTGCGTGCATAAATGTGGGAACCATAGTACAACCTCTGATGTTGTTTCTCTGGTTCTGTCCATTTTGATTTTTTTAAACTAAAATCTCTCACTGGCCTAGAACTTGTCAAGTAGACTAGGCTGGCTGGCCAAAAAGCCCCCAGGGACCTATTGGTTTCAGACACCCAATGCTGAGATTACAAGAATGTGTCACCACACCCAGGTAGTCCATATGAACCCCATGGATCAAGCCACATCCTCCTGTTTGCTTTGCACTTACCAAATGGTCTATGTCCCCAGCTTTCCTTTCCATCAGCTCTTTTTGTTTGTTTGTTTGGTTTTTTTTGTTTGTTTTTTGTTTGTTGTTTTTTTTTAATTTATTTTAATTTATTTTGCAATACAATTCAGTTCTACATATCAGCCACGATTCCCTTGTTCTCCCCCCTCCCGTCCCCCTCACCGTCCCCCAAACCCCCCCCATTCCCATCTCCTCCAGGGCAAAGCCTTCCCCACAGACTGAGGTCAACCTGGTAGACTCAGTCCAGGTAGGTCTAGTCCCCTCCTCCCAGGCCGAGCCAAACAATCCTGCATAGGCCCCAGGTTTCAAACAGCCAACTCATGCAATGAGCACAAGATCTGGTCCCACTGCCTGGATGCCTCCCAAACAGATCAAGCCAATCAACTGTCTCACCCATTCAGAGGGCCTGATCCAGTTGGTGACCCCTCAGCCACTGGTTCATAGTTCATGTGTTTCCATTCGTTGGGCTATTTGTCCCTGTGCTTTATCCACCCCTGGTCTCAACAATTCTCGCTCATATAAACCCTCGTCATTCTCGCTAATTGGACTCCCAGAGATCCACCCGGGGCCTAGTCATGGATCTCTGCATCCAGATCCCTCAGTAGTTGGATGAGGTTTCTAGCACGACAGTTAGGGTTTTTGGCCATCCCATCACCAGAGTAGGTCAGTTCGGGCTGTATCTCGACCATTGCCAGCAGTCTGTTGTGTGGGTATCTTTGTGAATTTCTGTGGGCCTCTCTAGCATTTTGCTTCTTCCTATTCTCATGTGGTCTTCATTTACCATGGTCTCCTATTCCTTGTTCTCCCTCTCTGTTGTTGATCCAGCTGGGATCTCCCGCTCCCCCAAGCTCTCTTTCCCTCAACCCTAGCCTTTCATTACCCCCACTCATGTCCAGGCTGTTCATGTAGATCTCATTCCATTTCTCTGTCATTGGGCGATCCCTGTGTCTTTCTTGGGGTCCTGTTTTCCAGGTAGCCTCCCTGGTGATGTGAGTAGCAGACAAGTCATCCTTGTTTCATGTCTAGTATCCTGCTATGAGTGAGTACATACCATGTTTGTCTTTCTGAGTCTGGGTTACCTCACTCAGGATGATTTTTTCTAGATCCATCCATTTGTCTGCAAAGCTCATGATGCCATTGTTTTTCTCTGCTGAGTAGTATTCCATTGTGTATATGTACCACATTTTGTTTATCCATTCTTCAGTTGAAGGGCATCTAGGTTGTTTCCATGTTCTGGCTATTACAAACAATGCTGATATGAACATAGCTGAACAAGTGCTCTTATGGTGTGGTTGAGCATTTCTTGGGTATATGCCCAAGAGTGGTATAGCTGAATCTTGGGGGAGATTGATTCCCAATTTTCTAAGAAAGCGCCATATTGATTTCCAAAGTGGTTGTACAAGCTTGCATTCCCACCAGCAGTGGAGGAGAGTTTCCCTAGCTCCACATCCTCTCCAGCATAAGGTGTCTTCAGTGTTTTTGATCTTAGCCATTCTGACAGGCGTAAGGTGGTATCTCAGAGTTGTTTTGATTTGCATTTCCCTGATGATTAGGGATGATGAGCAATTCCTTAAATGTCTTTCGGCCATTTGAGTTTCCTCTGTTGAGAATTCTCTGTTTAGTTCTATAGCCCATTTCTTAATTGGACTGTTGGGCATTTTGATGTCTAATTTCTTGAATTCCTTATATATTCTGGATATCAGTCCTCTGTCAGATGTGGGGTTGGTGAAGATCTTTTCCCATTCTGTAGGCTGTTGCTTTGCCTTGTTGACCGTATCCTTTGCTCTACAAATGCTTCTCAGTTTCAAGAGGTCCCATTGATAGATTGTTTCTCTCAGAGTCTGTGCTACTGGTGTTCTATTTAGGACGTAGTCTCCTATGCCAATGCGTTCAAGACTACTTCCTACTTTCTCTTCTAGCAGGTTCAGAGTAGCTGGATTTATGTTGAGGTCCGTGATCCACTTGGACTTAAGTTTTGTGCACGGTGATAGATATGGATCTATTTGCAGCCTTCTACATGTTGATATCCAGTTTTGCCAGCACCATTTGTTGAAGATGCTTTCTTTTTTCCATTGTGCACTTTTGGCTTCTTTGTCAAAAATTATATGTTCATAGGTGTGTGGATTAATGTCAGGGTCTTCAATTCGATTCCATTGGTCCACATGTCGGTTTTTATGCCAGTACCAAGCTGTTTTTATTACTGTAGCTCTATAGTAGAGCTTGAAGTCAGGGATCGTGATGCCTCCAGAAGTTGTGTTATTGTACAGGATTCCTTTGGCTATCCTGGGTTTTTTGTTTTTCCATATGAAGTTGAGTATTATTCTTTCCAGGTCTGTGAAGAATTGTGTTGGTATTTTGATGGGGATTGCATTGAATCTGTAGATTGCTTTTGGTAAGATTGCCATTTTTACTATGTTAGTCCTGCCTATCCATGAGCATGGGAGATCTTTCCATTTTCTGACATCTTCTTCAATTTCTTTTTTCAGGGACTTAAAGTTCTTGTCATATAGGTCCTTCACTTGCTTGGTTAGTGTTACCCCAAGGTATTTTATGTCATTTGTGGCTATAGTAAAGGGTGATGTATCTCTGATTTCCTTCTCCGCTTCTTTGTCCATTGTATATAGGAGGGCTACTGATTTTTTTGAGTTGATCTTGTATCCTGCTATGTTGCTGAAGGTGTTTATAAGCTATATCAGTTCCTTGGTGGAATCTTTGGGGTCGCTCAAGTATACTATCATGTCATCTGCAAATAGGGAAAGCTTGACTTCGTCCTTTCCAATTTGTATCCCCTTAATCTCCTTATGTTGTCTTATTGCTCTGGCTAGAACTTCAAGTACTATATTGAATAAGTATGGGGAGAGTGGACAGCCTTGCCTCGTTCCTGATTTTAGTGGAATTGCTTTGAGTTTCTATCCATTTAATTTGATGTTGGCTGTTGGCTTGCTGTAAATTGCCTTTATTATGTTTAGGTATGTTCCCTGTATTCCTGATCGCTCCAATACCTTTATCATGAAGGGGTGTTGGATTTTGTCAAATGCCTTTTCTGCATCCAGTGAGATGATCATATGTTTTTTTTTCTTTGAGTTTGTTTATATGGTGTATTACATTGACGGACTTTCATATGTTGAACCACCCTTGCATCCCTGGAATGAATCCTACTTGATCATGGTGGATAATTGTTTTGTCCATCAGCTCTTAATGTATACTAGCTCCTACACCTCACAGTGATCCAAATTTTTGAGATTGATCCATAGAATGACCCTGAACCAAGCAGAGCAGCCCAGGCATGGTATCTTCACTACAGCCCAAGATGCTTCTTGGATGCACACAGCATCTATCAGCCTCAAATTGCTTCTCTGACTGTGTTGTTTGCATATAATATGTTTTCCATGTATTTTCTTCCTTGCTAGAGAATATTCTATTCCAGCCCCTGACTTAAAAGTAGTGATCAAATGAATGCTCCAAGAAGAACCTCTCTCTGAGGATGAGACTCATTATCACTCTAAAGCAGACTCTACTTTCAGATATGTGTATGATGGGTGATTTTTATTTGAGATGAAAGTGTATACCTAATCAAGTAGCATCCTGAGGGCACTCCTGCCTTTGGTAGGAATCCACCCAGGGTAGCTGTATTAATCAGGGTTCTCTAGAAGAACAGAAATGATAGAATGAATATATATTACAAAGGGGATTTGTTATATTGTCCTGGCTGTCCAATAATGGTTATTTTCATACTTGAGAGGTAGAAAATGTCTATGAGCCTGGGAGTCTCAGCAATCCAACTCTGATGCGGAAGACCTGAAGGATTCATAGACAGCCATTCATTTTCAGTCCATGTTAGAAGGTCAGCACAGCTGAGTTCTGATGTCATGGAATGATGGTGGCAAGCAATATAATTGATGTACTCACCAGCAAGTAGTGAAGAGAGGTAGGAGAAAGTAGTGGCTTTTTCCTCCAGCCTCTTATGTCTTGTTACACCCTCTCTGGGGTAGGATCTTATGTTCTGGGTTAATCGTTTTAGTAATTCCATTAAGACCTGGAAGAGGTATGTTTCTTAGTTGATCGCAGATCCAGTGTCAGGGCTTTTGTTGGCAAGGTCTTTTCTCTCCTTCATGATCCAACCAATTTTCTTCTGCTTTCGTACTTTGATTTCACAGTGCTCCAAGACCAGGCTGTTCACCTCACATAACATATGACTTGCTGACTTTGTGTGTATCCATTTGTTCTTACCACTATGGTTTCATAGCAGCATTACCTTGTGATTTCATGCTTTGGAGACCCACGGTTGCTTCAGACAATTTGATTATATGCACATGATGTGGCCTCTATTTCCTCATCTCAAACCCCAGGGAGATGGTTGTAGAGCTTATTCTGTATATTCTGATATAATATAGAGTAGCAATGAATGCTGTGTAGCAGACATAGAGAAGGAAAATGAGTTTTTCCATTCAGCAAGCAATGGATCTATCCAGCTACATCATGTCCTATTCCAGTTAGCTCCAGCTTTCTGTTTAACTCATGACTCCAGGAGTGAGAACTCACCATTGGCAAAGCACGACTCTTTTAGAATTGGGCTAGAAGTTGGTTGCAGATGAGCAAAGTCTCCAGGCCCTGGCAACAGTCCTGAACAGGTGCTGTCCTTGAGAGGGGACGGGGACTGTTTGGAAGCAGCTCTTCACGCAGGATGGTTTGCATTCCTGACCAGCATCTAACATTGTTGTTGAAAACATGCTAGAGACAGGTATGTGTGGTGTGGGGGATATCAGCTGAGCATGAATCTGCTCAACAAGAGGCTGTTTCATGCCTGCGATGCTCATTAAGGGGGAGGGAAAGGAAGAGAATGTTAACAAGAAGAGAAGGGAAAAGAAGTGAAAGGTGAAGTGAAGGAAAAGAGCCAGGAGAGAGTGGAAGAGAAAGGGATGGGGGCTTCTGAAGTTTCTGAGGCTGTTCTTTCATAGCAAAATAGGTATCTTCCACCTTCATGTGGAAATTGTCTTTTTTCTTTTTTGTCCCATGTAAACTCCCAGTTTACCTTGTCCTTTTGTATATGTTCTATTAAGCAGTTTTTTTTTTGCTGCACCAAATATATTTTAATATCCAAGCTTTTAGAAAAGAAAAGAGAATAAAAAAAAAGACCAAAGAAAAGCTTTGGGGTTGCTATAAAAAGAATTTAATTAGATGACTAGCTATAGGCTCTTCTTGCATCTGTATTTTGGGAAAGGGAGGCATGATTTTGTCCTTTGAGTTACATAAAGTATATTTTTATATTAAGAACATCTTGTATCTACAGGTGAATTAACATACACATTGAAAATAGATAACTTCAGAGCTCTAAAAGACCTTGAGGATAAGGGGACATGGAGTGATGATGGCTCAGTGGTTAAGAGTGTTTAATGCTGTTCCAGAGGACCCACATTTAGTTCCCAGTACCCAGTGACTCACGACCAACTATAACCCCAGCTCCAGGGTAGCTGATGCCTGCTTGTGGCCACTATGAATCTTCAATGTTGTGAGTGCAGCATGGTGGTGTGTGCTTAGAATCTCGGTGCTGTGGACAGAGACAGGTAGATCTCTAGGGTTCTCGGACCCGCCAGTCTAGTATACTTGACAAGTTCCAGGCCTGTGATAGACAGTGTCTGAAAAAATAAGGTGGGCAGCTCCTGAGGAACAACACCTAAGATTGTCTTCTGTCTTCCACATGTACTTGTATACACATGAACTACACACAGACACAGAGGGTATGGGGATGGGGGGAAGAAAGAGAAGATGTTTGCCTGAAATGACAGATTGCATCCTAATATGATTTCTAATCTTATCCAGGGTCAGCTTTATTCCCCAACATTCTGCATCTGTAATCTTTTGTAATGACCATAAGTGTGTTTTCAGAGTCTATGTTTATCATAAAAGGAGAGAATTTTAATGTTGGAAATACCATCAAGGTTCTAAAGCCTGGCCTTTGTGCTTACTCCAGTATCTCTTGGTGGGTCTCCTGCATCAGACACCTGGGGTTGCAATAAACCCAGAAGAGAAGACTGGGGTACTTTAGAAAGTTAGGCTACCTATGGAAGACATGACTCATGAGTAGAGATTTCAGCTGAAGGCATGCTAAAGCCATTTTTATGTAAATAGTTTCTCATTTAGGCTGCAAATAAAGGAATCTGCTTTGACAAGTCATCCATAAACAATATAAACTGAAAAATCTAAATAAAAATGGTCTGTGTCTAAAAGATTATTTGAGCCCAGCAAGGTGGCTTGGTGGGTAAAGGTATTTGTTGCAAAGAAGGAAAACACAAGTTGGATCTCCTGGGCTCCTCATCATAGACAGAAAGAACTAACTCCTACAGGTTGTCCTTTGACTTCCACATGCACACACACACTGTGCAATAAATAATGTGATTTTACAATACTCTTTTAAAATTTAAACCGTGTTTAGTTGTTCTTTGGAACCAGGCTAATTTGTTGACTGATAAGAGTTCAAATTGAGCTGGGTGGTGGTGGCACACACCTTTAATCCCAGGACTAGGGGAGCAGAGGCAGGCGGATTTCTGTGAGTTCAAGGCCAGCCAGCCTGGTCTACAAAGTGAGGTTCAGGAAAGGTGCAAAGCTACACAGAGAAACCTTGTCTCGAAGAAACCAAAAAAAAAAAAGAGTTCAGATTGATGCATGAAATTCTTGATTACTGGTATTGCTTCACTTCTTTGTGTGTGTGTGCGTGTGTGTGTGTGTGTGTGTGTGTGTGTGTGTGTGTTTGTGTGTGTAATAGGTATGTATGTCCACGTGTTCATGTTCATGTGGGTGCATGTGTGTGATTGCACGTGGAGGCTAGAGGATGACCTCAGTGTCATGCCTTAGGAGCTTATTCATCTTGTTTTGTGAGACAGGGTCTCTCACTGGCCTGAGTATATCAGCATCTTCCCCAGGCTGTGGGCATCAAACTTGAGTTCTTGATTGTGTGATGAACACTTTACCAATTTGAACCCCACCCCCCAGACCTCTCCTTTTCTTTTTCAGTTTTAGTTTTAATCCGCAGTCCTGCCTAGCCTCTACCATTCTTTCTGGTGTTACTCTACTCTGTTTCTGGCAGGTCTCCTTCATGGTGGTGCTGTGCTGATACATGGATTCAAGCCATTCTCTCCTGAATGTCAGGATCACTTAACTCCACAGTAATATGTGTATCACCATGCATGCTCTTCTTCAAACAATTATGAAGTCAAAATTATTTGATAGAACACGGACTAGCATGTCCTACTCCTCTATGACACTGCTTCTGTAGATTTGAAGTGAACACCACAGACCACAGATTGACATTTTGGCCATCTTCCCAGGTGCAGTTAGTGTTACTGGTCTATTCCCCAAACTTTAAGGACAAGTATTCTAGAAAAAAAAGTCACTAGAATTGATACTGGCTAGGAGGTGGCTTCTTTTTAATCTCCATCTATTAATGATGTAAAGGCACAAAGAGGCTCAGTATTAATTTCATTGGCAAGAAGTTTGGACTTCTTGGATAGAAAAAAGGGCCCCAGACCTGGGAGACCAATGGTTGTAAGAGACTTGGTTTTTTATTTGGGTATAGGGTGGTGTCCCACCTGGTAATGTCCCCCCCTCTTTTTCTATTGACCTAAAGGGGTCCATACATCCCTTCTATAGTGAGGATTGGGTCTTTGACTCTGTAATTATTGAACTGGCTGAGGCAAGAGTGGATACTCAAACCTCCTTTGCTCCTTGTGGTGTAATAGATACAGTCACCCATCTCATGCCAGGGGAAATAGGCTACATTTGGGAGAAATGAAAACTTACTGGGAACAAAAGCAAACAAACAAACAAATACAAAAAAGCAAAATACAAGGAGTTGGAATTTACTGCCTGTTGCTAGGGACAGAATGCCATAAAGAAACTCAAAGTGGGGTTTTATGCTATCCCTTCTCCCATCCTAGGGACCCATGGCCTCAGAATGAGTACACACTCATTAATTAATGACAGTGGAGTTAGGAGAAAGACACACAGTGTCTGTAATCCAGCTTGTGGATAATTGTGATAGAGTTGGGAGGCACGAATTTAGCTCCTACACCTTAGATCAGAGAGTCAGCTGTATCAAGGCCCTTGTTTTTCCACTGCAGAGTCGACTCTTCCTAGTGACTCTATTCTCTCCACGTGCTGATGAAGTCTCCTTTTTCTACTGTACATACTTCCAAGGCTTTCTTAACTCCAGGGCAGATGAGCGAGGCTGATCACTGGGCTTTCTGCACTTAAGTTTTACTCTTTGGACAGTAAGCAGCCGTGCACTTCAAGGAGAAGGAGGGAATATGTATACTAGAATAAAATGTCTTCTATTAGACTGCAGGAGTATTTCAGTTTCTATGGAAACAAGATGGTATTAGTAACTTGCTTTCAGTTAATGTAATATTGAGCAGAAAAAAATACCTTTCTTTCATTATTCAAATGTTTTTATTGTGCTTTACCAAATTATGAGAGTGCAGCACCAGTGTGGCTTCTAAACAGTTTAAGTTGTTTTTTATTTTCTTCCAGATTAAGCTCAGAAAAGTGTCTTATTTACAAACATCAAGTGGAATGGAGCAAAATTGTTGGGTGCCTTTAAAGTTCTGTTTTATTGGTATTTGGATCTCGAGGATGCTCAGCCTTTAGGTGGCATCTGCTGAGGGAGTAATTTAAACCATCAGGACCGATCTGCCACAGGTAGAGCTGAGGGAAGTGAAGTGGCTTTCCCACTTCAGTTGCATTCACCCTAACTTTGTGGATAATGGACAGGGTAATCAGTTTTCTGTTAGATTCCCCAAATATGTATTTTGTCTGACCCTAAGGCCTTCTGAAGCCTTGACATTGACTCAGTGAGATCTTCGTTACATAGTCAGAGTCATGAAGTTTCCCTTGCAGATTTGAAACTAAAGTTCCTAATTGAACTATTAGAGTTTAAGCAGTATAGGCCACCACTTCCTTCTCCTCCCCACCATCCTCACCATGCCCTGCTCCTCTTCCTCCCTGTCTTCTTCCTTCTGCTATTCCTCCTCCTCTCTTCCTTCCTTTTCTTCCTTATCTCTTCGTCCTCTTTCTCCTCTTCTTCCTATGCCTCCTCTTTCTCCTTCTCCTTTCCTTCCTCCTCCTCTTTCTCCTCCTCCTTGCCTTCCTCCTCCCGTTCTTCTTCCTTTTCTTGTTCTTCTACCTTCTCCTTTTCCTCATCCTCCTTTCCTCCTCCCTCTTATTCCTTCTCTTCCTCCTCCTCCCCCCTTCATCCTCTTCCTCTTCCTCCTTCCAAGGTAGAAGCAATAGTACTTCTGAGAAGAAATTAGAGTCTATATTCATTGTATAATAATAGGGGCTTTAAGAAAGCCCATGAGACATTCCACTCATATTTTTATCACTCATTTGCATATAATTTCTAAGGTCATTATGTGACTATAAATACTATATTAAAATGAAAATACATTAAGCTATTTTTAACCTGAAAACCATGTGATTGGTTGCCACAGATAGATCACTTGCAAGGTCATGGGCTGGCAAAAGTTTGAGGAGTCAGTTCTCCTCAACCTGGTGAGGTTAACACCAGGCTGTGAAGGAGGTGATCTAGCCAAGGTGAGTGTTCCATATACAAAGCCACAAGGGGAACACACAGGACTCCTGGGGTTTAGTTCAGTAACCAAGAAACGTTTCCATAGGCAGCTGCTGGCTTGTCGTCTCTCACATTCATTCCGTGTATAGAACCTTCCTCAAAGTATGTAAAAAGTTGTAGAAGTTATAATTTAGTTTTATAATTTCAAAATTTATTGGGCCTAATATGAACCACTGCTGGCCTTCAAATTACTTCCATAAAGGTTAGTCAATGTTGTTGGACTGGCAATTTCTTCTCATTTTTCCCTTTCTATGCTGCTCAGAATCCAGTCCCCTCCATCCCACTTTCAAGTATAGAGATCCTGCATTGGTTTCCTGTTGCTGTGATAAAGACAATGACCAAAAAAAAAACTACTTGGGAAGGAAAAGACTTTTTTCAACTTGCAGGTTAGACTCTACTGTAGAGATTCTAACAATAAATTATTGTTATCAGCTCTGCCAGGGCAAGAGCTCAAGGCAGGAACCTGGAAGCAGGAACTGAAGCAGAGAACATGAAGGGACTTACTGCTTATTCTCCATGGCTTGCTCAGCCTGTTTTCCTAGACCTCCCGGGACCACCCACAGTATGCTGAGGCCTCACACATCAACTATTAAGAAAATGCCCCCATAGATCTGCCTACTGGCCAATCTGATTGGAAGAATTTGGTAAGTTTGAGGTTCTCCTTCCCCAGTTGATCCTGGCTTGTGTCCTATTGACAAAAACCTAAGCAGTCCAATGGATCACTCAACACAGTGAGGATGGAACTTCTGATCTTCCCACCTCGGGCTCCTGGGTTCTGCGATTATAGGTATAACCACCATGCCCAGTTTATACAGTGCTATAGATTGAATGGATTGAACCCAGGGCTGTGCACATGCTAAGCAAACATTCTACCTACTGAGCTATAGCCTCAACCTGGAGCTGATTACTTTTAAAATGGATAATTTGGTAATTCAGTAATTCTTCTCAGAGGTTTGCTCAACTCTGGCTGTGTATTGTTTTGGTAGCTTCCTTCTTTCTCCAGCTCTGTTCCTTGTACAAGCATCTCACTACCTGAGAACTCATTAGAAATGCAGAATTTCAGGTCCCCCTCAGATCCATAAGCAAGGAGTTTTAGAAACACTTGTATGTAGTTTATGTGTATAGGATTGTTTATTATCTCTTTAGTTGACATTGGAGCAAGCTCTTTACCTTCTGCTTTTTCCTCTGCCTCCATCTAACTGGGAGACAATGCCCAATGCTCTTGGCTTCCAGACTGTGCGGATGCTCTCCATCCATAAACTAAGAGTCTTAATCACACAGAAGGGACTCCCCTGAGGTCCAAACAAGTCTCTTTTTATTAGTTTTTTTTGGAAACAAGCTTTAACATAAGACACTATTTGAAGAAAAGATTTGCCTATGAAACAGATTCAAGGCTCACTATCCCTGAAGACTTACAAAGTCACTCGCAGGTCAAATTTTTCTGTTAGTATAACAACTCTCATGGTTAGAAAATTGTGTGTGTGTGTGTGTGTGTGTGTGTGTGTGTGTGTGTATGTGCATGTTTTCAGATACAGTTGTATGTATGAGGGATCCACATACATGTGTGTAAGAGGCTTGAGGACAACTTGGATGTTGTCCCATGGGTACTGTTCCCTTTTTTAAAAAAAGATTTATTTTTATTTTATGTGCACCTGCGGCCTTCAGAGCTCAGAAGAAGGCATTGGATTCTCTACAGTTGAAATTACAGAGGATCATGAACTCTCATGAGGATGCTGAGAATCAAATCCCAGTTCTTTGGAAGAGCAGCTAGTGATCTGAACCACTGAGCAATCTCTCCAGGATCTCTCACTGGCCACTTGCTTGCTGGTTTGTCAGAGAAGCCCAGGGATCTACCTGTCTCCACCTCCACAGCACCGGCTCAGTCACCCAGTGTAACCTTTCTATGGGATCTGGGGACTGAACTCAAGTCCTCATGCTTGCATGGGAAATGCTTTACCTACTAAGCTGTCTCCTCAACCTCTGAACTTTTTTCTTTTAATTAAGAGGAAAATCTTTGTACACATGCCAAGTTAATACTAGTCAAGTACCAAGGTCAGCAGAGAAGGCAGCTTCCTCTGGTGGCTTCCATGAACAGGGCCCAGAAGCTCTACCTGTCACTAAATTGTCCAAAGGCTTCCTCAGTCTCAGTGGCATACTATCTCATCCTCACCCCTGCAGACACTGTAAGAATGTTGCCCTAAGACCCTATAGGAGGAGTTAGAGTCATTGCCCTTTATTCAGTCCTCTGTGTCAATATTGGTTTTGTGGCCTTTAGGCATTTGTTGATCACTGCTATTCAATTTGTATGCATCAATCCAACAAGGAAATTGGGAGGGGTGGCATTGAGTGCCAACTTCTTTTCCCGAGGACCAAGGCTCAAGTTCACATCATTCACATCAGGCAGCTCACAATTGCCTATCACTCCAGTTCAATGGAATCTTCTGCCTTCTGCAGACACCTACCATCACATGCAAGTCAGTATACACACACACACACACACACACACACACACACACACACACACACTCAAAATTAATCAAACTGAATCTTTCAAATCAATAGCATGTGATTGCTTTGCAGGCCTGTAACATAGAGCCATCTTCTACCTTTTGTACTTTCCATCTGCATAGCTGCTTCAGTCTATTACTTATTTATATGTTTATTGACTTTAGATGACATGTTTACTCCAAGGATCTCAGGCAACGGAAGGATTTGTTTTAGAAGTCTACAAAATAGATCCTTACTTCTTCACCTATGGGACATGAAGTCATTTTGCATTCTACTTTATGTATTGTGGTTGGGTTATTATAAAAAATGTTCACATCTTTAAATCTGCCCAGGTATCTATACATTCCCCTTGCAAGATACAACTACCAAGCAAAAAGAAAAAACAAAAAACTACTGAAAAGACAGACCAATGTTCTTGTCTTAGAAAAATCAATCTCATCAGTAGCTCATGAAATTCAATTTCCCTAGCCAGGAACAAAGCAGATAATCATCACTTAATAATATTTATAGATGATAAAAAATGCAGAGTAAATAAAATTAGCCTCTGGAACCATGAACAAATTTTTAAAAACTTTTTTGTTTATCTCAGGAGGATTTATGAAATCCTGGTAAGTGTGTCTTTCTCCATTTTTATTTGAGCCTACAGACATCAGAGGAACTCAGAAGGTGTTTGTTGGATGAGTGCAGGTGATAAAATGGGATAGTGACACAGTGACCTCTAATTTGGACATAATGAGTTCATAGAGATTACTTCCTAAAGGAAGTTGCTTAAAGGTAAAACTATTGGCTGCATGGATGCTACTGTTTTGTCTGCATAAACTACTGGAGAGTAGCAGCAGATATATCAGGAAAAGTTGGAGGTAAATGCAGATCTTCATTATGTAAGACAGAAAAATGGAATGGTTAAAAAAAAATAAGCACCATGGGGCTGGGAAAATGGCTTAGTCAGTAAACTGTTTCTGAATTAGACCTGAATTTCTATACCCAGAACCCACATAAAAAGCAGGTGTGGGGATGCACACTTGAAATCCAGCACTAGGGAGGAGGAATAAATGTTTCTAATCTCAGCACTAGGAACTGTCATTCAAATGACCACCTGTAACACCAGTGCTGGCCAGGGGGATGCACATCTTGTCATCTCAGCATAGATACGGATCTAAAGCATCTGGAGCATGGATCCATCAGCCTAGACATCTTTATACTGTATTAATGCTCATACATGTAGGGCTTTTCTTTCTTCTTATTTGCTTGTTTTGAACATGGATCATGAGTGTTTTAATTCTTGAATACTCATTGGTTTCTATAGTTTTTCCACATACTAACATCTTCACTTAATCATCATGTAGCTGTTAGAATTTGAGGAAGCTGTGATGGTGAGATGCTGTCAAAAGGTGGTTCTATCTTGTGGAGCTAA